>NC_132789.1:35383819-35714097 GCF_048418805.1 Vulpes vulpes | reverse complement strand
ATCAACTAGTACTTCTTTCCTTGGAAATTCAAATCTCTACTTTTGGAATAACCCGTAGGCACACAGCTCTTATTCACTCCTCCTTTCTTCTGCTTCCCAATCTATTTGCTGTTCGAGTGTCATTTTTCATTTTATCCAGAATCCCAGGTATAAAGATTCAGTGGTGGATCTCGCCTGTGGGTGCTCTCCTCACGTGGGGTGCAGAGGATGGGTGTTTACTTTGTGAACTAGGGGCGTAGCCTGCACAAACCCCCTGTCCACCCTGTGTGTCCCCTTCAAGGCATAGAAAACAGCGTGAAGTCTTTGATCTGTAAAATGTCAAGTTGCCTTGGGCGTTGGCACATGAAAACACGTTTTGTTTCGAAGTGGATGCCAGCCAAGGTTGCTGATTTAATAGTTTTTTATTCATTCTGCAGCAGAGTAGCCACCTGTGGGCAAGCGCACTGACCGGTATCTGTGGGTTATGGCTCGGCGGTGGAAGCGCAGTGGGAAGTGTGTCCACACTGCACGGTCTTTGTGCTTTGTGGGTTACAGGGAGGATTTTTGTAATCGCAGGTAATCATAAAAACGGCAGGCCCTGAAAACATCCCTGGGAAACGCCGAGCTCTGCGGCTAGCCCTCGTCTGGAGGATCGCCTGTTACTACTGGCTCAGTACCTTGCCTTGGAAACTAGCGGCGTCATGGTTCTGCGGCTTTTCATCCCTTGGACAGCAGTTGCTTAGTCTTTGTCCTCATGTTTTGGATTATTGTTGGCTGTCAGTTCAGGCACTATGGAAGGCTTTTGCTTTCCAAGTGGTTTGGTTTGCTGGGTTCTCCGGAAGCTTCTCTGGGGAAGCTGGGCGGGAGATGAAGAGCTGGAGAAGCTTGCCGGGGGTGGCCAGTGCATCCCGAGGAAGCCCTGCTCAGCCTCTGGGGCCAAGGGCCACTGTGCACGAACGCCCACTGCCTGAGCGTGGGCAGAGGAGTCCAATCCCCCGTTCCGTTGCTCTGGGGTCAGGACAGTGATTGGGGAGAGCGGCCACAGGCCCTTTGGACGTCCCTATTCTCTTCATTCACTGTGAATGTGTGTCCCGTTGAAGCCTGAGATTTGGATCACTAGCATGATTTTAACCCAGTTCACCAGAATGCAGTTTCTTGCAGGAATGTCCTGACTCTGGCCCCATCAGAGTGATGCAGAGAGACAGCCCAAGTACGGGTCTCTCACATGTCCTCCCCAGTGAGCGTGTGAGCTGGGGCTTCACAGTCGCTGTCAAGGTGAGTGACTGTAAATCTGAGTGCTCACCAGGCCCTGTCGTGTGACCCAGAGCAGTGCGTGGTGGCATGTACTCCGCATCTCGCAACCTGGGTTGTAATCGGGCTTGTGTAGACCAAGAACGATGGGCTTCTCTGCTGACTCAGCACGGGGATGCTTGGCCATTCATGTTCCTCCTTTCCTGCACAGGTAAGGAACTTGTCTATTTCTAAAGAAGGTTTTGAGAAGCAGGCTTATTTTTAGCACCTTCTTGTCCAACTTGACCTCCATCCTGCTCGGCAGATTCACACGGAATGCTCATCGTCATACCTTTTACTTGCTGCCTGTGGAAATGCCCAGTCAGGGTAGGCAGCATGGTGTAGAGGGAGTCACACTGGGTTCATTGGTCCCCAGACAGCCTGTGGTCATGCTGAAGTTCTGTTCGTGGTCTTTGTGACCTTGGGTAATTACTTGGCTCTTCTGGGTTTTATTTGCCCACCTAATAACTGCCTTCATCGGTTCATGTGCTGGAGCAGTCGTTCTCAGATGTTTTGCTCTTAAGAAACCCTTTCTACTGTTAAAAATTGTTGAGTACCCCAAAGTGCTTTGCTTCTGTGGCTTGTATCTTGCATTTTATGGTAGACGGGAAAACAGCCCCCAGAGATGTCCCCACGCTAATGCCCAGAACCCAGAACCTGTGGATAGATCACGTTACGAGGTGAAAGAGACGACTCCTGTGCTGAGCTGAAGCTCTTGAGATGGGGAGAGGATCCTGAACCATCTGGGGTCACCAGGTCATCACAAGGGCCCTTCTCCGGAGAAGCAGGAAGGTCAGAGCCAGAGACGGAGTTAGGAGGATGGAAGCAGAGACGGAAGTCATGCCACAGCTGGAAGGGAGGGAGCTTGAGCCAAGGAGCAGGGCCGTCTCTCGAAAAGAGGGCCTGCTTTTCTCCTGGAGCTTCAGGAGGAACTCAGCCCTGCCAACACCTTCATTCCGGCCCCATGAGACTCGTTTTTAGGCTTCTGACCTCCAGAACTATAAAATGATTTGTGTTATTTTAAGCCCCACTTAATTAAGTTAGATTTATATTTAAATTAAAAAAAAAACAATTCAGTTACAAATAACGAACCATTATAGGTTAGCATGAATTACTTTTGGGGGGGGAAATAAAATTTTTAACTAGCAGTGAGAAGACTGGCATTGCTTTACATTCTGTGAATCTCTCAAATTCTGCCTTAATAGGAGACAGCTGGATCCTCACGTGAGGCTCTGCCTACAGGCTGTTGTGGCATCAGATGTCACGTAGCGTCTGAAGACGCGCCCATGTGCTCAGGGCACAGGGAGCGGGGAAGAGGCAAATCATATCTTGGAGCTATAATTAAAATAGTTTTGGCCTCATGGATGACCTAAGAGGGCTGCAGGGTCTCCCCACTTGGGGACCTTCAGGGCTGGCACCGTCGCCCCACGGCCACTCCTAGCCCCAGAAGATACTGGGAACTATGGGTCTTATGCTGGGGGTCCCGTTACTAAGAAAGAAAGGGAGAATGGATACCAAGGGGTGTTTAGCGCGCTCAGATTCTTATTCTAGCAAAGTTCGATGCACATAGTAGGTCATCGCCAAAGCGTTGGTTCCCTGCTCCTTGCCAGGGAGGTGGGCATTTCGCTTAGATGGAATCTGTTAGAAATACCTACCACAGCGCACAGTGGTGTGTAGGCAGAGGCATAGCTGCAGCGACTTGCATTTTTGGCATTTGTAGATAAATTATATAAGCTATCTTTTGTTTGCTGCTCACAGGCGGCTTTTTGATATCTTGTTTGGGTCTTTTGAACTTAACAATATGCTTTCTTTCCTTGGGTAGGAGGAAATTTGGAATTGAAATGAGATCCAGACCAGCTTTGATTCATAGTTATTCTTTATGGGTTTGACAATACAGGGGGTGTGACGTTTCCTCTGGGTCATCCTGCGAACTGGCGGCGTTCCGTGGCCCGAGAATATCCCGGTTCCAGTTTCTGATGTGAAAGGGCAATTAGGAACATTTGTGCTAAAGAGCTGATATTTGTAAAAGATGTGAATAAATAGAGTATAACAGTTGGGGTTTACATGGCTTAATGTTGAGCTTCATGCAAGGCTCAGTATCGATCTCACTAATTGACGACCACGTCTAATGCATCTGTCGCACGGTCCTCGTCTTTAAGTCAATTGTCGTAATAACCTTTTGGGTGAGTGAGTACTTGGGAGATACGTTTACATCTGACTGTGTGATCTTGAACTGATCCCCAGGCCTCTGGGGCGGGTGCAGTGTTGTGGCTCTGACGCCCCAGATTGTCCGTTGGCCAAGTGAAATGCCCGGGACGGGCAGTGTGGGTTTGGGATGGGGGGTGGGGGGATAGAGGAAAAGCAAGGGAGATAATTCTGGAGCCTGGTGCACTTGTCTGGGAGCCACACCAGGGCGGTGCTTTAGGGGCCAGAGGGTGGCTGGTGGAAGGGTGTTCCTGTTAGGTTTTGAATATTTTTCGGACCATTATTACCTGGTGCTTGTCCACTCCACGCCAGCTGCTCTGGGGGTTCACCGGGCCTTCCAGAAGGGGAGATGTGGATCTGGCTGCCGGGCCCTCCCCTCTTCAGGGGCTTCACGGCCGTGACCGCTGTGCCCCCGGCCTGCCAGTGGGCAGCAGACGTGCAGGTGCTGGCTGGGGTCACGAGCCATGTACTGATTCACTGCAACAGCCGGTGGTTTTGAAAGTAGGGGCTGGGGTAATTTTCTGATACTTTCAGGTCGCTGCAGTACAATGAAGATCGCAGAGAATTAGCGTTTTGATTGGGGAGTTCGTCCATTAATCACTAAACGCCCACCCATTCCTGTGGAAGAGGCCTGGCTGTCCAGGGCCAAGAGCAGGGGCTCACGGGCGTCCCCAGCTGTTCGCGGCCCCGGGGCTGCCCCTGTCGCTGGCCCCCGAGGCCGCCTGCGCACAGGGCTCTGGGGCTGGGAGACGGGAGGGCCCCGGAGGGAGCAGAGGCGCGGGCGGCGAGCGGGCCCTTCGTGCCCCTTCTTCCCGGTGTCCTTGTCGTTGTCGAAGGTCCTCGGGCCTGGAGCTGCCCGGCCCCCCCTCGTGTGTGTGCTGGCGGGGTGCCCTGCTGCAGGGGAGCTGGCCGGCGCGGGGTCCGTGCACCCTTCCTGCGGGCCCTGCCCAAGCCCCCCCTCCCCGTGCGCGCTGTGGCCTGACGGCCGTGCCCTCCCGTCTGCCTGATGGCTCCTGACCGCCTGCTTGGGGCCGGGAGCTGGCTGCAGATCCGGGGCTGCTCTGGTGACCGTGGGGCTGGGGAGACACGGGAACACGCACTGGGGACGTGGTGGCTCCGTGAGGACACGGCGGGCTGGGTGGCCGTGAGCCCTCACGCTCGAGGAGAGCATCCTGCAGCCACCGGCAGCCGAGGTGGGTGCCCACGGCCCTGGTCCCCCTGGGTGGCACGGACAGCTGCACCCTCCTCGCTGCAGAGCCTCGGGTGGTGGAGTTAGACCCACTGGAGGTGGTGGGGAGGGAGTTCCCCAGGCTGTGGGTGTGCCTCAGGCCACGCCCGCGGCCAGATGTCAGTTCTGGGCCAGGCCCCAACCTCTATCTCGACCGGGAAGGCCGGCCAGCCCCGAGCCTGGAGGCGTGTTTGTGTTCCGCCATGAGAATTTGTTGGTTAGGAGCCGCCTGGGTGCACAGTTGGTGTAGCGGCCGACTCTTGATTTGGCGCAGGTCGTGATCTCAGGGTCCTAGATCCAGCCCCGCGTCAGACTCCCCACTCGGCACGGAGTCGGCTTGAGGTTCTCTCTCTCTCCTCCTCTCCTCTGCCCTCCCCCACTTGCGGTCTCACTTTCTCTAGAATAAGTAAAGATTTAAAAAGAGAATTTGTTGGTCGCAGACCAAGTGCTCAGAGGCTCAGATACTTAGATTCCTTGCTCCTGCAGCCTCAGATACTGAGTCTGGACGGGCCGAGGTCGAGGGACCTGCCAGCCTAGACCAGCTTGTGTCTGAACTTTCCGCGTACGGTTTACTTGTCCTTCACAGATGGTGCCGGTCAGTTTGTCGTCGTCTGCACGTGTTGTTTGAAAGGCAGGGAGTACTGCTGTCCCCAGACTTGGTATGTGACCCCGAAGTGATGGGACACCCCCATCCTGAAACCTGCACTTCTCTGCCAACAATGGTTTGCACGTGGCAGCCTGAGACTAGAGAATTGACTTCTACTTTGGTCAAGAGAAAGGGCACAGAGAGGCGTCTTCATTTTCCGAGGCCTCCCAGCAGATAATGGTTGTAAAAACCCGGAAAGGTCTTTTCAAAATATGCGCTTGGAGGGAACAGACAGTGGTAGTGACTCTGAATCTGTACACGTGATAAGATATCCTAGAGCTGCTGCAAAAAGAAACAGGTGACAATGACCAGGAACACATAAAAGCTAATGAAATCTGGAGGAGGGCTGCAACTCGGGTAGCGGGCCTGTACTGACGTCAGGTTGCTGCTGTCGATGACCCTGCTGAGGTTATGGAAGGTCGGGGTGCCTTGAGGAGCCCCGGGAGCCTCGGGAGCCCCACTCTCTCAGCAGCCTCTACTTGAGTCTAAAATTATTTCAGAATCAAAAGTTAAAAACAGTTAATACCACCCCACCCCTGTTAAAAATGCCTAAAAATTTGTTAACCATGGAGGTTAAAACAAGAGCTTCTGCTGGGCAGTTGGGGGCAGTCGGAGGCTCTCTTCACTCCCTGAATATTTAATCAGGTGTCACCCTGTGTCCTCTCTTGGCTCCTTCGCCATGACAAATGTCCTGAGCAGAGTAGACGAGGTTTTGCATCGTGCTCGGTCTCGCTGAGACAGCTGCCGTGTGAACCCCGCCCGCCTCCTGTGGGCTGCAGGAGGGAGGCCCCATCACGTTCAGTGTGGGAGGAGGGGGCTCATCTCTGTGCAGCAGCCTTTCGTCCAACCTCAACACAACTCGCGAACGTCGGCAGCCAGAGCTGGAAGATTGCAGTGGGAAATGGGAAACTGCGGCTCCAAAGCAGCATCTCTTGATCAGCAGCCTTTGTAGATCAAGGTCAAAAGGTGATTTTGGAGGGAGACCTAGGCACCGAACTCTTGGCTGTGATTTGGGGGGTTGGCAGGTACAAGGCCTGCTGGCTGCGCAGACGGAGCAGCGATGCCTGTCGGATGACGGCGGGCTTCCCAGCTTGCTTTGGGATTAGTGCCCTCCAGACATCACGCCTTTCCTGGTCATCACCCAGGTGTCTTGCCCGTTAGCAGGCGGTGCCCCATCCCACAGGCTGCACCCGTCCCTGTGCGGCCCCGCCAGCCCCACCCTGGAGAGCCCTCAGGACCAGGCCCGGGCCCCCGGGCGACACCGGATGACACTGGACGGGAGCCTTGATTTACGGGTAGAATTGAGTCTGGTACAGAAACGAGAAAGCTGAGGCCTTGAGGCAGGAGGAGCTGAGTGCTGTGGGAGGCTATTTTTTATCTTTAATTAACTTTTTTCTCCAATTTTTTTTTTAAAGAATTTATTTATTCATGAGAGACACAGAGGCAGAGACACAGGCAGAGGGAGAAACAGGCTCCCTGTGGGGACCCCGATGTGGGACTCGATCCCAGGACCCCGGGATCACGCCCTGAGCTGAAGGCAGGGGCTAAACCACTGAGCCACCCGGGCTGCCCTTTTCTCCAATTTTATTGAGAAACACGACAGCTTCTGTGGACAGGGAATCATGCCCCAGACTCCGGGCAGAGACTGTCTTTTCTCTCTCCGTGCCAACACAAGAGTTAAAATGAAAGCCTCACATTTACAGTAAATGTTCAGAGTATCTGAAAAGATACAAAATGCTAAGTCATTTACCCAATTTTTTCCCTCCTGTGTGTTCCTGCTGCGGCTGCACACTTAGTACCTACCCTCCCATGGACCCGAAGCTGGCTGGGCCTCGTTGCGTTAAGATCGACACACAAGGCTCTGGGCTCTGCCCACCTTCTGCCGCTTTCCTGGGTTCGTGGCCTCCTCCTCCGTCGTGCCTGGGAGCTGTCATTCCTCGGCCAGCAAGCCCAGGGAGGGGTCCCCGACACCAGAGCCCCGCAGATGAGGTAGGCCCCCGGCTGACCCTGGATCCTGTCTGTGAAGCTTCTTTTGCCCTGTGAGCTAATACACTGCCCACCCCGGGGGAGGGGGGGGGTGTGTGAGGGTGTGGACCTGGGCCATTACCCCGCCCACCCCCCTACCTCCCCCGCCCTTCCTGGCTGGTAAACTATTTGGACACTGAAGCTAGTAGACGTGATTCCTAGAGAATTTTATCCATTTGGTGGTCGTATGTAAAGTTTTATACCTTCTTTCCTTTTTTTAGCACCTGCTTTTAAAGCTCGGCCCGAGCGTTCTAGTTGGCTGGTCGTACTTTCTTGTGAAGGTGACAGGCAGTGCCGCAGTGGCCATCCTCGGACGGAATTTTCTGCAGGTGTCCACAGGCGAGATCTACCGAATTGCTGGACTAAGAGTAGAGGGTGGGTGGTTAACGGGGGAGGAAGAATTTGAAGGGTTGATCACAGGGAAGAGGGATGTTGGTAGAGAGAGGAGGTTCTTCAAGAGCGCGACGGAAGGGAGCAAGCGTTAACTTAGGGTCTACTTGCTGCCATTCCCGTGCTAGAGGGGTGACTTCCTGTGTCTCATTTGCTGTTTTGCTGCAATTCGGGCGAGGGGTTGCTGACCCCAGCCCGTCGGGGAGGCCGGTGCGGCGTGCAGGCTCGGTCACAGCCCTGGGATCCAGCCCCCGGGCTGTGTCCCCCATGCCGACGCTGGGACACCATCCCTGTCAGGGGCGCTGGGGACCCCTTGGGTCCCCTACATCTCTGTCCTCAAGTGTGGGCAGCAGAATGGCTGATTCCCAGATTATTGAGCTCCTTAAACATTTGAGCTGCTCTTATGTACATTCTTATGTGATTTTTTTTACTTAAAAAATCTCTCAGAATGAATGACTTTTTTTTTTTAAGTTTATTTATTTAAGGACTGTTTACACTCAGCATGGAGCTTGGACTCAGAACCCCGAGATCAAGAGCTGCATGCTTCACTGACTGAGGCACCCAGGCGCCCCCAGATTATGTGTGTGTGTTTTTTTTTAAGATTTTATTTACTTATTCACGAGAGACACAGGGAGAGAGGCAGAGACCCAGGCAGAGGGAGAAGCAGACTCCTGCAGGGAGCCCGATGTGGGACTCGATCTCGGGACCCCCGGTTCACGCCCTGAGCTGAAGGCAGCTGCTCAACTGCTGAGCCCCCGGGTGCACCTGATTATGGTTTTAGTGGCTGCACGACACCCTCAGGGATGTGCGTGGCTGCCGCCCGAGGTGGCCAGGGGCACTTGGCTGAGTGGCCAGGCTGGAGGCTCGCGCGGGGTGGGGGGGTCACCCCCCATGGGCCCTGCTGGCCCCGCGCTGCCCCATCCAACCGCGGCTCCCCAGCTCCCCCCTCCCCTTCCCCCCCAGGTGGCTCTGGGCGGCCTGCATTCTGGGGTTGAAGTCCCACGGGTGGTGTGGGGCCCTTTAGGGCTGTTTCTCGAGGAGCGCTGTGCCTGCCAGGCCGCTGGGGAACCCGAGGGTCGGGTCCGCAGCAGAGCCGCTCGGGTCCCGGGGTCCGTGGCCTGGGCCCAGTCCCGGTCGGGAACCGAGCGGGCGACCACCGTGTGGCCCGGTGGTGTAGCTGGCTGGTCCCTGTGGGCTCGGGGCTTGGGCTCGGGGCGGCTGCGGGAGGGGACGCCGCAGGCCCTTTGGTTGGGCTTTGGCTCCTCTTGGGAAGCTGCTTAGGGTTTTCGTCGTGGCCCAGCGCCCTTGGGAAGGCCGGCGGCCGCGTCGCCTCATGCCGGGCTCGGAGCTCTGGGCCTGTGGGCGCCCGGCTCGGCGATCCGCCTTGGGCTCTGGGTCCTGGAGACCCAGCGGTGCCGTGGTTCCTGCGTGGCAGCAGTGGCGGGCTCCGCGGGCCGAGCTGGCGACTGCCCTTCCACGCCGCTGGCGGGGGTCCGGGGGGCGGGGGTGCAGCTGGGTGGTGGTGGGGCAGGTGAGAGCCGCAGTGGGGAGCAGCTCCAGGGGGCCCCCGTGGGGGGCGTGTATTTCCCGCCAGACCAGTGGCTCCAGGATCCTGGATTCTCCTAAGGGGTCCCACTCCCCGCCGCCCTGCCCCAGGGCTTGCTGCGCCTCCGGCTCACTGCCCCACTCCCGAGGAGAGTCTGGGGGCCGCAGGTTACAGGTGACCGTGTCTCTATGGCGACACTGAGAACCCACGGTGCTGGGGCCCCTTGGGACTGTGTTCTGAGCGGGGAGCGCAGGGGAGCCGAAGGCAGGGCTGGCTGGTCCCAAGTCGGCTGCGAACCCCGCTGTTCCGAAGGCAGTGAAGTGCCCAAGCGCCTTGAGGCCCTGTGGTCGACCACAGGGATGCCCAGACATGGTCGGAGCTCCCTGGGTGGCGGGAGTGGGGCTTTAACCCAGGGGAGGGTGGGGGATAGCAAGTGCGCCTGCACGGGCTGCAGGGACAGTCAGGCAAGGCCCCTGGCTGTGACTGAGCTGCAGGTGTGACACAGGAGGGGAAGGTGTCCTCAGGCTAAGGGGCCGCCGGCAGAGGCCCTGAGGCAGAAAGCACCTGGGCTGGTTAGAGAAGCTGACGGGGATGGTGAGCTCTGGGACGGGGCGGGGAACGCTCAGGTGGCCTGGGCTGGGCCCAAGGGACCTGGACATGGACCATCCGTATTTCATTCCAGAGAGCAGTGGGAGGCCACCATATGATCCACGTGTGTTTTTCAAAGACAACCTCAGCTCCCCAGTGGGGCTGGGAACGTAAAGGACGTGGGGAGATGGGTGTGGAGCTTCTGCGGCCATCCGAGCTTGTGATGATAAGGCCTTTTGTTGCTCAGGTGGGGACAGAGGTGACTACAGAAGGTCCCGTCTACAGGACGCAGGGGGAGGCGGGGAGCGGCTGGGAGAGGGGTGGCCCAGTCTGGGCAGAGAGGAAACGGGCATCTGCGGTTTGGTTGGGGGGGTGTCTGCTGGATACCGTCCTCCCTGCTGGGTACACGCTCCCCTGGATATAGGGGGGCTGTGCCGCGCAGGGGGTGCCCCTTACCAGGAGACCCGGGACCCCTGCAGCCGCCCTGCCCCTGCCCTGCCCCGCGACAGCGCAGGCCGTGCAGGCCGACCATCTGCTTGTGCTCCTTGCTCAGGTGCCGATCCTCCGGGAGGACGGGTGCTCCTTCGGGCAGGGGTTTTAACCCGCGTGAGTCCGGTTGTATCTGCAGTACCGAGAACCGTGCCTGGCATCTAGAAGGACGTCCACAGGTGCTCGTTGCCGGAGTCGTGACTTTGATTCGGGTTCTGGTCTTCGTATATCCTTTTCAAACTTGACGGACTTGTAATTAACCTGAGGCTGGAGAGAAGTGGGCGCCGGGGATGTTTCCGTGCTGCACTGTTCGTCTCACTTGGCTAGACTTATTTTTAAGCAGGATAAGTAGAAACATTAGATTTTTCTTTTTCAATTCAGTGTTAGGTTAGATGTGATAGAGGAAAGCAACCGTGGAAATGTCTCAATACCACATTGTTTTTGGTGGTGGTTCTTTACTACTGAGTGTAGACCCCTAGCTCTCCATCTGATGTGTGGCTCAGATTTGGGGGCTAAACCACAGCCCCTTGCACTCTCTCTGAGCTAATTGCTACTTTTTCTTGGACGGTCCGTTGGCCTCTGATGCCTCTTTTATTCTTTCTGGGGAGAGGTGTGGAGGCCAAGATCCAAACTCCCTGGAAGACCCTGAGAGCAGCATGGGATGAAGACCTCCTGTATCTCGGTGGATCTCTGCGTCTTCACAGAGCCAGAAGTCTGAAGGGACCGATAGTCTGGAAATGTTTTCCTAGACCGTTACGACTTTTTGGGACTCAGTCCAGTGCTGTCCCTTGTGAAACAGGAGCAGGATCCGTGCCGTGGAAGAAGAGGCAGGGTAGGAATGGGTCGGTGTTGCTGTTGGAGCCTGAACAGGCGCCCGTCCCCGTTGCCCACTGGGTGCATCACCCTGCACAGGCCACGTAAACCCTTTCTCTGAAATGGGCATCACCAAACTTGTATTATGATTTGAGGGGTTTGGGGAAGACAGATACGCATCATTGTTACCGTTTATACGCTGACACAATCGGCGCTCTTGCTGAGTGGGATTTAAAGGTGGAATGGCCTTCGAGAGAACTGAGTGTTACGGTGTGTCGCTGGGCCTGTCCCGTGCTCCCCAGACTTGCCCAAGCTGAAGAATCTGCTCAGGTGCTTGTTAACAAGGAGGGCTGCCCAGGCACACCCAGGCCGCGGGGTCAGATATCCATGGGAGGGGCCTGGGAATCTGGTTAGGGGGCAGGGTGGTGATATACCAGGATTTTGTGAGCCCATCCTGGGTTGCAAAATCCTGCCTGGTGGATTCCAGATAAGTGTGTGTGCCTGTCGGACTGTGTCCCAGCTTCGAGGCAGGAAGTCTGGTCGCTGTTGATGGAGGCCGCCTCATTCAGGGTGTCCGTGATCCGGGCGGACGGAGCCAGCTTCTAGGTCCCCAGGACCGCGAGGCGGTGCACAGTTGCCCACGGCATGGCGCTGGTGTGACGAGCTCGGCTCTCCTGCCTGCCTGCGTTCTTTCTCTTGGTAAAACCCGTATGATCTTAATAACCTGCCGTGTTAAACACATAGAGCAAACTCGGTTATCCTGACAGCTTTCCGTCCCCGCGGGTCTCCGGGCTGTCAGAGTGACGGTGACGGGAGCAGTAAATGCACACGGAGGTGACCCCCGGGCTGTGATCGTTGGCGGCCAGGCCAGCAGCTTTGTTCTTTCCTCCTGTGAGGGCTGCGAACCAGGAAGGAACGTTTCACTCGACTGCACTCAGGACAGCGTGTTCTTATTCAGCTGTTCTGGGAAAACAGCGTTTGTTGTCCTCATACAAGCCACACAAGCCCGCAAGTTTGTCCCCGTCTGTGCCCGGGCGTAGCCGGTGGCTTCCCCTTACCGACGCAGGCCTGAGCGTGGGACGTCCACGGAGGCCTAGCTCTCTGCAGCCCTCAGGAGGGAGGTTAGGCCTCTGAAAGGACTGCAGGCCTCCCAGCCTCCAGCAAGGGGCGGGGTGGCTGGGGGCTCTCACAGGCTCCAGGAGACCTGGAGAATCTCCCCTGCAGCGCAGCTGGCGTGGGCCACGGCTTCCGGCCCTTCTTTCAGTTCCTTAGCGCTCAGGCTGGCTCCCGCTGTATCCATTTATTTGCATCATCGTGGGAGAAATGGATTTGCCCTGAGCATCTTATTTGGATGATAAGTTCGCTTTCACACCTGTGACAAATCAACCCACTTTTTTGGAGCTGTTGTTAAGATCGAAAAGTTGATGCATATTTATAGATTTGCAGTTTTACTTCCTTAGAGCTTGTGAGTTCTTGAGGGCATCTGCCTAAACACATTGAGAGTTAAGGATCTGGAGATTGAAAGACGAGGGTGTCGTCGTCTTCCTCCTGCCCTGTGTTCTCAGGTGACAACATCTTGTATCTGCACGGTGGTAAGTAGCAGAACCCTAAAACTAATGAATTTAAAAACAACGCATCAGGAAAATGTGAAACGTGGCAGACATTTGTTGTTCTGTGGACAAGCGTGAAAAACCAAGGCTTCCCAGTGGAAAGGCCCGGAGGTGGTCTGTGCGTGGTGTTTGCGTGTGTGTCTGTCGTGGGCAGAGAGCAGGAAGCAGGTCCTCAGGGGGGCCTCGCCGCTGGACGCCCCACTAGGGGATCACGGGTGAGCCTGGGCTGCAGCCTGCCTTCCCGGCCTCCCTTGTCTGGCTCTCTCCTGCTTTCCTGATCCGTACATCGCCTTGCTGTGGGGAGAAGCCGGAGGTGGAAACTGTCACCTGTTACAGGCAGTGGGTGTGATGACAGGTGAGTGGTTCTGCTCAGCCCCAGCTGCACAAGGAGGTGGGTGTGCAAGGACAGGGAGGAGGCAAGGCCCACACCAGGCATTTCTCAGTCCCGCCTCCAGGTCTTCAAAATAAACACCTGGTCTCTGTCCGCAGGCAAGCCGTCTGCCGAAGAAACGAATTAGAGAAAAACCCCAAACCTAGTTCCTCCCTTCCCCGAGCAAACACACATACAACAAAAGTGACAATGAAGCAAGACGTGCAATTTTAATTTCATTAAATGCCCATACTTAAAATTGTGGTCCTGCATGCCGTTATGTCTGACGACCTAAGATCTTAGTCCTAGGACTTTTTTTTTTTTGGTTAAGGTTTTAATGATGCCGTGCATTTCAACATCCCACCACGTTGTCTGACCTCTTTTAGAAACTCCTGCAGCCCCAAACATAGGCCGGGGCGCCCTGTAGGGTGTTAGAAAGGATTTGTTGAACTGCCTGAAGCGTGAGTCAGTTTGTCCGTGTGGGTGGAATTAGGCACCACTTGCGGCGGGTGTCCACGTATTCATGAAGTGTATTTACAAGCTGTTTTAGCTCTGGAAATGCCGGCTAATTTTTCTCAGCCTGTGTGTGAATCATAGAATTATCTCTGTAAATTAATTTCCTTAATTAACCCACAGAAGAAGGAAAACTCAGACATGTTTCATTAAGTGCCTTGCTTAGGATAATTAAAAGTGTAACAAAGTACCTTTATACGTACGCACAGTTTTGTATAAAAATGTTGTATAAACCATGACTGGTAAATGGTGCCACTTAATTTCCAGGTGAGTAGGACCCTGTTTGCATTTGTGTTCCGATGGTGGAATTTGTAGCGGCGCCTGGAGGCTCAGCTGGGGGGTCTGCTTCCCCCTCTGACCCTCCCCCCAAATAAATAAATAAAAGATCTCTAGGAAGCCAACCAAACAACAGGATGGTAGAATCTGTAGGCCGGTTCCTTGCCTCTGTCCCGTCCTCAGTGGGGAAGGGCCACCTCAGAGGTGCCGTGGTGGACGGGGGGGAGGACCCCCGCGTGGGGGCCGTGGTGGGCACGGCTGCGGAAGCCAGGGCACAGGTCACAAGACAGGGAGACAGGCTGCAGGTGGCGGGGCCGGGCGCTGAGGGTGCGGGTGTCTGCAGAGGGGGCAGGAGGTGAGGGCGCAAAGGGCTGTCGCCCTGTGCGGGGTGCGGGGTGTGGGGTGGGGGCCCCGCAGGGGCTGCAGCCCTGCTCCTCCCTTGGCCCTCCTGGGCCAGCCTCGGGGGCAGGGAGGTCTAGCAGGTGCTCAGCAAATAGTCGCTCAGCAGGCAGACGCAGGAGTCAGTTTCTGGAATCAGGCAGGCCCTCGTTTCCCCGCTAGCTGAATAATTGGTTGGGGGGAAGCGTCAGTTCAGTGTGGATGCGGGATAGGACCTCACAGTTGGTCCAGGTTAGTATCACCAGGAAGGGACGGCGGATGCCACTGGCCTGGGACAATGCTCTGTGTCGTCCCCCAGTCTAGAATGTGGCATCGGAATGTGACCCTGAGGAAACCCCACACACACCCCAGATCAAGACATTCCCTGAAATGGCTGGTCAGTGTCACCGCGGGCTGTCCTGGATCAGTCAACGTCACCATGGGTCAGCGTCACTGTGGGTCATTGTCACCGTGGGTCAGCGTCACGGTGGGTCAGCGTCACAGTGGGTCAGCGTCACCGTGGGTCAGTGTCACCGTGGGTCAGTGTCACTGTGGGTCAGCGTCACCATGGGCTGTCCTGGACCGGTCAGCGTCACCACAGGTCTGTGTTACCATGGGTCAGTGTCACCGTGGGCTGTCTTGGACTGGTCAGCGTCACCATGGGCCCATGTCACCATGTGTCAGTGTCACCGTGGGTCAGCATCACCGTGGCCTGTCCTGGACTGGTCAGTGTCACTGTCGGTCTGTGTCACTGTGGGTCAGTTTCACCACGAGCTGTCTTAGGCTTGGTTAAGGAGTTCTTCCAAAAACAGACTGACTTCCCTTGCTAAATCTTGAACTACCAGTGGAAGATTAAAAGTCACACACCCATATATCATAGTTACTGAAATCAGAAAATAGTTTAAAGCATCTTAATGCAACAATGGTTGAAACAGTTTCTGGTTAAGATTTATTTATTTATGAGAGACATGGTCTGAGAGAGGCAGAGACACAGGCAGAGAGAGAAGCAGGCTCCATGCAGGGAGCCTGATGCAGACACTCGATCCCGGTTTCTGGGATCGTGACCTGGGCCAAAGACAGGTGCCCAACCACTGAGCAACCCAGGCGTCCCCAGTTTCTGGTTAAACCCAGAATAATCAGCCTAAACAGATTCCATTGCTAGGGCATGTCTATGTTTCCAGCCACTGCTTTGGGAGAAAGAAAGAGGTTTGTGTGAGCTTACCAAGATGGAAAATGCAGACAGTCTAGAAACCTGAAGCCAGTAACATAACTAAAGTATTGGAGTGTTATTTTACACAAACGTTTCTCTATCAAAATTTTAAGAATAACTTAAATGCATTGTAATATTAATAGGATCTGAATCAGAGTACCCATGAGATTAAAATTGTTAATAACTGTCAAGTGTTTAGAAAAACGCCCGGTGCACACGTACATATAAGGGGCCTAGAGGTGTTTTCCATGGTGAATTAGCACCCTTTCAATTGAACTTTTATTTTAAAATCCATTTCTATTTATTGGTTGGCTTAAGGGTTCCCAAATATTTTCTGTTTCACAGTGAGTTATTAGTAAATCCAAAGAAACAGAACTAACAGCAGGTATTTGGTCGGAGTTTGGGTTAAATGATTTCTGTCTTCCCCTCAAGCCCTGGGAGTTCACAGGAGATGCCGGGTGAAGGTGCAAGAGATCCCAAGTAGGCCTGTCTCTTTCATACAGGACTTGATTTAGCCAAAGCCACATGTTTGAAAGGGCGTCTGACATGGACTCTTCATTACTCTTCATTTCTCCGAGAGCAGAGAAAAACAATCTCCTCTCACAATGTGCTCCACCTTTCTGCTCTAACTAGATTTGAGATAATTTAAAATATGTGACAAGTGCTCGTTGCCACTTCAGCTTTGAGGTTTGAGGAGAAAAATGTGTAAATTGTATAGAACAAGCTTACCTGCGTCAACGGGGAAAGGATCTACATGTATAAAATGCTAAATATGAGATCTTTTTTGATCCACGTGTTGGTGGCATTCTGGTAGTCATGACTCATTCCCTCGTCCTCATCACCTGTCCCGTCCGTGACAGGACACCTGTCCCGTCTGTGAGGTTCCAGGCTCCAGGCACAGGCCAAGTGCATGATCCAGTTCTGTAATGCAATTCTCCCGACAGCTTGTAGAAATGAGTGTTTCGTAGATGAGTAACTTAGGAGCTTGGTTCCATTAATGAGTAAACTGAAGTTCAGAAAAGGCAGTTTATTAGTCTCAGAAGTGGCACTTTCAGATTTGAAATACAGGGTGATTTTGTGTCCAAAGTTTTCTGGTTTGGGCTTTTTTTGTTTTTTAAATCTTAGCTGCTCTGTGAAAATTAACCTCTCAGAATTATTTCTCAGCATACTCATGAGAAACAGATTTGCTAATAACATTCTTAGCTGCACAGGTGAGACAAAAACTTAGTTCAGTTAACCAGTTTTAAAGCTTAAAAAATGAAGGGTTGTCATCAGGATGGCCACTGGAAACACACAGACAAACGCAGAATGTGTCAATGCTGAAGCCCTGCTGGAAATGTGAGGTGGCCACAGTCACTATAGAAAGATACAGTGGTTCCTTCAAAAATTAAAAACAGAATTGCCACATGATCTAGAAATCTCAGTTCTCGGCATGTGCCCCCACACCCCGCCCCCCCCAGAATTGAAAGCAGGGTCTTCCAGAGATGTTTGCACCCCTAAGTTTCAGTAGCATTTTTCATACCGCCAAGCAGAAGATGCAACCCAGCTGTCCCCTGGTGGATGAGCTGGTCAACAAAATGTGACCTAGACAGACACAGCCCTAAAGAGGAAGGAAGTGCTGACACTTGCCACAGCGTGGATGCACTTGAAGACATAATGCTCGGTGACATACGGCAGCCACCGAAGGACAGACATGCTACACCTCCACGTACGTGAAGTCCCGGGAGCAGACGAGTCAGAGACAGGGTGGGACGGTGGCTCCCGGGGCCATGGGGAGGGGCGTGGGTGGCAATTGCCCAGTCGGTACAGAGCGTCAGTCTGGGATGACGGATGGCGGTGGTGGTGGTACAGCAGCGTGAGTGGTCTTGACGCCGGGGAACTGCGTCTAGGGCCCTGGAAGTCCTGTCTCACAGCGTCGTGCCCCCGAGTAGAGGCTGCATGGGCTGTGATGCTGGGAGAGGAGGGCCCAGAGTCTCCAGTTGGTTGCCAGCCGTGTAGTTGTCACCCTGCAGCCAGTAGCAGCGTGCTGTGCGTGCCGTGTGAGCACAGTCTCGGGGGCAGAGTGGCCCCCAGTAGGCCCCTTCCTTTCTGTAAGTGTGAAAAGGTCAACACAGGAGTTTCAGGAGTTTCGGGAGCATGTGGCAGGGGCTTCCACCTTATTTTGGGGTTGGGCAGGGAGGTGGGAGTGGAGCGAGAGTTCCTCCAGTCAATGATGGTCGGCCAGCCTGGAGAGGTTGGCATGGAGGCTGCTGGGGGGCCGTGGGGGACGGTAACCGGGATGACCTCCCCTCCCCACTGTTAAGGTCACTTGGGCTGCTGAGAGGAAGCTAGCGTGGAGTTAGAGAGCGCAGTAGGGGGCTGCTGCAGGGTCGTCTGTGATGAGGATGGTAATTAATGATCCCAGCTGACACGCGTAGGGGAGTGCCTGTGTGTCAGCCTTACATGCCTCATTGTCACTGCAGCTCCATGAGCCGTGGGTAGATGGCATTGCCTCCACGGCTTTGCAGATGCCGAAATCCTGGAGCAGAGGGGCTAAGCCGTTCACTTGTGATCACACACGTACACCACCCGGGTCCAGAAGGGCAGGCAGGCCCAGGTGCTGGTAGGAGGGAGCTGTTTTTATTGTCCCAAAGCCCTGTGTTGGCAGGAATGTGGTGTGAGAAGGTCCAGGGGTGGTTGATGGCCTTTCATCTGGGGTCCAGGGGCCCTGTGGTCTCTCTGGCCACATCGCTTGCTTCTTGGGACAGGTGACACCTGTTGTCCCGTATCCGCCAGGCTGGCCCGAGGTAGTTGAGCAATGGGCCCGTGGGGGCGTTTGTTAGGGCTGTGCGCTCCCAGGTGCCCGGCTGCTCTTCTGGGTGGGGTGGTTCTGGAACGCCCAGCGTTAACCCTGGGGGGACGAAAGCCCTCTGTTGATAGGCCCTGACGTGAGCGGGTCGTGCCAGCCCCTGGGCATTGGGCTGGGGGATGAGGAACAGCCAACAAACAGGGTGCTTTTTGTGATGTTTACTTTATGCAAGACTGTGTGCTTGGCACTACAGTAAGGGCGCAAGAAACTTAGGGCTATTAAAGAATTATTTATACAGGGATACAAAAGCAAACTTCTCAAATGTTTAATGGGCCCGTTTTCTGCAGGCATCCGTGGGAAATGTGTGCCTCACGTAGTAAAGTTGAGGAAAGGTAGGTAGCGGATTTGTACAGAAGCAGGGAACTATAATTTCCATGTTTTTAAAAAATCTGCCTTGGTCATGCTTGTCATTTAATATGTTGGATTCAGGGTTGAAGGCAAAATGATAGGTAGGGAGCATTTCTCTACTCTTACTTTAAAAAAAGGGGGCAGCCCCGGTGGCGCAGCAGTTTAGCGCCGCCTGCAGCCCGGGGCGTGATCCTGGAGACCCTGGATTGAGTCCCACACCCTGGATTGAGTCCCACGTCAGGCTCCCTGCATGGAGCCTGCTTCTCCCTCTGCCTGTGTCTCTGCCTCTCTCTCTCTCTGTCTCTATGAATAAATAAATAAAAATCTTAAAAAAAAAAAGTAAAATGGTTTTTTTTTTTCTTCTATTGGAAAATGAAACACATGCATGTGGTTTACAAACATTTCTTAAGTAGCACAGAAGGATATAGAAAGTGGAGAACCTCCCGTTGCTTCCTCCAAGGTAGTTTTGGTTGTCTTGTGTGGTGTTCTGTGCAAGTACAAACACGCACCGCCTGCAGTGTGCACGCTAGTCTGCGCTTCGTGCTTTGCATCCTGTAGTACTTCCTGAGATGGTCACGTATCGGCACATACAAGTCTATGCCATGTGCTGTAACGGCCACACAGGTCCAGTGTTTGCAGTGACTGGTGTTTATTTACACCCCCCACCCCCAGACTGTAATGCTCTTATCAACAATATCAAGAGGTATATCTTTCATTTTTTCACACACGGCTGAGTACATCTGTAAAATAAACTTCTCCGTCTAAGTACATGTCCATTTAAAATCTTCGGAGGGCTTACGCTTAGGTTTGGGGGAGCCAGAATTTTGAACATCTGTTGGGTGAACGACCACCTGTCCTTTAGAATTTAGCCTGAGTAACATGGTGTCCATCCTGCCAGCAGCTGTGAAAAGGTGCTGATTAAGTACAACAGGTCTCTTTAAACCTTGTCTCCTCGAAGGTATTTCAGCCAACTATCACTTCACGCAGGTACAGCCTCATCATCAAGTGTCTCCCTTGACCAGATACAGGCCCATCCTGACTCTCAGCACCCAGCACCCCATTAAAATGCCGGAACCTCAGGCTGCTGTGATGGGCACGGGATGGCATTCGCTCGCTCCTTGGATGAGGGACTTCGGGTATGGGGACATGGGGATGCACTGAGTGTGTCTCAGTGGAGAGTGTGCAGCTCCTGAGGGGTTTGCAACTCGCTGTAGCCACGGAACTATCTTGTTGCTCTTTTCATCTGCACGTAGGTGTTACCAGTCCGTGGGGACATTTTTCTGCCAGCTTCCTGCATGTTAACCCATTGTGGGTGTGGAGAGCTTAAACTTATTGATACCTAGGCATTTCTGCAATGTTGTTGGCTCCTTTTCACCATCTTTCCAAAGTGCGGTCTTATGAGGGTGTGAGGATGTTCGAAGAAACTGGTATTGGGTTTAGTTGCTTGGTTACATGTCCCAGCATTTAGCCTGGAGTTTGGAAGCATTTGATCCTCTAGACTATTAATTATATTGTGGGATGCCCCTGGAAACCTCACTAGTCAATGACATCAGTATGTCTTTTTTTTTTTTTTTTTTAAAGACAAGACAAAACACTAGTTTGCAGGTTTGTTTTGAAAGGCCATTTTCTAAAATGTTACTGATGCACTAATGAATAGGCCCTACTTTTATTTTTTATTTTTATATATTTTTTCTAATTGTTCTTGTCCCTGGTGATGGGAGATGGGTGCAGTTACTGAGCTTTTGAATGTGTGTATGTGGGTTCCAGCATGGTCCTGAGTGGCCCCGGAGTGGGAGTGCCACCAGCACCCGTTAGTCACTAGCCCTGCACTGGCGGTAGCACAGCTGACGTGCACTGAGCCGCTACTCCACGGAACCCTGCCAGTCTTTGGCCTGAGTTTTTATGGCTGAGGAGACCAAAGAGTTAACCTACACATAGTGTCTCATAGTTTGTATGTGTAGGTCCAGAACCTGAGCATGGGCAGTTACTTCAAGCCCCTATCACGGTATCCCACAAATAACCCTTTGTGGGAGGTGGATGGTAATTTTTCCAGTTCACCTACCACCAGCTTGAGGCTCAGAATGAAATGATGTAACCATAGGTCATTAAAGGGCAGCTCCTGAGAAACCGTGCGTTCTGAAACCAGGATTCCTCAGGGTTGCTCACAGTTGTTATTTAAGGCGGGACTGCCTGTGTGGGCCTGTCCCATGTGCTAGGCCATTGGGCTTCTCTGGACCCCACTCACTGGCTGCCAGTGGGCATCCCGATGATCGTGCCACCCAAGAATGTCCCCACATGTTTCTAATGCCTTCTACTAGATGTCATATTTACATTTCTTAATTTTAAATTTGTACCATGATACTACATTGCCTCCCATGGCAATTTTTTAATCAACAGTAATCAAACTCGACTCTTGCTCATAATTTGGAATAGTTAGAATAATTGGAATAATTGTAAATGCAAATCATTTCAACACAGAATCGGAGATGAGACATCACATCTCACCTGGCCTCCTGTTTCACACATCTCACACACACACACACACACACACACACATACACACACACACACACACCCAGAAGCATGGAGATGGCAAAGAATAAATTGGCCACTGACTGGACTCACCCTCTATGGAGGTGAGGACCTTTTCTTCTCATTAGCAGTTTGCTTTGGGCAAATGTATTTGAGTGAGCTGTGTTTATTTTCTAATGAGTGATTTTTGACCTTTCCAAGGGAGACATTTGGAGAGTTGATGTGATTGAGTTGAAACAGCACATTATGGAACTGCGGGACAGGTTTGTGGCTATTTTTGAAAAGTTACTTTGAACGTGGTCTTTCCTTTAAACAAATTAATAATGCTGACAGCACTGGGGACTTGTGAGGAGACTCATCACTTTCACCGCAGAAGGTGTTGTGTAGGCTGCCCCAGAATTGAAGTAGAATTAAAGGCAGAGTAAATAATCTCATATATACTAATCCTGATGAATCCCATCAGGGTTTTGGGGGAATGAAAAATGGTATTGTTTGAAGACCTGCACTTGTTTAGAAAATTTATTGTATCCTTGTCGTGTGGCAGATAGGAGTTTTAAGCTCTGTGGATGAATTGGGTATAGATTTTGGCCATTGTTTATGGTACTGGTAATTTTCATGCCCTTTCTGTACCCTCAGTAAAATATAATTTTAAAGGATCACTTGCTTACCTCCCCTGAAGTCACTCGACAACTGCAGTGCTCATTGTATAGGAACAGGGCTAGAAATCAGTTCTGGTAAACATACCCTCTCTTCATCTGATGGTATTGCTCTCATTCATTCCATAGTATGCCTATTGAATATGAAACGTGTTTTTTGAGAACACATTTAATGAAGAAGTTGATTCATTATGCAAGGAAGGTCATCAGATAATTATATCTTTTTTAAAAAAAATCTTTAATCTCATGGAGTTGATTTGGCCTCAAATTTAGATGGTGTTGAAACCATCAACAAAACTAAAAACCTACTGAATGGGAGAAGGTATTTGCAAATCATATATCTGACAAGGGGTTAGTATCCAAAATATATAAAGAATTTACATGACTTGATATCAAAAACAAGTAACTTGATTTTAAAAATGAGCAGAGGACCTTGAATAGATATTTTTTCCTGGAAGACATACAGATGGCCAACAGGCACATGAAAAGATGCTTAAAGTCACTCATCATCAGGGAAATGCAAATCAAAACCACAATGAGATATATCACCTGTCAGAATAGCATCAAAAAGACCAGAATAACAAGTGTTACTGAGGATGTGGAGAGAAGGGAACCCTGGTTGTGCTGTTGGTGGGGATGTAATTTGGTGCAGCCACTGGAAGTTCTTTAAAAAATTAATAATAGAACTATCATAGGATCCCTGATTCCATTTCTGAGTATTTATCTGAAGAAAATTAAAACACCAATTTGAAGAGATACCTTTACCCTTACGATTACTGGATATATTTTTAAAAGATTTTATTTATTTATTAGAGACTGAGAGAAGAGAGAGAGAGAGGCAGAGACACAGGCAGAGGGAGAAGCAGGCTCTGTGCAGGGAGCCCAATGTGGGACTCGATCTCGGGACCCCGGGGTCACGCCCTGGGCTGAAGGCGGCTCTAAACCGCTGAGCCACCTGGGCTGCCCTGATCACTGCATCTTTATCTGCAATAGCTGAGATATGGAAGCAGCCTAAGTGCCCAACAGTAAACGAATGGTTAAAGAAGTTGGGGTGTTTATGTGTATGTGCGCACGCATGAGCACACTGGAATCTATTACTCAGCCATGATATAAAAAATGGAATCTTGCCATTGCTTACAATGTGGATAGACATAGGGAGTATTATGCTAAGTGGAGTAAGTCAGACAAAGACAGACACTATAGGATTTCACTCAGATGTGGAATCTAAAATATAAAACAACTGAACAAACAAAACAGAAACAGATTCTTAAATAAAAGAAACAAATGTTGATGACCAGCAGGGCAGGGGCTGGGGGATGGGAGAAATAGGTGAAGGGGATTGAGAGGTCAACTGCCAGTTACAAATAAGTCATGGGATATAACGTACAGCATAGAGAATATAAATAATAATATTGTAATAACTTTGGTGACAGATGGAAACTAGATTTACCATGGAGATTATTTCATAATGTATAAAAATATCAAATCACTATGATGTACACCTGAAACTAATAATAGGATATCGCATGTCACTTATACGTCAATTAAAAAAAAAACAGCAAAAGTTGGATTGCGGTTAATCAGTTAAGCCATAGAACTTGGGGAAACTGATAAATGCAGAAAAGTCTTCTGATGAATGATGGGAAAGAATTTGCAGGTGTTGGAGTAAACCTTCTCCAGATGCCCTTACACAAATTTGGAGGTGCTGAGGGATATGCATTTGATACGGACTGTGGGAAAGAAGTTCATTGAAACTGTTGATACAGATCTTTCATTACTAATTCATAAAGCGGAGAGTTGTTTTGAAATCATCCAAGTCGTAACAGGAAAATAATTCTCCTGCTCCTCCTTATATGGCGACTGGGAGTGTTACTTGGAAAAGTCCATTCGAATCAGTAACTCCCTTTGCAGACACTTGGATTGAGAGCTATTTTGTGCCTTTTTTTACTTTCACAAGGGAAAGGCCACTGATTAAAAAGCTCGACAGTGGAGAATTCCTCCAAGGAGGAAGGGGGGGCCTTGAGATGTCAGAAAGTCCGTGAGCTTCTGGGCACCTGACACTTCTCTGGGCAGCCTTCGGCAGGGACAACAGGGATGCATCTTTTACTTGGGGTGGAGACAGAGATACCTGAAGATTTAACTAGAGGAGAAATTCACCCCAAAAAGTCCCTTTTCTTTTATCTGGGCAGCTGAATCTCATTTATCAGTTTCTCATTTATATTGTTTGATAACTGAGCCATTTGAGGATGTTGTTTTAACTCGGGCCTCCTAAGGGAGGTGATGCTTTGTAGCCTGTGGTCCTTACTACCTAGTGATGTAAACCTGAGATACCAGGGCAGTGAGTGGTTGTTCAAGTGCTCAGGTCACCTTGGGGGATGAGAGTCAACCCCCACCCCCACCCCACCCATGGACACTTAGCTCCTGGCTGAGGAATCACTCGGTGGAAGAAACTCAAGAGCCAAGCTAAGTGAATCATTTTCACCAGGATATGGATTTCTAAGATGTAGCCTTTGGCATTCCGAGAAGCAAGAGATGGTGGTGATTCACCGCAGTATTTTTTGGAGAGTCTCTGTGTGCATCAGCATTTTCAAGGCTCTGAGCAATTCTGGAGCAAAAGCAACAGCTGATAGCGGCCAGAGAAGAGGTCTTAGTGGAATTCCACAGCCGTCCAGGGAGTGGAGAGCCAGGGGGATGGGCCCTGAAGGGAGGAGTAGGCACTGGAGATTACAAGGAGGAGGAGATCTTTCTGGTCAAGGGGGTGCCTGTACAGATCTGGGAGTGACCTGAAACTTTTGAGTTCTCCAAACCTAAGGATGTGGTTTCAACGTTAGTCTTACATGTGCATGAAGCTCTAAATGCTTTCCTGAATGCGTTGTGATAGCCTTGAAAACTGTGCTTAAATACATTTTGTAAATTATGTAAATAAATTCCTATTTTAAGTCTTAGTAAGAGACTTGTTACTTGCAGGAATCTTTGTGATTTCTACTGTGTAAATCCTTAGTGCAATGTATTTTCATGCATCGCGGTTATTTATATTGAGAAATCATTGGCTTTTAGTTCATGGGTTTTCTTGTAACGTTTAGAAAAATGAATGACACAATTAACCTCCTATTCACTGTTTCTATAAAGTTATCTGCTTGATGTCTGTAGTTCTTTGTTTAAAGAAGTCCTGTCAAGTGATGGGTAGAGAACCCAAGGCCCCTGTTTTGGGGGGGAGTTTAAAGGCTCTGAGAATTAAATAATTGTGCCTATGTGCGTGTGCCTCGCTTTGCGAATTTTGCTGGCTAGCTCTTTAGCTTGAAAAACTTAAGCATAAGGGCAACAGATTAGAACCAAGATTATTATTTTTTTTTCTGAATAAATGGAGTTGCTTCACTTTCTAGCTTGTGTGTTCCACCTGTCTTCACTGCATGGGTCTGGCTGTATTTTTAGCTGCTTTTACACACAGGCGTGTGTGCACACACACCAACTGCTCCATGCATCAACTTGGATTTTGTTTATATGATATCCATTAGGATGTAGATCCCTCACGTACATCTATGCAGCTGGAATTCAAGGCTTTCTATCAGTTGTCACGTACTGGTGTACAGGAAGGACCAGCAACGTAACTGGCTTTACTGGGGAAATAAGGGACTGCGACGGCATGGACATGTGTGTTACCCCTGGGTCGCTTGGTCCAAATCCTAGGGATCCGGCTCCCAGACAGCACGGGCCAGTTACTTCATTGCTGATAACCTGGCGGTCATCCCGGTCCTAGGACTGTGGATGCTTTTCTATATGTTTGTGATGGAGCAGTGTTTAAAACGGATCAGCACTGCTAAGGAACGATCTTCAAAAGGTTAGTGTTTCCTGTGGATGTAAAATGAACGTGTTATCATAGGTTTTATTGGACTCCGTGAGAGACTCAAAGGAAGATTGGAGGAATTGGGAAAAAAGCGGACGACTTGATTAATCTAGAACAGAGCAGGACAAAGTGCTGTGGTGGGGTAGCTTGTGTTTCAGGTGGAGAACGAGTCCTGCCTGCCTTCTGGGCGGGAGCCCCGCAGGCCCCTGACCCGGGCGCCCCCGCCCGCCGCTGCCCCGCCCGCCGCACCACGAGGTCCTGGCGGTCTTGTCTTTCCCGGACTCCTAGAGATTCTCCTCCAGCCTGGTCGGCTGAGCGCGGAGCTTCAGCCCTCGCGGGGCGCTCCTCCCGCAGTCGGGCCCTGCGCACCAGGCACGCGCCCCGTGTCCGCAGTCTGGCTTTGGGGCCCGGCCCCCGCTCCCCGCTCCCCTCCCCCCGCTCCCTCGCCCCCATCCCCCCACCCAGCGCAGCCTTGGCGCGGTCCCTGATGCAGCCGTCCCGTGACCACCGAGCGGCCAGCGCTCTGCCACGTTTAAGAGGCAGGCGGGGCCGGGCATCATCGGATATTTAATTTTTATTAAACACCCTACCTATTGATTCATGAGAGACACGCAGAGGGCAGGGCCCCGGGCAGGGGGCGAAGCCGGCTCCGTGCGGGGAGCCCGGCGGGGACTCGATCCCGGGACCCGGGGTCACGGCCTGGGCCCCGGGCGCTCCCTCGGATATTTTTTTTTTTTAAGATTTATTTATTTATTTATTCATGAGAGAGAGAGAGAGAGAGAGGCAGAGACCCAGGCAGAGGGAGAAGCAGGCTCCATGAAAGGGGCCCGACGTGGGACTCGATCCCGGGACTCTAGGGTCAGGCCCTGGGCCTAAGGTGGGTGCTAAATTGCTGAGCCACCCAGGGATCCCCCCTCGGATATTTTAAATGAACCACAGCCGCTGAGAAGAGGAGACCGCAGCGTTCCTCGTGCCCGTAGCCGGCTCGGGCAGCCCGGAGGGCGCAGGGGGGCGTCTCCGTGGAACGGGGTCCTTCGTGCCCTGGCAGAGGGGACTGTGCAGGCGACCCCGTGGCCCGACCCGCTGCGCCCGGGGCCACGCACCGGGAGGGGCTGGCGTCGGCGCCCCCCTTCAGGGACCCGGAGGCCAGGGTTCCAGGCCGACGTGTGATTGGCCGGCGCCGGCGCCTTGCGTTCCCGGCCAGCCTATGAGCGGCTGCGCTGGGGTCAGGTGCTCCCGCAGGTCCAATCCGCGGTGGCTGTGTGGCTGTGTGGCTGCGGCTGCCGCGCGCCGGGTCCCCGAAGTGGGCGGGGCCGCGCAGGCGCCCTGGGGCCTGAGTGCTCCCGCCGTTGGAGTCACGTGGTCCGCGTGGTCCTCGGAGCTGAGGCGACGACGGCCCCCGAGCGGGCCGCGGCGGGAGAGCGGCTTCCGCGGCGCGGGGCCCCGTTTCCTCGCAGGGTCTGCGGCCGCTTGCAGGTGTCGGAGGAGGAAACTGGGAGGCTCCCGTCGGCGCCCGGCGGCGTTGAACACTCCCTCAGTATGTAAAGGGCGGCAGCACTGCCGGCGACGCCGCGGGCCTACACCTGCTCCAGCCGGGAGGCGGAGGCTGTGGAGGCCGCGGGGCACGGAGGAGCCCGGGGGTCAGGGCTCGGGACGAGGCGGCGCGGAGAGCGGGAGGGTCTCGCTGCGGCGGGGGCGGGGGCGACTCCGAGGCCCCGGAGCCCGAGGGGGAGGGGGAGGGGCGGCGGGCGACCCCGAGGCCTCCAGGAGGGGTCGGAGCAAAGCCGAGGGCCCCAGTTGGTCCTGGCCCAGGGGTTCTTGGCCTGGAGACGCCCAGCTGTGGGGGGCTGGGGCGCCCAGGATCCCGTCACCCCCTCGGGTCCCTCCGCAGAGGTTTCAGACCTCAGGTTCCTCTGCAGCAGGACCCAGGCTCGGAGCAGGGAGCCCTGGGGGTGGGTGGGGGTGAGGGTGCAGGCCCAGCAGGGAGGGAGCAGGTGCTTCAGCTCCTGTGTCAGTGTGAGGTGACCTCTGCCTGTGAGACTTCCTGACCAGTTGGGGAGACGGTGTGTAAGAGGGAGGCTGCTGGGACCTCGCTGCCGGAGACCTCGTTGAGGTGGTTTTTTTAAGGATTATAGCTTTTGATCATCTGTAATTAAGACTTTTCTGGATGGTGCCCAATGGCCCAAGGATGGTCTAATGGAAAGTAAATTAGGTTGATGGTGGGTGGGAGTCATTACCCATCCAGGCCTTACTGGGTGCACTTGTGACGTTTTGAGAACAATGTTCTTGTTAAGGAAAAGTCAGATCACGTGGAAAATTCCCCTATTATTATAAGTATGTTGACTTCCGATTTTTGTAAGCCTGAGGCCAGGCACGATTGACAAGGGAAGGCCGGTAGGGAGAAGTGCAGAGTCACACGTGTAACAATGAACAGATCGTTTGAAGGTGGAGAGTCCCTTAGCTTTGAAAATGATGACAAAGTGGGGCAGCTGGGGGCTCCAGGGGTGAGCGTCTGCCTTGGGATGAGGGCGTCACCCCGGAGTCCCAGAATCGAGTCCCACGTCAGGCTCCCTACATGGAGCCTGCTTCTCCCTCTGCCTGGGTCTCTGTGTCTCTTTTTCTGTGTCTCTCAGGAATAAATAATTAAAATCTTTTTAAAAAGAAAGAAAAGAAAATGATGACTAAATGTGCAAAGTAAGGTGGGTGAGCTGACCTGAGAAATTTGATTTGATAGAATACAGGATTTTGTGGCTGATGATCTCTAGCTGCCGCAGGTGCCGGGAGCGTGATGAGCAGGGACAGAGCACAGCCCTGACCCCCGAGGAGCTGTGATTGACGTTGAGGAAGGTTGTATGGGCATATCCACGGTAGTGGTTTTGTGACCGCCAGACCCTCCTCCAAGGAGGAAGGGGGGGCCTTGAGATGTCAGAAAGTCCGTGAGCTTCTGGGCACCTGACACTTCTCTGGGCAGCCTTCGGCAGGGACAACAGGGATGCATCTTTTACTTGGGGTGGAGACAGAGATACCTGAAGATTTAACTAGAGTAAAACTACTGCGTTTGTCTGAAAGCCCTTTCTGTGTCCCAGACGTCCTCAGTTCCACCAGGAAGAAGGAGATGACGTTGGTGGGTCTCTCAGGCTGCTTTCAGGGGTTAAAATGAGATCCCTGCGATGTCCAGGAACGATGTCCAGGAACCGTGCGGGGCTCCTGGCAGGGAAGCGCCCGGACATCTGCTCTTCCCTCCCTGTACCGCGTGGCACCCAGAAGTGGGAATACCGCTTTGCATGTTCCGCTGCTGAACTGCAGGCTCCTTCTGAGGAGCTGCTCCCGCATCCCCGGGCCCCCACCCAGCCAAGGTCTGCCCAGCGGAAGGATGAGGGTTCTTTCCTTTTTCCTTCTCGGGAAGGCCCTTGCCTTCTCTCTGGGGAAGGGGCGCGAGGGGTGATTTTCGCCAGAGGTCACCCTCAGGCCCCCAAGGATTCGCCTCTGGGCAGTTACCAGTTCGCTCTGTTCCCATCGATTTCTCTGTCGCTTCCTGGAGTACAGTTGCTTTCTCTTTATCGTCTTTGGGAATGACTAAGTGCTTTGTATTTCTCTGAAAATGTCACCCCCTCCCCCAGATGCTCTCCCTCAGCTCCCACATGTTAGTGGGCTGCAGTTTGCAAACGTGTCCTTTTCTTTCAGATGAACCCGTTCCTCCAAACTCTTCTATTCAGATGCACTTTACAGAAGAGAAGGAAAAAGAAAGCCCTTTGAGAGGCAAGTTGAGAAGTCGCCAGGGGAGTTCATGGATGATTTCCTTGTAGTTTGCGTTTTTTTTGCGCCCTGGTGAGCAGCTTGGAGAAGGAGCTGGGGCTTCCTGGAAGAAGCAGGGGCTGGGGAGGGGGGCAGGAGACCCTGTTCCCTCTCGGTGCTAGGTTTCTGGTGGAAGGAGGAAGGCCTTGCAGTGAGGGGCAGCTCAAGGCATCCCTGGCCCAGAGGCCGAGGCTGCCGCCAGCAGAAGGCAGGTGTCTGCAGGTGTGCAAGTGCACGTGCCCCTTCCAGTCAGCCATGTGCCTGGGGCCCGCCAGCTGGCCCTGAAGCCCCCCCGCTGCCAAGAGACCACGGAGCTGCTTCTCCAAGCAGAGCAAAGGAAAAAAATTGGATCCGTTAAACTGTGTTTGTTGAGTCTTATTGATTAGGAGGAAAGCACTAACTTTGTACTTTGGATTTTGAAGTTTCAAATTAAGTGTTAATTTGCATTTGCTGTTTATGAGTGAGAATGAGGAAACTTGTACTGGTTTTTTTTTACTATTCTAATAAAGTGTAATTTTAATGAAAAAAGTAATAAAAATACAAAAGTGTAATTAAATTGATCTTGTGCTGTGACTGGGCTCCGTATCGTTCCTGTCTAATTTCACACCGACCGTTACCCGCCCCCCGAGAAGAAACAACTGAATTATAATTGCACAGTTTGGGCCAGGGCTGCCAACAGCAAAGCATGCCCGCTGCCCTTTCCGTGTCACGTGTCCGGGGTGGACAATGGCAGTTGGTTTCAGCACTGTCGCCCCGTCGTCCTGTGGGCAGCCTCTCCCTCCCAGCCTGTCAGACTGACCCGGCCCCCCCAGAGGAGGCCACTGCCCTCCCTGATCCAGGAGGAAGAGGGCTAGCCCGCCTTGCAGAGTGTCGTGACCTTGAATCTTTCCTCTCCTCAGCCTTGCCGCTTGAGCTCACTCCTCTCTCTCTCTGAGCTCTGTGCTCCAGGTGTGGTTTTCTTGAGGGGGAGTCAGCAGCAGTAGCACAGCAGGGTGAGTGCCACTGTCCACAATTAGTGAACAAGGGCAGGCTGCCTTGCTGGGTGCTCTGCCCCCCAGCATTGCACCTGTGCCTGGGCCATAGCCCTACCGGTGTGATTTGGATAAGTACCCTGCCCAGCCCCCAGGTGCTTAAGCTGTGCCAAGGTGAGCACAGTTCACCGGGCTTACTCCCAAGCCTCAGAAAGAACCCCTGTTATTTCTCTGCGGCGTGTGTCAGGGGTAGAAAAACCTGCAGCTCTGCTGTGCTGTCCCTATGCCAGGTCCCATGTGCACACGGTCCCCAGGGGCTCTCAGCCGCTTTAACCGTTAGCTCCTTGACAAAAAGAGTCCATCCAGGCCTGTTTTTGTTTCTGTCCTCAAGCCACTCACTGTCAAGACCTTACCCCCTCTTGCAGGAGGAAGGCCCGCCTGGTAGCCTTTACTCAGGACAAATCAAAACCAATTTGAAACCAGGAAATAGTGAAAGAATCCTTAGGTGAATTGGAATTGAACAGCAGGTTTGGTGGCTTTCACCTGGGAGCCGGAACTGTCCTGTGTCTTTGGTCCCCTGCAGACTTGATGGGATCTCCTTCCTACTTGGCACTGTGGCCTGGTGTCTGCTCCCATTAGCTGGGGATCCCAACGCCTCCCCGCTAGGGTTCTCCTAGGATTAAATGCGACAGCATTTACTTAATTTACCGATGGTGTCCGGTGGTCCTAGCTCATGTCCTCACCATCGTCTTGTACCTGGCAGTGAGGATGCAGGAAGGCCCTATGAGCTACTTGTCCTTCGGCGAGTGCATCACAGAGTCTTATATCCACTCTTTTTGGGTATTTTCTTTCCTCTCTTCCTCAAGGAGAATAGAAAGTTCTCCTTTTTGAACTGTTTCCCACTTCTTGAAAGTACTTACAATTAAATATTCATGCAGGTATGGCATGTCGTTTGAAGGTGGAATTGTCAGTAGGTTCCTCCGTAACTTTCTGGTGGCACGTTGTCTCTGCGTCTGTGACTTTTCTGACGGACATCATGTTCTCTAGATTTCCCTGCTGCAGTGGGAGAAGCATCTAGAGCAAAAAACAAATTAACACGGCAGAAAATTACATCTTGTGAAGGGTACGGATTTCTTTTGAAACTGCTCCTTTGAGGCCCAGGCAGATAAGTGGGCCTACCTTACAAGTGACAGAACTAGTCAGCTTTCCCGTAACTCAGAAGACTTCTGTGGACGCTGAATTACTTGGTTCTTTTCCTTTAAATGATTCATGAGTTGGAACCATACAGCATATTCTGTATTTAATTAGCCTGGCCTCTTTTCTGTGAACATTTTCCTTTTGGTTTTTTGGTGTCTCTACACCTGCATAGAAGCTGTAAAGACGAGCGAAATTGGGGGCGCTTGGGTGGCTCAGTGGGTTAAGCATCTGCCTTTGCTCAGGTCATGATCTCAGGTCCTGGGATTGGAGCCCCACATCAGGGTCCCTGCCCAGTGGGGGTCTGGTTCTCTCTCTCTCTCCCTCTGCTCCTCCCCCAACTCTTGGGCGCTCTCTCTCTCTTTCTCATGCTCACTCTCAAATAAATAAACTTTAGGAAAAAAAGAGGAACAGTTTTGCCTCACCTACTGTTTAGCTTGGAGTAGCACCCTTACCTATTCTGAGACACAGAGTCCTTATCTGTCTGCAGGCTTCACAGCAATTAGAAGATCAAATGACTATCAGTACCTTAGCCTAGTTTTTAGCACAAAGTCATTTGATTATTACCTATATTTTCATAGGTGTTTCTGTACCTACAGAAAGGAGAATCTAACTGCCAGTGGAACATTCATCTATTTATATCATAAAACATCTGTCCTATAGTCTCTAGAGATCCTGCAGGTTGACCTCAAACAACCATCCAATCAGCCAAAACACCTTCCCCAGACGTGTCAACATCTTTCTGAGATAAGTCCTTGTAGTCAGTGACTACCTGCATTTCTCTTCCCAGAGCATTTTATTTTGGTCCAGATACGGGGATTCGTGGACTCCCAGGCACGTGCCAGGGTAACGGCACCTTTCCCAACAGGCAACACGTATGCGTTGCATTTGAAGTCAGGGCAGTGGTGACCTTTGGGGAGAGTGGTGGCTCCACATGTGTATTTGCTTTAGCTCAACTAAGTGAGCCACTCAAGATTGCTGTGCTTTGCTGTATGCATGCCATATATTAACATGGATGCCGATGGATTTTTTTAGAAAGTGAACTTTGTCCTCTTCCTGGAGGTACCATAATTCACACCTGTATTGGAAGGGTGCTATGTCATTCTTAGTTGGGAAAGTCTTTAGTGAAATTAAATGAGGAAGCAAGTCCAAGCCTTTAAGGGGATGCAGGCCGAAGATGATTTCCAAGCTTTTCGATAATCTACGTTCATATATATGTAGTCTTTAGATGTTCCACTTGCCTTGCTAGGGATTGCGTTTGGTACAAAAGTGAAGATTTAAACATGGTGCTGCCCTTGTCGTTGTAATTCTTAGAGTTTGAGAAATGATTCCCTCTTGCTTTTTTTTTTTTAATCTTTCTCTGTATCATCAATTAGCAAATTATCTGCCTTAGTAGAGGAGAGATAATTTATAAAAGCAAATGATTCTGAAACTCATGCTATACCATTAAATGCGCTTGGGTACAGTTTTTTATTCACAGGAGATTTAAAAGCTTGCTTTCCCATGGCTTTGCCTAATAACATCTTCTCTGTATACCATGGTAGCCAGAAACCAGCCGGGAAGTGGGAAAGCACAGGTATTGCTATGGGACGAGAATAAGAAGTAAACAGTGGTTACCCTGGGTTTTAGTTTAGTTTTTTTTTTTTTTATATGTAGTTCATTATATTTTATTTTACTTATTGTTTCCTCCTAGGTTGAAAGGAAGGCTGATGCAGAGAAATAACAACACAATTCAGGTAAATGGGTTTTTAATTTCTTCCTGTACGTCTTATGCTCGGTTTATATTTCCCATGTTTTCCCCTGAGAAGAACTAAAAAAAAAAAAAAAAACAAAAAAAAACTCCACAATTTTTGAATTTGTAAAGAATTTTTGAATATGAAGAATGTTTTGGGCACTTCGAGGTAAGAGTCAAATGCCTATTTGTAACAATTTAGTCAAATATAGTATATTTAATAATCATGTATTTTTATCAAACTGGGTATTGTAGCTAATACTGTTTCCTACCTCAAGAGTATTTTCTTCCCAGTCTTTTTTTTCTTAAGATTTTATTTATTCATTCATGAGAGACACAGAGAGAGAGGCAGAGACCCAGGCAGAGGGAGAAGCAGGCCCCCTGCAGGGAGCCCGACGAGGGACTCGATTCCAGGACCCTGAGATCATGCCCTGAGCTGAAGGCAGAGGCTCTACCACTGAGCCACCCAGATGTCCTTTCTTCTGTTTTTACATACGTATCTGATGTCAGCATCTCTTTTATTGGTCACGTTTCTGAAGCATCCAGTAGTGTTTTCCAGAGCATGTCACTGTGTTAGTTGTTTCCAGTGCAGTGCATTCGGAATCTGCATGTGATGCTATGATCAGAAGTTTTACTCTGAGCTCTTAAATAACTATGTGCCCCAGCTTAGGAAAGCTGTTATTTCAGAGATCTCCATCCACCAGGGGATGGTTTGTAGGTTTGCTTTGTTAAATATTCTTTCCTCCTTCATTCCATCTACTCATCCGTATATTCTGTTTATTTTGAGGTGATTACAAGCACATTGTTTATAATTAAAATAATACTATATCAGGGGTGCTTGGGTGGCTCAGCCAGTTAGGCCTCCAATCTTGATTTCAGCTCAGGTTATGACCTCAGGGTCCTGGGATCAAGCCCTGCATCGGACTCCATGCTCAGCAAGGGTGGGGGGGGGGCGGCTTGATATTCTTCCTCTCCCTCTGTTTCTCTCCTGCTCATGCTTTCTCTTTCTCTCTCTAAAATAAATATATAAATCTTTAAGAAAAAAAAATCATAGTTATAACGGCCATCCCCTGTTCTTATGCTGCCCTTACTCCTTTGCCCAGAGGTAGCCCTTTCAACTCTTTTCCTTACATTCACTTATATTTGCCTATTTCTAAACAGCACACCATATGCTGTAAATGCCATTTATTGATCTCTTTTAAAATTTTAGACTTCTATATTGATTTCCTGCTGAAGATTGGGCCCTCACACATAACCTTTACCCTAGGTAAGCGCCTCCTCACCCCGTCTCTATTTTGTATCTGTAGTCCTGTTACAGTGTGGATACATTAATATTTAATGTTTGCTTTATTATAAAGACTGTGTTTTGATTGTGGCTGAGCTTTGTGATACTTACTTTGAAATGTCTCCGGCCATTCTGCTTTCCAGTTGGCTGGTTGTATGTGAACTGCTTTCTTTCTCTGGAAAATGTTTGACTCTTTATCCCCAGAATGCTGAAATTTCCAGTTGGGACATAGGTCTTAGGATTTCTTGATGTCAGTGGTCCTTTCAGTTTGGGAAATTTTCTTGTACTACTTTCAGATAATTTCCTTTCCACTCTTTTCTCTCTTTCCTGCAAGAATGGTAGTTGGATATTTGAACTCACTGGTTTGATTATCTCATTTTCTTATGTTTTTTTCTGAACAATTTTTTTGTCTCTGTGTTTTTGTTCTACTTTTTGGGGGATTTTCTTAGTATTGTTGACATTTTATTTTCTGCTAGCATGTTTTAGTTTTTACTGGTCACTGAATATTTGAATATTTTATTTTTTAAAATAATATTCTGTTCTTGTTTCATGGAAATAAGGATGGTTTGTCTGGCCCCATTAGCTGGGGGAAAGATCTGGGGTTCTAATTGCCCCCTCTTTTTTTGGCTTAAAACAAATAGCATTTTTTGACCTTACCGTTCTGTAGGTTAGAAGTCTGATGGTTCTCGAGATGCCTGGGTGGCTCAGCATGTGACCGTCTGTTTTCCACTCAGGGTGCGACCCCGAGGTCCTGGGATTGAGTCCCACATCAGGCTCCCTGCAGGGATCCTGCTTCTCCCTCTGCCTGCGTCTCTGCCTCTCTCTGTGTCTCTCAGGAATAAGTAAATAAAATCTTTTTTTTAAAAAAAAAGTCTGATGGTTCTCACTGGGCCATAGTCAAGGTGTCTACACAGTTGCATGCCTTTCTGGTGGCTCTAGAGGAAAATCTGTTCCCTATCTTTTTCTAGCTTCTTGAGGCTGCATTTGTTGGCTGTTGGCCTCCTTCCAGGTAGGGGCCTCTTTAAGTGAGCAGGTCAAGTACATCTCCTGTTACATTCCTCTGTCCTCTTCTCCCTTCTTCTTTCACTTTTTTTGGACCCTTGTGACTACATTGGACCTACCTAGATAATCCAGGATAATCTCCCACTTTTTTTTTTTTATTGTGGTAAAAAAAAAACATAAAAAATATAAGATTTAGGGGCACCTGAGTGGCCCAGCAGTTGAGCATCTGCCTTTGGTTCAGGTCATGACACGGGGGTCCTGGGATCGAGTCCCACATCGGGCCCCCCACAGGGAGCCTGCTTCTCCCTCTGCCTCTGTGTGTCTCTGCCTCTCTCTCTGTGTCTCTCATGAATAAATAAAATCTTAAAATATGCAGTTTACCATATGAACCATTTTTAAGTGTATATTACAGTAGTGTTGACTATATCAACATTGTTATGCAAAGACCTCTAGAACTTTTGCATCTTGGAGAATTGAATCTCTGTACCCATTGATCCAGCTCTCCCTTCCTCCCTGCCCTAGCCTTTGGAACCACTCTTCTACTCCCGATTTCTAAGAGTCTGACTGCTTCCGGTACCTTATGTATGAGGATTCTTACAGTATTTGTCTTTGGGTGCCAGGCTTCTCTTACTCAGCATACTGTCCTCAAAGTTCATCCTTGTAGTAGCATATGACAGGATTTCCTCATTTCTTAAAGACTAAATAATCCATTTTATGTCTGAACCAGTTTTTCTTTATCCATTCGCTCGCTGTTGGACATTTAGGTTCCTTCCACCTCTTGGCTATTGTGAATAGTGCTGCAGTGAACATCAGTGTGCAAATACCTCTTTTAAAAGTTTATTTTTTATTTTAAAGTTTTTCCATATTTTGTTCAACTATAATTAACATACAGTGTTAATATTAGTTTCCTGTGTACCGTCTACTGACTCAGCATTCTGTACATCACTTGGTGCTCATCATGACAGGTGCACTCCTTCATCCACATCACCTATGTCCCCCATCCCCAACTCACCTCTCCTCTGGTGACCATCAGTGTGTTCTCTGTAGTTAACATTTCGTTTGTTTGTTCACTTATTTCTTAAATTCTGCATATGAGTGAAATCATACAGTATTTTTCTTTCTCTGGCTGACTTATCTCATCAGCATAATCCTCTCTAGCTCCATCCCTGTCATCGCAAATGGCAAGATTGCATGCTTTTTGATGGTTGAGTGATACTCTGTTGTGTATATGTACACCACGTCGTCTTTATCCATTCATCAGTCCATGGACACTTGGGCTGCTTCCATGATTTGGCTATCATGAAAAATGCTGCTATAAACACAGGGGTGCATGAATCTTTTTGAGTTAGCGTTTTCATATTCCTTGGGTAAATACCCAGTGATGCAATTACTGGATTGTAGGGTAGTTCTACTTTTCACTTTTTGAAGATATTCCATCCTTTTTCCAAAGTGGCTGCACCAGTTTGTATTCCCACAAATAGTATAAGAGGGTTCCCCTTTCTCCGCATCCTTGCCCACACTTGTTTCCTCCCCATCCTTCCCTCCTTCCCTCCTTCCTTCCCACTCTGACACGTGTGAGATGATATGTCATGTGGGTATTGATTTTCATTTCCCTGATGATCAGTGATGCTGAGGACCGTTTTGTATCCTCGTTGACCAGCTCTATATCTTCTTTGGAGAAATGTCTCTTCAAGTCCTTTGCCAGTTTTTTAAATTGGGTTCTTTGTCTTTTGGGTTGAGTTGTAAGAATTCCTTATATATTGTTAATAATCCCATTATTGTGTATGTAGTTTGCAAATATTTTCTCCCACTTCATAGGGTGCCTTGTTACTGTTTCATTTGCTGTGCAGAAGTTTTTCTTTCACATAGTCCCATTTGTCTATTTTTGCTTTTGTTGCCTGAACTTTTGGTGTCCTATACGAGAAATCGTTGCCAAATCCAGTGTCATGAAGCTTTCCTTCCGTGTTTTCTTCCAGCAGTTATACATTGTCAGGTCTGGCATGTAGGTCTTGAATCTGTTTTGAATTAATTTTTGTGCATGGTGTCAGGGAAGGGTCTAACTGCTTTCATGTAGACTTTTAACCAGTCTGCCTCCTCCCAGCCCCTTTCCCTGTCCTTTGGAGGAGCCACAGCCCTGTTTGTTGAGCCTTTCAGGAGCAGTCAGCTGGCTCTTGTTTGCTTCCCAGGTAGTAAGGTTCCAGCTGGCTCTGCTGGGCTCGGCAATCCTCTCTGCTCTTGGCTTCCAAAATGCCACCGATGTCTGTTATCTGCTCTCATCTACTTTTCTGTTCTCTTTGTCCTCAGGAATTTTTGTCTTTTCCTCCCTTCTACTATAGTCTTAATGAGGATTTCGAGGAAAACAGAGATAAACCACCTCGTTACCCCAAAATCCGGATTGCTTTTTAAAATGATGTGAAATATCATTTAGTTTTTATCATGATATTAAATATGATTGAAAAAAGCAATCCGGATTTTGGGCTTTTAAAAAACATTAGCTCATAAACGCCATTGTTAGGTTGTACCTCTATTCTTTTGCTTCCTTTTTTTTGTTAAAACATCCAACATCCAAGGCTAGCACTGATTGAAGTTCCTTTCCCAAACATTATTTTGTAATTCAAAATAAACAGATTTTGTTCATGATATGAGATCTTGAATATGAGATGATAGCTGTTTCCTGAGGTATATTTTCTCGTAGGGGGAAAAGTCCTGATTTATCTTTAGGTGTATACAGTCTGTGTTCGTATCATCAGGAGATGATGTTTGCTTGTGTAAATACATTTTACTCTGAAGTTTTAATCGAGCACTCTTAAGCCAATGTAATAGCTAATTTTTGTTAGTATTTTTTGTCAGTGACAGCAGCTTTCTTTGCGACTGTACACATCTTCTTCCACTTACTGTGGGTTTATATCATGATAAACCCATCTAAGTTGAAAGTATTGTAAGTTGAAAATGCATTTAATATGCCTAACATACTGAACATCATAGATCAACCCAGCCTCCCTTCATCCCGCTCAGAACACTTACATCAGCTCATAGTTGGGCAAAATCAACTAACACGTCTGTTTTATAATGAAGTGTTGAATCAGTCATGTGATTTACTCAGTACTGTACTGAAAATGAGAAACAGAATGGTTGTGTGGGTACAGAGTGGCTCTAAGTCAGCCTCATGTCTCGTGGCTGCCTGGGAGCTGAGAGCATCCTGGGAGAGTTTTCTACCGCATATTGGTAACCCGGGCATAGATCAGAATTCACATAGGGTCTCCACTGAATGTGTATTGCTTTTGCAACACCAAAAGTCAAGGAATCGTAACTTAAACCGTTGTAACCCAGAGAACACCGGCATTTGATTATTTACAGGTGTGGCTCTTTCTCAGAGACAGGATAGAGCGACAGTAATTGGGGGACTGCCTCAGGCTGTATGACTAGGTCCTGAGAGCTGTTAAAGGAGTGATGTCTTTTGTTCCAAGATTTGTTTCCTCACATAGTTAATTCTCTTGGTAGGCTCAAGATGTCAGCCATCCTGATTGGTACATGGCCTGAGGATTTTTATCCTGGGGTCCAAGGATGGGCTTCAAAGACTTGATGGTCTTTCTGAAATTTGAGTGATATTAGAATAGTCTTTGCTATCATTAGCCAGTCAGTGATGTAGGGCTTATGTGAGCCCAAAGAGTTGAGAACCTAGTTCTCATAGATGGTTCTAGAGAGAGGAAAATAGAATGCTATTGATTAAACATGATTACAATAGGATGCCCTGTAGCCAGCTGCCATTAGATTGCACATTCTTTGGTGTGGAAATACAAATGGCTGTACAAATGAGGGACTGCATGAAGAACCCTCTTTGTTCTTTGTCAGATGCAAAACATCTCTAGCTTCCTGGTTATACAGAAGCCCATTTCCACATATGTCACCAGATGAGATATTGTTCATGAGGGTAATGGTTTGGCCTCCGAGGAATGAGCACCTTTTCATTAACTTGTAAAGAGGGTAACAGTACTTACCTTTGTTTTCATACTGAGGTTGATGCAGTTCATTTGTCAGAATCAGTTATTTGTTGAGAAAGAATGGAGATAATTTATAAAAGGAGAAATGCCTCTCTGACAGAGAATTTACAGACTTTAGTTTTCTGTTAAAAGATGGGGTTTAGCATTATGTATATTTATGGCACAAAAGAGTGAGAGAGAGAGAGAAAGAGAAAGCTTTCAAAATGGAGAAAGGAAGGAGGAGAATGGGAGGTTGGGGAAGGTCAGTTGTGAATTTTTTGTTTCCCATCCGATACTTTAATGTTTTTGCTCACAGTGACATGGACTGGATTTAGAAGGAGTGTCTCAGCTTTAGGGCTTTATGGTTCCATTTTCACAGTGGCCAAGCTTCAGTTGTTCATCCATTGCAGAATCATCATTGAGATTTTGGAGGATTGCACAAAAGCATCTGGTCGGGAACGTCGTTATGAAGGAAGAGACGAGACCCTGCCTGAGGAGGCACATACGAGAATAACAGAAAAGGAGCCTGTGGATAAATACAGAAGAGCAGCTGAGGAGGTAGGTAGCAGCCAGAGCTGCGGCTGGACCTGGCATGGCTACTTCTGCTGTCCTCGGGCCCATCTCTGGAATGGAGGTGGTTCTTAGGGCAGCACAGTCACTCAGCTTCTGGCCCCAGAAGCAACTTGACCAAGCAGAGGGATGCTGCTCTTAACTCCTCCTAGAGCAGCCCTGATGCAGCCCCGCGGACCCCTTTCTGATGCTCCAAGGACAAGAAAGACCATAATGGGCACCTTGAAGCTCTGGGCAGGTGAAAGGGATAACACATTTGCAGCCAGATACCTCCCTGCCTCTGAGTCTGGAACAGGGAAGCCAGTAGCAAAGCTCAGTGAGCACGTGGCCTCTGAATCAGCTGTCCCTTCTTGGTTTCACTCTTACCCTGACGGCTGCCCTGTTGGCCCTGAACTGTGACCTGCCCCGACGGCCCCTCCCCCTACAGGTACAGTGGGTAGTGATTACTTTATTTCCTCCTCGATAGCCTACAGTTCTTATCTCCTCAATAAAGTTTGTTGTCAAGGTCAGGGTCGTCGGTCATTTCATATCCTGTGACCTCCAGTGGATGTCTTTTGATATGCTGGCTCCTTATGGAACAGGCCACATCATGTATGTGTCACCTTGATCCTTTAGGTTTTTTTGTTTTCCTTTTAATCTACAGACTTAGAACACTGTGGATGGGTCTGGGGCCAAGTATTTTATGTCTGTGGTCATCACGTTATCATGGGAACGTCAAGCTCCCTTTCCTAGACGAGGGTACTAAGGTTCCAAGTGGTTACGTGGCTGGCCTGCTGTTTCCCACAGTGCACCTGGCCAACACAGTGGGCGTACGGCAGGTCTGTCTCTCAGTCTGTGCCATGGAGACCGTGTCCCGTGCTGTCTCCCCTTTTTGAAGCGAGATTTGAAAAATACCCTAATGCTTGTGGAATTTAAATCTTCCACTCTGCTTTCTCCACCATTTTTCCTACTTGTTCCAATTTCATGGATTCTTGTTTGGTTTATGACTACACTTACAACATTTAATAAGCATCTTTTTTTTTTTTTAAGACTTATTTATTTATTTATTCATGATAGACACAAACAGAGAGAGAGAGAGGCAGAGACACAGGAGGAGGGAGAAGCAGGCTCCATGCCGGGAGCCCCACGTGGGACTCGATCCCGGGACTCCAGGATTGCGCCCTGCGCCAAAGGCAGGTGCTAAACCGCTGAGCCACCCAGGGATCCCCTTTAATAAGCATCTTAAAGTTTAATATTTCTAGCAGTTATTGTTTCATAACTTTACTGGCATCTGAGACATGATGAAGAGTGCGCCTTGTCTGATGTAGGCTCTCATATCTCCATTGATACGTTCTGAGCTGATGAGGCCAGGAGAGGCAGTAGGAGTGGGCTTGCATGTTTCTGACGCAGCAGCATTACCCAGATCCTTTCCGAACAGGGTCCATGAGGATGACGTAGCACAGACCTGCTGTTTTGCCAAGCGATCTTCTCATGGAGTTCACAGAGTTGTTTCAGAGCCCATAGCCTTTGAAACATAGACCATCTGTTCAAGTTCATAGTGTTGGCTGGGTGGTCACGTCAGTGTGTGCAGCTAGGAAGTTGCCCTGCAGGATGTGAGTTTTAAGTTTGAGGCAGTTTGAGAATAAGTGAAATCCACTTTTTTTTTCAATAGTGGGCTACATGATTTGAGAATCTGTGTATTTAGGCTTCTAAAATATTTTTATTTAGTTGGCAGATGCTGTATGTACCTGTAAATATTTTAAATCTTCACTAAAGCCTGGGAGGTAGGTGTGTCTACCTTCTCTGAAGCATGAGTCAGCTGAGGCGGTGACATTATGAAGCCTGCCCGCCTCAAGCAGTCAGAGACTGGTAGAGCCAGTGCTTGAACCCAGCTTGGCTTGATTTCATTCACTGTGCTTTGGACAATTAACGCTGCCTCACTGTTTGCTCACAGCCATGACACTTTGACGGCAGACACGTCCAAGGGTTTGTTTTTTTTTTTTGTTTTTTTTTTTTTGTGCTTTGCATTAATACAAAGGCAGCCTTACCACCAACAGTTAAATGAGCCTTGTCTTCACAGAAGTGAAGGCTTCTAGACGGGCCTGGTGCTGTCACTGGTGAGGCTGTGCTGCGTGGCTGATGGTGGACTGAGCCACCTTTGAGTGGCTAGGAGGAGCGTCTGTCTGCTCTGGCCACATGTCCTTCCCTGTGTGCTGCTGGGGCAGCGAGGCTTGGCTCACCTGAGCTGTGGCATGAGCTGCTTTCTGCTCCTTTCGAAGGAATGCTGTCTGGAGTTTGGCCACACATGCACACAGGTTGGGGCAGCCCTGGCCTTTCTACAGGAATCCCAAAATTTACAAGATATGCAAACCTCAAAATTTCAGATATATTGAATCAGTGTCACTGTAAAATTTCTTTTTGTTTTTAAATGTATCTTTTCCCTGACATTACACCAGAGACGTGGTAAGCACTGATGATTTCAAACAACAAAATGCCCACTACCACTCAGGTAGCCCCTGATAACATTTTGGTGTGGATGCTTCCAGTTTTTATTCTTATGAGTGAGTATATCTCTGAAAAAGTACAGAGTTGGAATGATAGTGTTCTGGATCCACTTTTACTTGCTATAACTTCCATGTTTCCCCCATCTTTTAAAATTTTCTTTTATGACATACTGAAAATTGACTATAAGATGTTCTCTGTGGGCAACTGCGTAAGTGGTTCCATCTGGTTATCTGAAAGACCTGATCCTTACCCGTTCAGCTAGTACTCCAAAGTAGGCCATGGCGCTAGGACAGAAGTATTAAAATAAACATAATTGCCAATGGTGTTCATACGTCCTGTAAAATGACTAATGATGGTCAAGACTCAGTGATGAGAAAACCCAGGTAATTTCTGTCACATTATGCAGTGACAGTGACTTGTAAATTCCCCGGGACAAACGCCATGCATGAAGGGAGCATAGGAAATTCTCTCTTGACCAGGACACTTTGAAACCTGCTTTTCCTTTTATTGAGGTGACTCACCTTTGGGCTTTTTTGGTTTTTGGTTTTTGTTTTTTCTGAGAGAAAGGGAGAGTGAACAAGCACAAGTGCATGAGTAGGGGGAGGGGTATGGGGAGAGAATCTCAAGCAGGCTCCATACTCGGTGCGGAGCCCGGTGTGGGGCTCCATCTCATGATCCTGAGATCATGACCTGAGCTGAGATCGAGAGTCAGGTGCTTAACCGACTGAACCACGCCAGCGCTGTGGAGGTGACACAACCTTTGACAACCAATTTCTCCAAACTAAAGTGAAACTTCTCAAACTCTGATCTGCAGGTTTTCACCCTGGTAGTTGCTTAAGATATATGATAATTCATGTGCTATCTCATTGAGCATTTCCCCTCCTCCCACTTTCTTTGGCTCTTTCATGTGGGTTAAGCCCTAGGTCAGACAGGAGGCCATAGGTCCCCTAAACAATGCTGCTTTTGCAGGTTGCTGGGGGGGGGGGGGCATTCCTGGTGCAGCCCGAGCATGGCTATGAATCCAAGAGCTCTGTGCACCTAGCCATTGGAGTTCCCCGACTGAGGGGCTTACAGGTGCCATGGGTAAACATTTAGTAGAAGTGCTCCAACAGGCTGGCATGGGGTGGGGACTGTATTGTTCCTTCTTCTTCTCTTAGAGGCATCGTTACTAAGTTAAATTATCACTGTCACCACCATCATTGCCATCGCCATCCCCACCAGGTCACTGCTCTCTAGATCTGGTTCCTTGTTGCCTTTGGGATTCCAGTGTGCCTGGGGCTAGGTTAGGGCCAAGGGAGGAGGACAATGTCTATGACCTGCTTATTGTCCCATCAGCCAGTAGCTCTGCTTTTCTATGTTTTATTTATTGAATGTCCACAAAGTTTTGTTTCGAGAAAGGACTCTGCTGTTTAGGGAGGTAAAGACAGAGTCTCTGTGGCATGGAGACCTTACGGGAGGTTGACAAGAGAAGGAAGACACATGGTCACACAGGGTTGCTTTACATTTCCCTCATGCCCATATTTCTCCTGCAAGGACATGACACTGTGCTTCTTGGGCTTGATACTTAACATAATCCCTCCAGTTGGGATTCCCATAGACTGACATGCTTTTAAGATCGTAGTTTCCATAGATGTGCCTCAAAAGTTGTAAGGTTAAGAGAGATGGTGGGATAACCTTACAAGCATGGGCGGTGGAACATAACTTTAGTGAATGGGGTCAGCAAAGGGTGGTAGTTATAACTTGTCAGGGAGGGGCCCCAGGAGACTGGTGTCTGTGTTGGGGTTGATGTGGATACTGGGAAGATGTTCTTGATGTCAGAGTGATGTGGTGCAGGAAATTGAGCCTGACAGTTTGTGAAATCTTCATTACCTATTTCTATATTCTTTTAAAACATTTTTGGTAGGCAGTCTTAAATTGAAGGTTGATATTGATGAGTTGCAGAACTGACCACTTCTGAATCAGGAACATTAAGGTATATTTGTACCACAGCTCAGTCGACTATGTAAACAATTTCCCTAAAGACTTTTGTGACCAGGGGAGAATAAGGAACTGACTGCAGAATTTACAATGTCTAGTTCACAGCTGGAGCTCAGAATCCTTAGTCAATAGTTAAAAATATTAACTGCTTATTGACAGGTTAGTTGATGCAGGAGTGTCCACATGGGAAGAGCTTAGCATGAATGTATATTCGATTATTCAAAGAACGAGATTAGTCTTGTGAAAAAGAGAGAAAATTCTTGTTTATCTCTAACAGGAAAAGAGTAAATTTGCCCAATTTCCAAATGTAACAGGATACATTGAAGTCAAATAGGGTCTGAGCTGTCTACCTTTTGGCTAACACCAGCTCTTGGCCTACTTCCTGCCATAGTATAGGGCTCTACTTTCTGTGTACTGTACAAGCCACTCCATGTGAATTAATGGTACTCCTGGAATTGTGCCGTACTGCAGTCCTGAGTGTATCCTTCCATACATCTACCCACCCATCCATGTGCCCACCTATGCATCCATCAACCCACCCACCTGCCCATCCATCCATCCACCCATCCAGTAGCTATTGATTATCTCTGCTTTATGCTGCACACGATCTAGTTATGAGTCAAGTGGCGAGCAATGCAAACAAGATCTCTTTCCTCATTAATTGTTTAGTCCGGTGGGAGTGGGTCAGGGTGGTTTAGGGAGACAAGTGATGCAAAGGTAGATAAACAAGACTGTGGATAAGTGCTGTGAGGAAACTAAAAGAGGGTGACAGAGTTTTGGCGTAGGAAAGACTACTTTGGATTGAATCCAAAATGTACAGCTGTGTATGGTTGGCTATTTACCTCTTGTACTACCTGTACTTTTACATTTACTGTCTTCAGTAATCCTGAGAAGAGATGAGACTCCTTTGTGTGTTCTGTAGGAACTAAGGAATGAAATGTTTCTCAAGGTACTAGCATTCATTGGGGGAAACTGAGGTAACTTGCTTGTTAAAGTAGTTTGTGGAAGTAGAATTTAAAATAATTTGTTGCCGACCCATAACACATAAAGGGAAATTTCAGATCCATCCCAGAAAAAAGTGTGATCTATTTGTAAGGGTAGAAGATGGAGGAATTGGACTGATTCTATTTAAGTGTCACAAACTTTAACGGACTCTCACTGCTGGGTTTCCTTTACCATGTCCCCTTTGCCTGCCTTATTTTGTCTCTTTCCACTAGTTGATCACTGCCCTGGGAAGGTCCATGTTACCGTAGACTGGTCTCTAGTGGCCTTCCCCCTGGCTGGCTCTGCCTCTGGTCCAGCTGAGCGGTTAGTTTTTCTCATGCTACTCCGGGTTCTGTTCCTTCATCAGAGCCTTGAGGGATGACTGGCCCCTCATTTTGTGATATAAGCTGGACTCTCTAGCTTGGCATTTGAGGCCCTCTCTGTCTCCCACCTCGTTCCTGCTGGCCTCCAACGCAGACCTCGGGTTCCGCCCTGACCTTCCACCCCTGTCCTGTGCCTGCTTAGCTCCTGTGGGATGATCCAAGTCCAGCTCACATCGCTCGGCTCTCTTTCTGGCTGCTTTAAAGATTCTGCTTTGTCTTTGGTAGTCATGATTTGCGTATGTGTCCTTCCTTTCCTTTCTCCTGATTATGATTTTGGGGTTTTCTGAATCTGAAGATTGATATTAGGAAAATTTTTCTGTTATTCATTAGAATAATGCCCGTTCCTCATTTCTTTATTATTTTCTTCAAAAGGAAACTCCACAAGACATATGTTATACTTTCTCACTTTCCACTGGGTGTCCCTTTTTTATTTTTGTTGTCTTTGTCCTTAGGTGTACAGTTCTGGACTGTTTCTTTGCATTTGTCCTTTGGTTCACCAATTTCTTTTCAGTTTGTTTTTAATCTGCTGTTTAGACTGTCCTTGATGAAATACGGATTTTATACTCTCAGATTTAATTAATTAATTAATTTATTTTTATTATACTGCTTTATCTGCAGAGCCTACACAAAGGTACAATACTGAGTACATAGGTAATCAATAAATACGATTTTTTACTTTTAAAATTTTAAACCATTATTTTTGGTCCCTTCTAAATTTAAGCAACAAAAACAGGTCTTTCCTTCCTGCAGAGTGACACAACTACCCCCCCACTCCGAATGTGCTCACTTTAAGAAGAAATTGCCTGTATCCCGAGGGCATAGTGCTGTGGGGTCCCGTGTTATGCCAGGATCTGTTAACTCAGAGCTGAGCAGGCCTGGTTTATCTCCTCTTGTGCCCATGTAAGAATTGTAATGGAAGGTCAGGGGTACTGGGGTTCTTGTTTTGGTCCTTCTTCTGATGTCTCTTGATTGTCACCCAAACTGGTTTATTTAAAAAAGATGTATTTTCCTTAGTTGTTGGGTTTTTTTTTTTTTTTGAGCTAGGGTAGCTGTGTCATTCTGTCGGAAGGAAAGACCTGTTTTGTTGCTTTGTTTTTAGTAGGCGCTTCTAATAGATGAAGTAAGAAGACAATACTTATTGAAATGAGATTTAGTTTTGTTCATCGATTTTAATTAGCTGTCTCATGTTTTATTCTATCATATAATTTTACCCTTCTAAGTAAATTTTTGATTCCCCCAATATGATATCTGCCATGGGTCCTCATGGTGATGTCCTGAGAGGCTCTGATGGAGGTCAGTCCTTTTATTCTGTGTTACTTTGTTTGATTCTGAATGAGTAGAATATTTTCTGTAAGTGAAAATAGCTGCAAGTGGTAGACTGTGCAGTGATGTAAACAAGGAATCACTCTTAAGAAGAAATCCTTGATGTTGTGGTTTACCTGCACAGTGCGCAGACCTGCGGAATCAGTTTTATGATTTGAAACTTCAGTTGGCTCTGTACTCTGAGTAAAACCCAAGCAGAGCTCTAGATAGTGAGAAGCTCTGCCATCTGATAGGATTGTGTAACGTGTCTGTGTGCCACTCGTGAGCCTGAATGAATCACATACTCTGTTGTGAGCCTCAGCCTTCGCTCTTTGAGAATCCCATCCTGGATTAATTTTGCAGAAAAGGACCTGCCATCTGAGTCACGCGTCAGCACCACCACATTAGACCACAGTGTCCTGGAAACAGCGTGACTTGAGCTAACAATTAATTGTTCAAACATATATTATGGTACCAAGCAAATGTTAAATGAAATAGGGTTTCATTTGGTTTAAAGTTGATTTAAATTGGTAGAAAGCACAAGTAGAAAGCACTGACCAGAGTAGGGATAAAAATTGCCTGGTACAGATAAATATTCTGAACCCTAGAAAATGAGGTCACCTGGGTGGCTCAGTTGGTGAAGCGTCTGCCTTCAGCTCAGGTCGTGATCTCAGGGTCCCAGGATGGAGTCCCATGTGGAGCTCCCTGCTCAGCAGGGAGTCTGCTTCTCCCTCTGTCCTGCTCTCTCTCTCTCTGAAATTAAATAAATAAATAAATAAATAAATAAACAAACCAATCAATCAAGAAAATAAGTAGTGTACTTTACATATTTGCTGGGAAAAGAAGTGGGAGCATTCCATGGTAAACATGCCAGCTGGATTACGAGCATGACTTGTCAGCCATAGACTTTTACATAAGACCACATTATGATGAGTAGTAACAAAATTAGTATTCCAAGGGCTTAGAGGAATTAATATCCTGAGTTTTTTTCTGATTTAGAATTTTAATTTTATAAAATGTTAGCATAATGGATCTTCACATTTAGTCATGAAGAAGTGGCTGTTTTTAAGATATTGTAATGTTTACTTTGAGTTGGCATTGGTGCAAATGGTTTCTAACGAGGAAAATGGTTTGCAGCCCACATTATGAATATCTTTAGGCTTTTAAATAATTTAATCCAAAGCATTCACTATTTATTGTTTTTTGCTCAAAATTTGATAGCATGGACTTTTCCCAGGGTTTTCCTGTCCTCAGTTGTATTTTTTCATGTAGTGAATGCATTTCTGAAAATTATATTAATATTTTTAATAAATTGAATTAATTTAGGTGCCAAGGAAAGTTCACTGATTTAAAGAGGACTTCTTAAGAAATCCTTCAGTATAATGAAGAAAAGCCTTTTTGATGTAGATCAGTCTTTTGCTTTTTGTGCAGGGGGTTTTAATCTTGGGTCACTCCTTTGATGATTTATTTATAGCATACTCAAAGATGTGTTGGGTATTTTTGTTTTGACTGTATGTACTTATCTCCACCTATATTAATTTGAGAAAGAAACCAAAATAGAAGCAAAGATTATATAAGTAATAGCTCACTTACAGAATCTTTTTCTTCCAGCATAGTGGGTGGAAAAATGTTAATTATTAACAGAATCACTTACAAACCACCACATGGTCAGAAAAGCCACTACTAAGAAAAATATTTGGAGGCATGATTATTGTCCTGACATTCTCACATCCTGTTGGTTTTCCCTTCTGTCAAAATGAGTGAATCAAAATAAAATAAAACCCACTGAGTGGTCTTTCTCAGTGATGGGGCCCAGCTGTTGGGGGGTGAGTAGCTCCGTGGTGAAGAACACGCAGTGGGCACCCGTCCACTTGCAATCCAGAGTCTCTTTGAAACCCAGTCCTCTTGGAATCCTTGTTTACCATGAAGACTCTGTAAAGTTCCTGGTTTCATCAGGTAGGATAGCCTGGAGCCGTCTCACACCTGCCACCCCACCCTATGGGTTTATAATAGTTGCTTCTTCTGCACTCCTTTGCTACTCCGTGAGCAGTTCTGTGTCATCTCTAACATTGCTGTTTGCTTTATTTAAAAAATATTAACAGTTTCAGATCGTCTCTTCTCTGAAGGTAGTAATACCTGCGAGTGCCTTCTAGATCCTCAGGACTCTGCCACGAACAGAAACCCTGGGACCTTGCAGGGACTTTCAAAGCTTCCTTCATTCACCAAATTTTTGGTATCACTTTACATTCTAGGCCCTCTTTATGTACTTAGGTAGTGAACCACTTCAAACAGAAAAACAAAAAGCCCAAGCCTACACCTTGGAGCTTGCAGCCTACTGGGGGAAGGACTTTGAATAAAAGAGATGAACAAGTAAAATGCTCGTGTGCTGGATGATGATCAGGGTTCTGGCCAAACCAGCTGAGAATTGGATGGGAGTGTCAGTGTGAGTGGGCACTTGTGTGCATGTGTGTGAGATGCACCCCGTAGCACGATGTCAGGAAGGCAGGGGAGGCCTTCGTGTGAGGGTGACCTCCCAGTAGGACATGAAGGAGGAGGGGATGAGCCTGCTCTTTCTGGGGCAGGGAGACTGAGGCCCAGATGTTCTCTTTATTTCAGATCCAGGAGCCAGGCCCCACCTTGCACAGGCACAGATCGCTGGTTCAAATCCAGGTTGTCACAGCCACACCCACTCTCTCCACCTCCTGGGTGCCTTCAAAGGGGACTTCCTGTTCATTGTCTGAAACTTCCCAGCTCCCAGCAAAAGGTGTTCTACATCATGAGCCCGAGGATCAGGCCATGTCTGTTCGCAAACAAGCGAACATCTTAGACAGGGAGGGATGTGGATTAGTTTTATCTGCTCAGCTTGCAGATCCCCAGATTTATGTCTTCCCAGCAAAAGGTGTTCTATATCATGAGCTCGAGTCTTCCCAGCTCCCAGCAAAAGGTGTTCTACATCATGAGCCCGAGGATCAGGCCATGTCTGTTCGCAAACAAGCGAACATCTTAGGGAGGGATGTGGATTAGTTTTATCTGCTCAGCTTGCAGAGCCCCAGATTTATGTCTTCCTTCCTCGGGTCTCTTAAGAAGGTTAAGAAAGAACTTTTAGGGGAACCGCCCTTTCTGCTTTTCCTTTTCTCTATTTAAAGATGTTTAAAAGTGACTTTACTTTAAAAATATTTCTGTTCTCATATTATTCGGGATGTTTCAAAAGAGCACGCTTGTAATTGTGTAGAAGCCCATAGAAGTCGTAGCTTCCAGGGAGAGAGTCCAGCAGAGCCAGAGACCAGAGTCAGGCCGCGTCTCCTCCATCCCCTCCAGGATGTCTCCTTTACTGTTGTGTATTTTGGAGCTGGGAAAAGGCAGTTGGCTTGGATCATTGGGTGCGGTGTTTTGTTGGAGTCTGAATAATGAAACACTGAATTGGGGGCGGATTAAAGCAAGGCCCCACCATGGGCCTGAGGAGGAGATGCCTGGTCCTGAGCTCCTCTTCCCCACAGCCTGCCAGGAAGGACGGTGGGTGACCCCACTGCTGGTGCCCCGCATCGCCCAGCGGGATCTGGGGGTCCTCGTCATCATCTGAGTCCGTATGTGCTACTTTTCCTTCTTGCTCAGGATAAGGAAACGTCTTTATTCTTTTCGAATAAAATCTTTGTCGACTAATGTGCTGTTAATGGTTTTGTGACTCTGATTTTAAATACTCTTAAGTAACTCTGATGCTTGCTCTTAGACGCCTGACCAAAGTGATTTGCTGTGGGCTTTTCTAGGCAGACCCACTGAATTTCAGTGGCAACAAGGATTTCATGTCGTATAACCATTAACATTATACTGTTGCCCCCACTCTGGGAACCTTCATAAGAATGGCTGAAAAGTCCATGTGTGTAGGCTGAGGGTTTGCAAAGTAGACTAGCAGACTGGTCATTTTCCTTTGCACCGGCCAGTCATTCTTTTTTGTTTAAGATGTTTGCGTATTTTGAGTGAAGCTTAAATTATCATTTACTTCCCTGGCCTTCATAGAGGTAGAAGCCACTCCAGCTCTTGTCTTCTTTGTCTTGGGGAGGCTGCTTCTCCCACATTTATAGCTTCTGCTCCTACACAAGGCTGGTTTGTGTGTGGCTCTCCTGGCCTCTCTCTACTTTGTTGTCACTTTGGGCCTCAGTTTTGTTTAATTTCTTTTCTCTTTTTTTTAAGATTTTATTTATTTATTTGACTGAGAGAGAGCACAAGCCTGAGGAGTAGTAGGCAGAGGGAGAGGGAGAAGCAGGCTTCCCACTGAGCAGGGAGCCTGACATGGGACTTGACCCCAGGATCATGGCCTGAGTGAGCAGAAGGCAGACACTTCACCAGCTAAGCCAGGCGTCCCTGGCCCTCAGTCTCTGATGCCACCTGGACCCATGTCTCTGTTCATCCACTCAACCTTGAGTGCCAACTCCATAGGCACTATTCTAGGTACTGGGGTATAGCATGAAGCCAGAGAAGGTCCCAGCTCTCATTGTATTGGGAGAGGGAGGAGAGATATATATGCCAGGTAATGGGGAGTTTGGGAAGAAAAATAAAGCAGAGCAAGGGTGTGGAGTGATGGTGAAAATACCATCTTTGATCTGGTGTGGTGTGTGAGTGCTGACGGGGGCAAGCCTCAGACCCAGGCTCTCTGAGGGAAGGCTGTCTCAGGCCGAAGAATCTACAGTTGCAGAGACCCTCATACAGAACACACTGTATGAGCACCAGCCACGAGGCCGGCATGGCTGGAGAGGAGTGGTTGAGGGGGTGGTGCAGGATGCGGCTTCAGGGAGGTCATCAGTGCCTCTGTGGGGTGTGATGAGGACTCTAGCTCTTGCAGTCAGGGAGGCGGGAAGGTACCCGGGGCCGTAAGCAGAGAAGTGGAGCCATCTGACGTATGCCTTAAATCTTCCTGTTGCTGTGTGAAGGGTGGGCTGTAGGGGAAATAGGAGGATGCACGGAGACCGGTTAGGAGGTTCTTGGCAGTCTAGGCCAGCCGGGTAAGCTTGGATAGGTCGGGGGGAGTAGTGAGAGGGCTGAGGAGGAAGTGGTCGGGTTCTGGATATACTCCCAAAGAGGGCTAAGTGAACTTGAGTGTGGTCAGGTGTGGATTTGGGAGGGAGAGGCATGCAGGGTTTCTCCACAAAGATTTTGTCCTGAGCTACTGATGAGTTGTTATTTCCTGAGGCATGGAAACATGCAGGAAGAAAATGTTGGGGCTGTGGGGAGTCAGGTCTTTATGAGTTCAAGTGCGTACCTGTGGTACTTTTGTTGACGTGTAATGGGCTTATCGTTGCTTATAGATGAATAGATAAATACTTAAGAATTTTCTCAGTTTTCAGTCATTATAACTGTGTATGGATGTAACCCTCATAAACAAGAGACTTTTGAGCTCCTTAGCCATTTTTTAAAAGTGTCAAGGGGTCGTGAGAGCAAAACACTTGAGGACTGCTGACCTAGAGAGGGAATGACAACAACAGAGAAGACATTGGAGAATTGATTGACCCTTTGGGCCCTTGCAGAGCTGAGGAAGAGCCTACAAAGGACAGTGAGAAGGATCTGCCAGAGGGAAGGCCCATGAGAGAGTGTGTGGAGTTCTGGGGGCCAAGTAGAGCCAGCGTTTTGAACAGAAGCAAGAGGTCACTTGTGTCGTGGGCTGCTAATAGGTCAGATTAAATGAGAACTGAGAACTGCCCATTGGCCTTAGCAGTGTTGAAGCTCATTGATTTTCAAATGATAATATCAGTGGAGGGGACGAGAGTAGGCCCAGGAGAAGGGAAGTGATGTGTATCACAGTTAGATTCCTGAGACTGGGAACTGACCTAGCTCATCGCTTCACTTTGACACTGGCCTTCAGATTTGCATGGGGAGCCACCCCAGGCTGACCAGCCCTGAGGCTGGAACACAGGATGTGAGCACGTAATACCAGACAGAGGTGCCTCATCCCTTTTGCTGTGCGTGGGATAATTCTCTTTAAGAAGGTATATATGGGCCGCGCCAGTTTGCTTTCCCACCAGCAGCATAAGAGGGTCCCCTTTCTCCGTATTCTTGGAGTTTACATAAAAACTTTTTTATTTTTATTTTTATTTTTTTTAAATTAATTTTTATTGGTGTTCAATTTACCAACATACAGAAAAACACCCAGTGCTCATCCCGTCAAGTGTCCACCTCAGTGCCCGTCACCCATTCCCCTCCAACACCCGCCCTCCTCCCCCCTTCCACCACCCCTAGTTCGTTTCCCCGAGTTAGGAGTCTTTATGTTCTGTCTCCCTTCCTGATATTTCCCAACATTTCTTCTCCCTTCCTTTATATTCCCTTTCACTATTATTTATATTCCCCAAATGAATGAGAACATACACTGCTTGTCCTTCTCCGATTGACTTATTTCACTCAGCATAATACCCTCCAGTTCCATCCACGTTGAAGCAAATGGTGGGTATTTGTCGTTTCTAATCGCTGAGTAATATTCCATTGTATACATAAACCACATCTTCTTTATCCATTCATCTTTCGATGGACACCGAGGCTCCTTCCACAGTTTGGCTATTGTGGACATTGCTGATAGAAACATCGGGGTGCAGGTGTCCCGACGTTTCGTTGCATCTGAATCTTTGGGGTAAATCCCCAACAGTGCAATTGCTGGGTCGTAGGGCAGGTCTATTTTTAACTCTTTGAGGAACCTCCACACAGTTTTCCAGAGTGGCTGCACCAGTTCCCATTCCCACCAACAGTGTAAGAGGGTTCCCTTTTCTCCGCATCCTCTCCAACATTTGTTGTTTCCTGCCTTGTTAATTTTCCCCATTCTCACTGGTGTGAGGTGGTATCTCATTGTGGTTTTGATTTGTATTTCCCTGATGGCAAGTGATGCAGAGCATTTTCTCATGTGCATGTTGGCCATGTCCATGTCTTCCTCTGTGAGATTTCTCTTCATGTCTTTTGCCCATTTCATGATTGGATTGTTTGTTTCTTTGGTGTTGAGTTTAATAAGTTCTTTATAGATTTTGGAAACTAGCCCTTTATCTGATATGTCGTTTGCAAATATCCTCTCCCATTCTGTAGGTTGTCTTTTAGAAAAACTTTTTTAAAAAGGTACGTGGGTTCTTTTTTCCTGGAGCTAAGAAACATGATTATATGGGATTAGTTAATAAATAAGTTTTTCTTTTTTAAAGTTAGTTCAAAAGGAAAATTTTTTATATTTACTCCTTGTATATTATTGGTCAATATTAAATGTTATGGTTTTAGAGGGAAAAGAGGAGATACAGTTTCCTCAAGTGAGGTCTTAACCAATTTATGCTCAAGAATATTTATTTGCACTTTAAGGTAATTGTTTATGTATATATATCACGTCCATCAGACTGAGAACTTTTCATCAGTAGAGTATGAGTTTTCCCATTTTATTTCCTTATAGACTATCATTCTACATGGACTACAATAGGAATTTAATAAATATTTTAGAGGGAGTAAGATACTAGAACATTCAGGTATTATGTTTTATAGTTTATTTTTTGAGTAATTTCTCCATGGTGTTAAAAGTGACCTTTAAGTGGGGTTAGTAAAATCAGGTAAAACCTAAAGGACAGATTGCTTTTAATTCTAGGTTGAAACAAATGTTCAGAGGCTGTTTTGACAGGAAGCAGATAACAATACTTTTTCCTTTGCTTTGGTTGGGTGTATATTTCAAAAATGGAATAACTGGACAGACTCCACACACTGTTTTTGAGGCCTTACACGTCCTCAAAGTAAGAAGAGAAGTAAGTTTGACCTGTGAGAGACAGTATCTTCTTTAGAATTAATTCAAAGAAAATTTCTTGTAGACTATTTTAAAATTTGGATATAATTTATATGCCATACAATGTATTAGGTTTCAAATGAACGGTTCAGTGTACCAACATCTCTCTCAAGATGTAGGACATTTCCATCACCCGGAGAATTCTCTTGTGCCACTTCCGGTCATTTGTCCCACCACAGAAGTCAATGGTAATGTGATGTCTATCAACAGAGCTTAGTTTTGTCTCTTCCAGTACTTCATACACATGGAGTTACACATACAATACGCATGTATGTAGCTTTTGCTCTTCAATTACAGGTGTTTTTTGAGATTCATATTTGTTGTTTACATATCAGTAGATTGTTTCTTAATGTTGATAAGTCGTATTCTGTTGTGCAAATTTACCTATTCATCTGTTTGGGTGGGTTACAATTTTTGACTCTTATGCATATAACTGCTGTGAACATTAATGTACAAGTCTCTTGGTGGACTTATGTTTTCATTTCTTGTGCATATACTTAAAAGTACATCACTGGATAAGTATATATTTAATTTTTTTTAAAAAAAATTGTCAGACATTTTCCTAAAAGGCTTCTATAGTTAAACATGCCCATCAGCAATGTATTTGATGCTCCAATATGCTCTGAGCCTTTGCCAACACTTGCTGCTGTTAGTCTTTTCAATATCAGCATTCTAGTGGGTATAACGTAGTACTGTGTGGTTTCCTATGATTTCTTGGAGCATAATGATGTTGAAATTTTGTCACGTACTTATTGACCATACCTGTGTCTTCTTTTATGAAGTGATCTAGTCAGGTCTTTTGCTTTTTTAAAAACTGGGTTGTGTGACTTTAATTTTTAACTTTCTGTGCTTTTTAGTTCTTGAATTATAGCTGTTCTTTATGTATTTTGGATATGTCCATTGTCAGGTATGTGTATTGTGAATATTTTCCAGTTGGTGGTTGTCCTTTTATTTTCTTAACTGTGTCTTTCAAAAAGCAGAAGTTTTAATTTTGATGAAGTCCAATTTATCAAGCTTTTTTTCTTTTATCCATAGTGTTTTGCCTCGTTTATGGTCTCCCATGTTTTCCTGGTTTATAGTTTTAGCTTTTATGCTTAGTTCTATGTGAAGTGTAGAGGTGAGGATTCATTCTTCTTCCCAGGTGGACATCAGTTTGTTCCTGCTCAATTTGTTGAAGAGACTTTTCTTATACCCGTAAATTTTTTGGGTACCTTGGTCAAAAAAAATCAGTTGACCATAAGTGTGTACATCTGTTTTTGGCCTGTGTTCTGCTTTTTACGATTTATTCATCTGTCCTTACACCTATACTATATTTTGTTGAGGATTTTTGCACACGTTTTTTGAGTGATACCATTCTGTTGTTTTCTTTTATTGTCTTCGTCTTGTTTTTGTATTGAGATCGTGTTGGAATATACTTTTCCACCTGTTTATCTGTGTCTTTGCATTTAAAATGCATCAGCCATAGGTAGTATATAGTTGGGGATTGGTTTTTTTGTGTGTTTTCTGACAATCTCTGCCTTTTAATTGGAATGTTTGGTCTATTTACTGTTATTATTGATGTGGTTACTTTTAAATCTACCATTTTGTTATTCTTTGTCTCATCCTGTAGACATTCTTAAAAATCCTATATTCCCTTTTCTAATGTTTCTTTGTTTAATTAGATATGTTAAATTTCTCTCTTAGGTGTTCAGCTATACCTCTTGGCCTTCTTCATATAGTTTCTGTACAGATTACAATATTTATCTATAATAAGTCTTTTTTTGAATTAATATTTTACTACTTTGCATAAAAAATGTAATAAATCTACAATGTGGTTTCATTTGTCCCTTCTGGTTTATTTTACTGTCCTCATATATTTTAATCCGTATATGTTACAAACTAATACACTTCCATAGGTTAATACAGTTCCTATTAAGTGTATATAAATAGTATGTGTATATCCACACAGTTAATACAGTATCTGTAACAAATATGTCCTAAGGGAATGAAGAGACATGGTCTTTCATGTTTACATATGCGTTTACCTCTTCCAAGGCTCTTCATTCCTTTTTGTAGATTGAGTTTTACATCTGGTATCACTTCTGTTCTTCCTGGAGAGCTTCCTTTGGCACTTCTTGCAGTGTAGGGCTGCTGGCAACAGATTATCTCAGTTTTCATTTATATGAAGATTCTTTATTTTTCCTTTATTTTTGAAGGGTTTTTGTTGTGCATAGAATTCTAGGTTGACAGTTTTTTCCTTTATCCCCCCCTCACCCCCCTTTCAGTTCTTTAAAGATGTTTGCTCTCTTTTGGCCTCCTATTTCTCATGAGCTGCTTGCTGTATTCTTATTATTATTCTCTGTCGTTTCTTCTCTGGTTACGTCTGTACATTTTTGTTGCTGTATCTTTGGTTTTCATGTGGCTAACTGAATACCCTGCTCTGGCATATTGCTGTTTTTTGCTCAGTTTTGAAAGTTTCTGCCCCATTCTCTCTACTATCCTCTAAGACGTAAATCAGACTACTTGATATTGCTCTCTGGTCTTGGAGGCTTGTTTTAAACCATTGTTTCTTTTTCTCTGTGCTTCTGCCTATATTCTTTATATTGACATGACTTGAAGTTCACTAGTTCTTTTTCATTATTGTGTCTGCTTGATACTTTCTTCATCTGATTGAATCTTGTTCGTTTCAGATATTGTAGTTTTTCGTTGTCGAATTGCCATTTGTTTTTTTTTCCCTTCAGTTTCTTCTGAAACTACCTCTTTCTTTACCCCTTCTGTCATTCTTTAAATCCTTCACTATATTTAGCATTGTTACTTGAAAATCCTTGTCTTCTAGTTCCATGTTCTTGGGTTCTATGTAGGTCCATTTCTGTGGACTGCTTTGACTGTGGAGTTACTGCTCCCATTTGTCTCACTTACATATTAATTTTTGATCTTATGCCAGGCATTGCAGATGCTGCAATGCAAACATTCTGTTCTGTTCCCCTGAGAAAGGTTGAGTTTTGCTCAAACAGGCGGGTGAATTAGTGGCAAATCAGCTTGAATAGTACAGAGACTCATTCCTAGGCTTTGCTGTTTCTGTTTTGCCTGTATTTCCCAGGAAATGTCCACTTGTCTGGGGAAGTGGGCTTGTGCCTTTAGTCACAGTGCTTCTGTGGTTTCAAAGGAACGTCTGAGGCCTTTATCAGGCCCCTGGAGCGCCAGACTCATTCTGACTCTTCTGACTCTCTTTAGCTGTTGGAACTGGTCAGGTTCTAGTTGTTTTCCTCAGGATCCTTAGACTTGTAGTTCTCAGTTTAGCCAGCAAATGTATTTATTTGCAAATTTAGGACTTCACCCTGGATGGCTTCCTTATTTTGGAGACTTTCTTCCTCAATTTTCAGCCACCGTGGCAGGCCTGTATTCTGACTAAAGGCTGTGTGGTTTGCACTGAGTTCCATGTGCTGTGGCACAGGTTTCTTTCACTCTCCTGCCATAACATAAATTATCATCGAGTGTGATTCCCTTCCTCTCAGGGGTTCTAGAGTTTCATTTCTGCCTGGTTGTTTCCCCCTGCCTTCAAAGCTGATTTTTATTTTCATCCACCATTTATAATTGTCACTGGATGGAGGTCAACTCTGCCACTGGATAACCAATCTCTGAAGGAATTTGTTCTGTGTGGTTTATTTCAGTCATTTAAATAAACCACAACCTCTTTCCTTTGGAGCTTGAAAATGTCCTCAAGTCATGTATAACCGATGAAACTTGTTACTGGTCAGTAGAACAACATTGTTTCAACACAAGATGGTGTTTATGAGATAGTAGTATTTATGGATAGTTATGGATAGAAATAGAAGATATTAAAACATACTCTAAGAAGGGGAATTTGGTAATCTCTCTGATTTACACAGAGGGTGATGTTAAAGAACCACTTTAGTTGCAATGAAACTAACTTGGTGCATGTTCTTGGAGATTCCAGTGTAAACATGGAATTAAGCTTCAGGTAAGTACGGGGATATTCCTAATGTCTGCCTGGCAATTTCTGATCTATACCAATAAGCTTTAAGAGAGGAGACTTAGCTTTTGAAGTTTCTTACCACCAGGAATTCCTTTTGGTCACTGAAATTGGCTAGGTGGTTTTATGCAGTTAGCAGAGTCCAAGACCAGAGAGAAATTAGGCCAATTTGAAATATATCATGCTCCAGGAAAAGTAACAGTGCAGTTGGAAGCTGAAATTAATACCATCAGCATTGGTGCTGTTTTGCTTGTGTGCCAGTGCTCACCCAGGTGAGATGCATCCTCACTGTGATACTGGTGGGAGTGGGTGAACATTTAAGCAGGTCAGAAACTTTTTTTTTTTTAACTATGTCAGCAACACTATGTTAAATAACAACAGCATTGCCCTGTTTCATGTTTTCTCTCTCTGTTTCTTTGAAAAGGCTCTGAAGAACTGTCCAATCAGCAGATTTTTTTGTTTGAAATAACTTTATAAAAGATTCTTTACAAAAATATGTGGTCATTGTATAAAAAAAGAAAAGAAAGCCCTGTTGACCCTTGAACAATGTGGGGTTTAGGGACACTGATCCTCCCACCCCCTTTTAACCATGGTTAAAAGAAATCCGTGTATAACTTTTGTCTTTCCAAAACATAACTACTGTTGACTGGAAGCCACCCTATAACAGAAACAGTCGATTAACACGTATTTTGTATGTTGTATATATTACATACCATATTACGATAAAGTGGTCCAAAATGGAAAATGTTCTTGAGAAAATCGTAAGAGAAAATGCACTTACTGTACTGGATTGTTGTATTTACTGAAAAAATGATGTATAAGTGGACCTGCACAGTTCACAGGGTCAGCTGTTGTTCAAGGGTCAACTGTACCAAGAGATAAAAAAGGAGAAAATAAAATTTTCCAGATCCCCCTGCCAGCTATAACCACATTGGGGAGGAGGGGGCATGCATCATTTAGCTAGTTTTATTTTAATTTACAAAAATGGATCATAGTATACATATTTTATGATCTGCCTTTTTTCCTTCTTAGTTCCAGCAGTTTTGTATGTATGTCAGTGTTTGTGCTTTTATATAAGCTGTCTGTGTATATTTAAACAAGAAATTGTGCAGATAGTTGTTTAAAATCCATCCAGCTAAATAGCTTTGAATTTGCTAGGGCCTAGGTTAGGGAGCATTTTATCATGAACGAAAACCACATTTGTTCTTGTAACTGAGAAGCATGAGAGAAAATGTCTTCATAGCTTCTACTTTGGCCAAGTGAGAATGGGTTTCCTGCCCTTACTCTGTTGAAATGCAGGTGCCCACTGCTTCCTGGCACGTGGACACAGTACAATCTTCTCTCTGCCTTTATTCACACTGCATGCAGTACAGGCTGGAAAAGCTCCAGAGCTGCTCTGCAAAATCACGCTTGGTGATTTGGTGGTGACCAGCTATATCTCAGTGCAGGGTCACCTTGAAATGCCAGAGCCTTCTATGTAGTCGGGGTCTCATTGCCAGTCTTGTATGTAGGCGTGGAGCAAGGCATCTCTCTGGAGCTTGTGGTCAAGAAGGGCAGCAGACCTTAAGCTCAGAAGGAGTTACCAGCGTGCCAACGGTAGTGAAGGAGTTTAGGGTCATAGGCGTGCGTGGTGTCTTACAGACCAGTTCTTTGAATGGTAGTGACTTGGGATGAACTGGCAGTGGACAGACGTATCCCTTCCATCTCTTCCTCTAGGGGTGAGGCTGGGCCCCACGGTCTAGGTGCTGTGGGAGTGGCCCCCGGAGTTCTTGCTGCCTGCTGGATTGGGGCTGTTGCCCCAGATTTTTTAGGTGGGCTGTAGCATCTTTCTCCTTGCTTTTATTAGTACCTCATGGGTTTCTTATGGAGGTCTGGTGACCATCCAGGCCAGGGGTAGCTGGCGACAGCAGGAGGGCCAAGGCTGGCGCCAGGCCTGTGTTTACAATACAGTTCTGTGGGCTCACAGCCATGCCCTGTTGTTTGTGCATCACCCACGGTGCTTTTGCACTGTGACTGCACAGCTGAGTGGTTGCAGGAGATGCCATGTGCCCTGCAAAACCCGAATACCGACTCTTTGGGCCTTTCCAGAAAACATCTACTGACTGTCTAGGCATGATCCACAACCAAATGCCCCACATAATTTCTTTTTTTGGTTGGTATGTATTTCTTCCCCTATTCTCCACAGCCCATCTGTTGGGTCCTTTTCATAGGATTTATTTCTTTCTTCTCTCTCTTCTGACCAGTTACTCTCTGGTGAGCTGGTGAACAAATGGGGCTGACGTCACATGGCCTCATAGTGCACTACATCACCACCACTGTCAGCCTTTGTTTTTGGCTCTTCTCCACTTAAATTTTTAAATATTTATTTGTTTGAGAGCAAGAGAGAGTGAGTGGAGATAGGAGCAGATGGAGAGGGAAGGGCACACTCTGCTGAGCTTGGAGCCCAACAGGGGGCTCGATCCCATGACCCTGAGACTGTGACCTCAGCCAGAATGAAGAATTGGATGCTCAACCAACTGAGCCACCCAGGGATCCTCTCCACTTCAGTTTTGCTCAGAAGCTTTTCTCATCCTTTCCATTGCTTCATAGAGGCCTACAGGGGAAAAAGCACAAATTTTGGCTCTAAGAAAATGGTTTATTTATTTGTTTATTTTACGTAGGCTCTACCCCCAGTGTGGGGCTTGAACTCACAACCCCGAGATCAAGAGTCAGATGCTCTACTGACAGAACCAGCCAGGCGCCTCTTCTCCAAGAAAACTCCTTAAAGTTGAGCCCTGCCACTACAAAGTAGTTACCCTAGGTGTGTCCTGTACTCCTCTGAACCTCAGGCTCTTCTTCTGAAGATGGGGTCATACCCTAGCTGCCTTACCTACCACATCAGGGGTGTGGCATGATGGGGGCGTGTGAGTGCTGTCAAATCTGAGATATGTTCTTTTTTTGTGAAGGTGGCAATGCTAGATGACTGACTTCCTTCACTCCCATAACTGTATTTGTGAAGTTAATTGTGTTTTTAAATGTATTGTGGAATGAAGGTGGTGTGTTTTTATTTGAAATTTTTGCTTAGAGGATGCCTGGGTGGCTCAGCGGAGGAACATCTGCCTTCGACCCAGCGCGTGACCCCAGGGTCCCTGGATCGAGTCCCACATTGGGCTTCCTGCATGGAGCCTGCTTCTCCCTCTCCCTCTTTTCTCTTTGTGTCTCTCATAAATAAATAAATTTTAAAAATCTTTTAAAAAAAATGTTGCTCAGATAACACCAAGGAAACTATCCTCATTAAATACAGTTTGAATAGGATGAAGCTCAAATGATCTGCATAAAAATATCCCCATAGCAAAACCAAAAATCAATATTACTGAATGAAAGCCTTTTCAGTGCATTTTTAAAACCAGAAACACTGCGTTTTGAGAGTCCATGGAAGTTCAAGTGAGAAGTCAGGAAGTTAGAGGCCTTTTTATTTTCGGATGCCCGCGTTGGGGCTGTGATTTTTGTCCCTGTACCCTCTGTGGTAGGAATGTCACGCAGTGGGTCACGTACGGGCCCTGCCAGCCAGGCTCATACACCTCTGACGCGCCTTGTGCAAAAGTGATGCAGCTACTGATGCCAAGTGAGATCCCACTCCCTACATTAGGGTGCTCCAGTGGCAGAGGCTTCCTGTGCCCATTTTACATATTTGGAGAGGAGATGGTGTTCTTAGAGCCAACACGGAGAAGAAAGTAGAGGGTTGGCCTTCTCTTTTAGATGCCGCTGGACAGTGAGTGAGAAGAGTGTTCTCTCCTGAACTCACCCTGCAGACTCTGGTAGACTGTCATTTCTGTTCTTGTGTCCCTTTGGGTTTGGGTTTCATTTCTTTTGTCTTTTCCTTTCTTTTTCCCTCCCTCCCTCCCTCCCTCCCTCCATTCCTTCCTTCCTTCCTTTCAAAATATTTACCTTTTCCACAAAGGTCTTGCTACCTGTTTGGGCTCTAAAGCTTGTGTCAGGTCTTGAGAGGATGCATAGTGGACTGATGCCTTTGTTTCTCACCGGCCTTGGGCCAGTGGATGGACCAGTGGCAGTTAGCCCTGCAGAGGTTGATGAGGGGAGTGGGGCCCTACAGCTTTTCTGGACTTCCGTGTGTGAGTGAGACCGGTCTCCCCCTGTCATGGGGCAGGGAGCAGCCTGCACTGCCCCCGTCCTGTGAGGAGTCCCCATGGCCCTGAGAAGAGGGGGAGTCAGGAGAGTCTGGGCCGTGTTGCCCAGGCCCTGCTCCCAAACCCACCGTTCTCCTAACTCCCCTCACCCAAGGAAGATTCCAGACGGCCACCTGAGGCCACGGGACTGGGGGCCTCCTGCCAGCTCTCTGTAGGACAGGTGGGCGTGTGAATGCTGTGCATTCTCGGTAACTCCACCTCACGTTGCTCTTGTGTCACACTAGGGAACAGGATCCCCAGCCCTCATTGTGCTGTTGTCCGCTTCGGTGAGTTTGTGCGTGTGCAAATTTAGGACAGTCCCGTGTGTGGGGGGACTGTGCCTCGTGTACCTTCTGCAGGTTAGTAGGACTGTGTCGGAGCGCTCACACCCATGCAGAACACGGACTGGTTAAGTGAGGTCCTGTCCTGGTCGTTCCTGTCGAGGCGCAAGTTCACGTGGAGGAGAGAAGCCTGCTGCTACAAGGGAGAACATAAGCCTTTAATTCTTCTTACCTTGTCTTTTTTTTTTTTTTATTAATTAATTAATTAATTTATTCATGAATGACAGAGAGAGAGGCAGAGATACAGGCAGAGGGAGAAGCAGGCTCCCTGTGGGGAGCCCAATGCAGGACTCGATCCCAGGGCCCCGGGGTCATGACCTGGGCCGAAGGCAGACGCTCCACCACTGAGCCCCCCGGGCGTCCCCTTCTTATTTTGTCTTAAATATATGTTTATTCTTGGTACTGAGGAAAAGATTAGGAAGGAGAATATTGAGTCGATTGACTGCTTCTTTTTTTTTAATTGGTCTCAGGCTGTGGAAAGGGTCCCATGATGAGTTCTGAAGGAGCATGACCTGGGGATGGAGGGCTAACCCCTTTGTTTTGGCAACTCCTGCTGCTGTTGTAGGTGTGGGATCATCACTCATCACAAAAGCAAGGTGCTATTTATCTTAAACACAGAAGTTTCCAGGAGAAAGAGAACTGCGATCTGCGTTCTTAACAGCCTGCGCACACACAGATCCTGCATTCGGGATCTGCTGTCTGTGGTTCTTTGCTTCTTCACATGGGGTTACTTCTGCCGGAGGCACTGGGAAGCATGACTGTGTGTCCAGCCAGGCCGCATGTGTACAGGTCCTACTGCGGTGCCTTGGCAGAGGAGGTAGCCCCACAGTGTCTGGAATGGCTCAGTGGGCTTGGGAGCACAGCTGTGTGAAGCAGTGGCGTGGACATGCTTGCACAAGTGTTTGTTCTGAGCCTCTTGATTTGCTTCCCTGGTTAACGCCTATTTAAAAAAAAAAAAGTGGATCTTTCTTAAGAAAAGGCAGCCTATTTTAGGGTCATCTCCATTTACTCAGAAAATACTATACATCGTTTTTGAAAATGAATTGAACTTTCAATTTCGCTTGTCACAGAGCCTGTTCTTTATAAGTAAGAGCTTTATAGTGTCGTGGAAAGTTCATTCCAATTTTGTTCCTTACAGAAGATCTGATACCACTTATTTCTGGCTTGAAGCTAAAGTTTGGTCGACGTGGGTAGAAAGAAGCCTGAGAAACAGAAGGTCTAGGTTGTGCTTCTGAGTGATCCTGAACGGGTAGGTCACTTAACATCTGTGGGTCGTGTCAGCATCCGTCGCTGAGAGCCTGGGACTAGAAGATTAATGAGGATTTCCCAATTTTCAAATGATGCGATTATAGATCTCCCCACCCATGTCTGCTGGAGGGAAGATGGCCTGTTGAGACAAGAGGTCTTTGGCTCACCGCGATAGTCTTAGCTGCGTGCTCTGCTTGAGAACTGTTAGTTGAGTTTATTTGTAAAAGCTATTGGTTCTTGTTCAGAAGACATAAGTATATTTATATTGGGGGGGGCGGGTGCCTGGGTAGCAATAGTTTAAGCATCTATCTGCCTTTGGCTCAGGTCATGATCTTGGGGTCCAGGGACTGAGCCTCCATCGGGCTCCCTGCTCAGTGAGGGGTCTGCTTCTCCCTCTGCCTCTCTCCCTGCTGTCTCATCCTGTCTCAGATAAATAAATCTTTTAAAAAAACAAAAGCAAATTAAAAAACTCCACCCAACAACACAAAGAATATTTGTATTTGGATTTTAAAGAGCTCGTATTAGCATAGTTTAGATGGAACTTTGGATGTTTTCATTTCTGTTCTGTTCTCAAGACCACTAATACAGAAAGTCTCCAGCTTGTTTCTCTAAACATGAGTTTTATGAAGTGTTTTAAGTCTGTTACATCACCTTAAAAATACTGTTTTGTTGGAACACCTGGGTGGGTCAGCAGTTTAGCCCCTGCCTTCGGTCTAGGGCGTGATGCCTGGGTCCTGGAATTGAGTCCCACATTAGGTTCCCTGCATAGAGCCAGCTTCTCCCTCTGCCTGTGTCTCTGCCTCTCTCTCTCTCTCTTTCTCTCTCTGTCTCTGTCTCTCTCTCTCTCTCTGTGTCTCTCATGAATAAATAAATAAAATCTTTAAAAATAATACTGTTAAAATTGTTTTATGAGGGGTAGGATCCTGACATAGTTCCTATGATGATCGAGATCCTCTTGCTGTTTTAATATGTCACTGTTTGGCATGCTGAATCCCCTTTGTAGGGCAGCCGATGACCATTTGTTTATTATTTCCTGGGTAAACGTGTTCCAGTATGTCCTGTAAATGGCAAGAATGGGGTGTGAGGACATGTGTGGTAAGAGAGGAGATGCAGAGTCTGAGCCAGAGACAGCTCAATGGCAGGATACATGCCAGTGGACAGGCAGCTCCCTGTCCCGAGTCCTGGCCCCCAGCCTGGTTGTGTCAGGGACTCCGTCTGCACTTCCCTTCTGCACGAGTTAGCTGTAGTCACAGAACACTGGTGCCCCAAACAAAGTGGCTTCAGCAGTGTAAACACCATCTCCAGGTTTCTGTGGCCAGGGGGGTCTGGCTGTGATTCAGCTGGGCACAAGTTTAAGGCTGTGGTCAAGACATCAGCCTGGGCTTCTGTGTTATCTGAAGCTTGACCGGGGAAGGGTTTCCTCCTAAGCTCATGTGATAGTTGGCAGTTTCTTGTGGGGTCTCAGACTGAGGGCCTCGGTTTTGGCTTCGTGTTCACTGGGAGCTGGAGGCTGCCCTCACTGCTGCTTCTTCAGAGCCAGCAGGAGGGAATCTTGTAGCAGAATGGATGTTACAGTCTTGTGTGAGGTAACCAAATGTAGCCCATAATTTTTGCTTATTCCATGTATAAGAGAATCTCAGGCCCCAGCCTGCTGAGGGTCGGGGGAAGTGACACAGGGACAGGGACCTTGGGGCCATTGTAGAGTCGGCCACAATGAGGCTGACCGGGAGTATGGATTCCGTGTGTCCCCACTCCAATTCTGTGGAATTGGATTCCTCTGCATTTTCCCTCTTCACCCGGAGCATGCTTCTGGTCCCTCCTGTCTTCTTTTCTTCCTCTGACCTGCAGAGAGCTCAACACCTGAGGGTGGCTTTTCCTCCTCTCTCCTGCTATAGAAATTCAAGGGAAAGGTGGCAGGAAGCTGAGCGGCGCCCAGGCTGTCAGGGCCCTGCCTGAATGGCTGGTATTTTGGGTGTGTGACACATCCCTAGCCGGCATTTCTAGGTCATAACGTGCTCTATAGAAACGACCCAAGTGGGGTCTTTTCAGCTTTTGTGTTTTGTGGTCACTGCTGTCTTAAAGCAAGTGCTGATTTCCAAAATGAGTTCAGATTCCCGGTGTCGACCACTTAGGGGCTCTCGCTGTGACTGTGCCTTAGATTTTAATTTAGAATCATTAGTGGTTTGGGTCCTTTCACTTTCTGGCCCTATTACCTGATCCTTGGTATCATTATCTCTTTAGTCCTCTTTGGGGTGGTCTGTCTTGGTCTGTCTTCCTTGCCAAGGAGCCAGTGTGGTGTGGTTAAGAACTGAGGGCAAAGCCAGGCTGCCTGGGTTCGAGTCCTGGCTCTGCTCTCTCTTAGCTGAGCATTCTCAAGCGTGTGGTTCCATTTTGTTTCTTTGTGGCAGGTTTTACCACTTCTGATTTTTCCACTGACTGCGGCGGCCAGTGACCTCTGACTGCGGCGGCCACTCTCACTTTGCTCCCAAGTTATATACATGCTGCTAATAGGAGCAGTTTGTGCCTTATTACTAATCAAACGTCCCTTCAAGCCTTTTTCTGGCCTGGTCAAGTGGCCCACAACATGCGTGAGCTTGCGAGGACACCTCTGTTTTGGTGACCTTGCCCTGGTACCTGCTTTGCCTCCTCAGGATGAGGATAGCATCTTTCTTTTTTTTTTTTGGCGTGAGCTTGATGGGACTGTTTGCAGGCAGGGTGTCTTTCGGCCCGTGTCACCACACTGAGCTGTGGTAGTGCTGTTGCTGCCCTTCTCCGGATGAAGAATTAAACACCATGCTCCAGGTCTTCAGGGTCCATTGGTCTTCAGCCTTGTTCTGTGTGACCGTAGAGCACCTGCTCTTAACGACTGTGGGACACCGTCTCTTGTAGAGGAAGCCCCGACCCACCTTAGTGAACCAGCTCCTTGGGAGGGAAACGAGAGGCCAAGTGTTGGAAACAGCACATCTTATGAGCATGAGAACTTTTAGCCTCTTCTGCTGCCTTCACTCCACTTGCTGTCCGTGAACATCTTGACACCTACGTGTGCCTCCCTCCTCGGGGAGCCAGTGCGGCCTTGCTCTAGAGGACACGGTGTACATTCAAAGCGGGAGTGTGGGGGCGCCTGGTGGCTCAGTCAATTAAGTGACTGACTCTTGGTTTGGGCTTAGGTCATGCAATTGAGCCCCACGCCAGATTCTGTGCTCAGTGCAGGGTCTGCTTGGGACTCCCTCCCCTCCCCTCCACACCTACCCCTACTCTCCCTCTCTCTCTAAAATAAATGAATTTTCAAAACAAAACAAAACAGTAGTGTGTTCCTTTCAGCCAGGTTTTTGACATGACTGATGGGGAATCTTAACAGTGCATAAGCAGCATGATTGAGAAGTCACTGGGTTGTTAACAGTCTCAGCCAGTAGTTACATATCCAGATTATTCTCTTTAGGTGCATCAGATAAGTTAATTGCTTATGTTCTGGTGATACTACCCTTGCACTGCATTCTTTTACATGCACTTTGTCTCCACCACCTTCTAACCCTTCCCCACCCCCAGTACTTAGCACAGCGTCTGCTGCCAAAAGGATGGTTCATTAACATCACTTGTTGAAGTCGCTTATTCTTTTGAATAGTCATAGTGGTGGCAAATTACCAACTTGGAAGAGGAATTGGATTCCGTGAACCTATTAAAATATTTTCTGTGAAAGCAAAGAAAGTAGGACTTGTTTAAAAAATCAGGATTAACATTGTAATGAGACCGATTTTCTTCTGGGCATTATAGGCTGGTTTTGAAGGTAAGAGAAGAGTGGCCAACCTGTTCTGAACAGTCTGCATCATTGGAGTGAGTTCCAAAGACGATGATGTAGAAGGGATCAAGGAGCACTTTTTTTTCGGAGAGAAAGTTCTGTTTAGGGGCACCTACCTGGGTGGCTCAGTCGGGAAAGCATTTGCCTTCAGCTCAGGTCAGGGTCTCAGGGTCCCTGCATGGGCTTCCTGCTCAGCAGCGAGCCTGCTTTTCCCTCTGCCTCTCTCCCTCCCCCTGCTTGTGCACTCTAGCTCTCTCTCAAATAAATAAAATCTTTTTTAAAAAGTTCTGTTTAAAAGCTGCTGTTGCCTTTCTTGTAGGTCTTCTTTTTTCCCCCCCTCTTGAAAGCATAGCTGACACACCCATGCTGTTGATGATGAGGCTGTAATGTGAAGCTGGCCGTGGCGATAGGCCACCTGCTATTCTCAGTGTGGCCGTTCATTCCCACAGGTGCCTGCTGAGTACTTGGCATTGCACACCAGAAGTATTAGCACTGATGGAAATGATTCATTCCTTCTTTCAAGAATTTATCGTCAAAAAAGGAAACGCAGTGCTGCTCTGAAGAATGCTCACACATGCACAGCTAGAGCTTTCTGCATGCATGTTAGTCAAGGCTGTCTGCTAAGATGGGCATTTTTATCGGACATTCTGTTCAGAACAGCTCAGGAAAGTTTGATATTCTTGTCAGAAGTCTGATTGACCTGTCTCCAAAATGTTCACATAGGGCAAGAGTCTGAATTTACTGGGCTGTAAACTGTAATTGCAACTGTGGCCATTGAATTTACTAGTCTTTGATGCTCACATTAGCAAACATGGTCATTGCCAATATGTCTTGGGAACATGTTCCACGATGGGCACAGTTGGTGCATCCTCTCTAACACACATAACTTCTCTCCACAGTACGTGTCCTTGTCCTTCTCTTACAGGCCTGGAAACTGAGTTTTGGAAGGATTCAGAAACCCGACAAGCAACCACCACACTGCGGGTACACGGCAGAGGTGTCCGCCAAGCCTGTCTGCCCAGAGTCAACCCCTTCTCCACTGTCTACGGTTTTGAAAGTCTTCGGCGCTGAGTGACCAGCACAGAAAGCTCTCGCCAGCCAGGGAGCACAGGGCTCTTTCCTCTCAGTGTTGGGTATGATCTCTTAAGTCCCTAACTTTTGAGTCCCTGCTACTGTTTTGGATGTCGGCAAGTTCTTTCCTCGTTACTAGGAGGTTCTCTGGACTTACATGACATTTGTTGTATTGCTTCCCTCACTCGCACACAACCCCTACCAGTTTGGAAAACTTAAAGCTTCTCCCTATTTTCTGAGATGACAGTGTCTTTTTTTATAATTAACATGAGTCTCTTCTCTCTGACAACACTGACGCTTCAGATGAGGAAGAGCAACAGTTTCCTATCTTGTAAGCGTCTTGTCTACTTGGAGCCACATGTTCTTCATAGAAAATGAGTAGTAGTTGCATTTTACTGGTGCAGGCGGGGTGTTTTCACTTGGGACTCTTCTGTGAGGGGAAAGAAAGCAGAACGTCTTGTCCCTAGGCCGTGGACCCTAAAATATTATGAAATTAAAGAACAAAAGTAAAGCGTATTCTGAAAGCTTGGCTCTTGGAAGAAAGCAGGCACTTTGCTGGGCATCTAACATGACTCCCTGAATTATATGACTGACTCTCCAGTATTTGAGCTGGACACAGATAGGTTAGCAAGTCTGAGCATGGAGCATGGGTGCCCCTGGTTCCGGGATAATGCCCTTTTGGATCTAAGCATGCCTGACTTGCAGATTTTCTCGCTCATCTTATTTAATCCTCTGAACCACACAGTAGAGTGGGGAGCATTTGATCCTCTTTCAGAAAAATAGAAGTTGAGGCTGGGAAGAGATAATGGACTTTGGGAAGGTCGCGTGGCTAGTAAGTGGTAGGACTTTGAGCCACGGTTTTGTTTGTGTGGTGCCCTGATATTGGTGGTTTGGGTTTCCTAATGATCTTTCCTAGCTTGTGAGTCGTAAACAGTGTGGGAAATAGAGCAAGGATCTTATGGGAATCAGCAGAGCTGGTCGTTTAATTACTGGTAAAGCAGGATTGGAGACTTCACAAGCATCTCTGAAACTACGATGTGCATTTGACCCGGACTTGCGGGGAGCTGGAGGGAGCCCCTCACTGCCCCACTCAGCGCAGGGGCTGAGCACTAAGCCAGAGAGAGCTTCCTCGCAAACTCCCAGGCACATTTGTCACTCACCTTCCAGAAGAGTGCAAGGAGGGGCAGGGGCGAGGGAGAGGTAGCTGGCCTCCTCCCAGGAAACAGGCGCACATCTCTTCCCAAAAACATAAGGTAGGGCATTGTAGGGGCTCTCCACCCCAAGCCCCAGCAGTAGAAATACTGCTCTTTATATCTTTGTTTTTCTTGGGGTGCTCTGTGTTGTTATTCTTTTGAACAGAGCATAGCTGTGTCCTTTTTTGATTTTGAAGAGAAAGGAACAGATGACTATTTGTCTGTTTTGGTTATAAGGGGAGGAAAAGATGAATGTAGAAATCCAGAACTGGTCTTCCTGAGACGTGTTACCAATCAGACCCTTTCTCCTCATGACAGGTGATGGAAATGTGCTGGAACGATGGGAGAAGCTGGTAACTTATAGGAAGCCAAGATGACAAGAATTCTTTTAAATAATCAGTAAGTAAAATTTTGTTGGCCCTTTGGAAGTCTTTCAATTACTGGGTGAACGTTCCCTGAGAAACCACAGAAAAGCATAGCACAATCAAATAGCATAAAAGTATGAAAGAGAAAATGCTTAAAAAATAAACATTCAAACCCTTCAAAAAGTTGTTGCTACCTTTTGTATAATTATTCTATCCTGATCTGTATGTTCTTTTATGTTGGGTGTAGCAGTTGGGCAGATAGAGCCTAAATATTTAAAGGATTAAAGGAGGATTTCTTTCATATTAACTTTGGAGAAGCCCTGCTCAAATACAGCTTTAACTGGTTCAGTGAGCTCCATTTCTCAGCAACGGTTGGTATGGACATTTTGGAAATCAGTGTGAATAAACTTGGGGAATGTGAATAGAGTTGAGCTCTTTGCCTGCTCCCCTCCCCACGTCCCCCTTTGAGTATCTCATTTTCTACGCATCAGAGGCTATTACTGGTTGCCAGTGATCTGACAGTTAGATGCGGTTACTTCTGGTTTCGTTATGACGATGATGGTGTCAGTATGAGGGCTTGCCTAGTCAAAAGGTACATACGTCTGGGTCAGACGGTCACAGGCCTGACTCTTATCTTTGTGCTTTTGGGCAGTTATTCAGCCTCTCAGCCTGTGAATCCTGGGCTTGATAGTCCTCTCATGAGAGGAAAGACGGTGGGTAGTGCTTTGTGCTCTGACTGGTACGTTATAGGGCTGCTGTAAAAGTACAGCTGACCCTCGAGCAGCACGGGTCTGAACCATGCAGGTCCACTTGTGCAGAGGTTTTATAGTACGGTTCTTTAAATGTATTTTCCCTTCCTTGGGATTTTCTCTGTGATATTTTCTCCAGCTCACCTTGTTGTAAAAATATAATATGCAACACGTACAGCATACGAGGTGCGTGGTGTCGACCGTCGATGTCAGTAAGGCTTCAGTCAACAGTAGGCAGTCAGAAGTTCAGTTTCTGGACAGTCAGAAGTTACACACAGATTTTTGACTGTGGGAAGTTGGTGCCCCCAACCCAGTGTTGTTCACGGGTCACCTGTGGCTATTCCCCTTCCTCATGTTTGTATCGTGATGGTCAGTGTACAAGCCTATATTTGACACAGCCTGGCCAGCTGGACTTCCTTAACTACTGTCAGACCGTGGTGGGTCAGCATCGCAAGCATCGATGTACAGAGGAATGCTGAGACCTGACCAGCAAGGAGGGGGTACGGAGGAAGGCATGGAGGGAGGACAGAGGGGAGGGAAGAGGAGGAGGAGGATGGGAGGGAGGATGGGAAGGTGAGAGGAAGGACAGGAGGGGGGACTGGAGGGAGGATAAGAGGAGGATGGGAGGATGAGAGGAAGACGGAAGGGAGGACTGGAGGGAGGATGAGAGGAGGATGGGAGGGAGGATGGGAGGATGAGAAGAAGGACTGGAGGGAGGAAGAGAAGGAGGATGGAAGGGGAGGACTGGAGGGAGGATGGGAGGAGGATGGGAGGGAGGATGGGAGGATGAGAAGAAGGACTGGAGGGAGGAAGAGAAGGAGGATGGGAGGGGAGGACTGGAGGGAGGATGAGAGGAAGATGGGAAGATGAGAAGAAAGACTGGAGGGAGGATGGGAGGAAGAGAAGGAGGATGGGAGGGAGGATGGAGGGAAGATGAGAAGGAGGACCAGAGGGAGAATGGAAGGATGGGAAGGAGGATGGAGGGAGGATGGGAGGAGGAGAAGAAGGACAGAGGGAAGATGGAGGGAGGATAAGGAGGAGGGCTAAGGGAGGACAGGGTTACAGTGTTTGCTGAGTTCTGTGATGTCAATACTCCAGCGTGGTTGGTTTTCCACCACGACACGGTCACTGTAAGCAGAGTGGGGGAGGGATGGGCAGGTGCTCACCTCTGCATAGTTTAATACCAGCCACACACTGCAGTGCAAGCTACACCAAGGGCATAAACTGTAATAAAATTGGAAGTGGTGAGTTTTGAGTATTTCTTATCTTTGTGTTAGTCTAATTTATTTTAATTGTGTGTTTATATAGTTTAACTTTGAATGATGGCTGTGCTGAACCACTGCTCACAGTCTGCCCCAGTGGACTGGTAGGACGGCCAGGCCGTAGGTTTCCCGATGGGAAGACAGTTGGAGGCCACAATTCTTCAATTACCTGTCCTAGCCCTGGTGGTAAGAGTTTGGCTTGACTGGTGAAAGCAAGGTTTGCTCTTGAATCTGTGCTCGAACCCTCAAGTTGCTAAGCTCACATGGCTTCTGGAGCTGAAGATAAGTCCTGAGACCAATTTAGAATGGAAACCCGTTGCCTGAGGCTTGTTGACCTCGCGGTGGCACTGCCCCGGCACCCTCGCCTCTCCGGGCTGTGCAGTGACAGTGGCTGCACACAGGCAGGCTGTCCACTCCCTTTCCAGTTTGTTCTGTGCCTTTGCTGTGCTCCCTGGAACCTACACCTCGTCAGGTAGTGACACTGCAGGGACCAGCAGCCAGGCTTCCTCCTCACCAGCGATGGCTCGTAGCTTTGCTTTTGTTCAGAAATGAAGTTTTCATGAAAGTACATTGTTTCCAGAGAGAGAGAAACAAAACAGGACGGTGTCAGGTTCACACTGGCTTGATGCAGGTCTTCGGGAGGGGGATGGAAGGTACCAGGGACCCTGGAGCAGGTAGCCCGTGCTCCCCCAGCCCGCTAGCTTGCCCTTTCCAAGGGACAATGGGAGCCTGAAATCGCTCAGTAACAGCTAAGATTGTGGTGGTGGTTTTTATTCTAAATCTCACCCACCTCGCTCTCAGAACACATTCTTTACTGAACCTTAAAAAAAAGTCTTGGGTATTTCAAAACATTCGTTTGTGTCAGTTCCCTGAAACGGACTTACATAATCTTAAAACATTTATTTCCCTTATTTCCTCCTGAAACAATAGATATTTATAGCTCCTTCTGAGTCAAGAACGGACTTAGATTATTGCAAAAGCAATTCTTGCCCCTTTCATGCTGAAGCTGATGGATGGAAACCTGAGACACTTGCCCCTGGATTAAGAAATATTGACCTGTGTTTCAATCAAGATGAATAAGGGTGTCTTGGGTCGCTGTGAAAGCAGACTTGGGAGAAATAACCAGCCGAGGAGCCTCACCACACATAAAATATTCTGATTTATGATTTCTCTCCCAGGAAGGACCTGATGCTATTTCTGGGCATCCCCAATATGGATGCGAGTTTGACTGGAGAGCTCGCAGGTGTGGCCTTGGGTGTGGGGAGGTTGCAGCCTGGCACGGTGGTCGATCAGCGCACTCCGAAGTGTGCTCTGTACTTGGGAGTCGCAGGTCGTGATGTGGTCGATGTCATAGGAGATGCAGTGAGTGTTTTGGAAATCAGTCGGAGAGAGAAGTGCCTTGTGTGGTGGGAGTGATGAGGTCAAGGAGACTTGCAGCAGCACATGACAGGTGCGGTGGGTATTTAGTGACTGTGCTTTTTAATTCAAATACCTATTTTAAAAATCATAAAGGTTAACAATTGGAAGGAATTTTAAAAATGTGAAAGTTATTAAGAATTGAAAATTCATCAATATCATCTACCTACAGATACCATTATTGACTTTATTTTTTTTATTTTTTCATTTTTTCTGTTTCTTTCTGTATCCTCTTCCTAAGCCTGGAAGGGTTGACATGCATTTTTTTCTTCTAAAATGGATCTTTTGTGGTAAATATCATTTGACACCTAATTTGGTTGACTGTGTACCTAAACCATACCATGTTGATAAATACATCCTGTTTGGCAGCGGTTCCTGTGTTACGTGGCCCGTATTGTTTAACCGGATCCCCAGGAGCGGGCATTTTGGTGGTTCCCCGCTCCTCCTCCTCTTTGTAAAGCTCACTGTGGTGAACATCTCTGGGCATGCATTGTGGCACACCTGCCCCGCTCCGTGGGCAGATCTCTGAACAGAGTCAGGGCGGTGCCTTCGGGAACATTCCAGCAGGAAGACAGACTGTGAGTGAGCAAAGAGGTAGAGGCAGGAAGGGAAGCTCTCACTCTGGGGAAAGGCGGGAGGTGCAGTTGAGCAGCAGGCCACGAGGGAAGGCCCGCTAGCTGGGGCTGTCGGTGGGAGATGGGGCCTGCCGGGCCCAGCCCTTATTCATTCTCAGTTGGGAGCCATGTGGGAGTCCATAGCCTGCCTCATACAAAGATTCTGAGAATCTTCGGTTTTCCTTAACTTACCTTATCTGAGGAGAAGTGATTAATTAAATGTTATAGGTAATAATTATTCATTATGGGTAATAGATAATTAATGGTTCTACCTTCTAAAACTTCCTGAGAGCCTTAAGAAACCAACAAATTAGGGAGTGAACAATTAATGGAAGTCGGGAAGAGTATGTATATATAGAAAAAATTGTAAGATTAGAGGGGCCTGTGGTTTTGAAAAGTAAAGGAAATGACATTAATTCATGTATTTTATACACTTCTTAACAAACTGAATAAAATTTAAAGACAATTTGGGAAAAATATGGATTAGGATACAAGTATCATAATTTAAAATAATACTACCTTATGCTTACTTGCTTTCATGTGCTTGTGTGTTTGAAATGCATCGCCTTCCCTAATTTCCCCTAAACTTTCTCAGGAGAGTACAGGATTGTCTCCACTCTGTAGGTGAAACAGAGGCCTCCAAGGCTGGCTTTGAGGAAGTGACACCGGGCTTGCAGTTGGAGGGAGGGGCTGGTAGGGCCCTGGGTAGGTCTGGGGACTTCCCTGGGAGGGTTGTGAGGCCACAGTTAGACTTGAAAGGTGACAGGGAGGGACTGCTTTCTAGCCCACAATGGTCTCTTTCATTGTCACTGAAGAGAAGAAAACACTTCCTCAGCCATTTTCTGTTCCCTTTCCCTTTGTGGTAGGTGACATTGTTGTCAAATCACTTGTCCCTGCCCACCCTGTGGGAGGATTACACTTTCCTTTTTTTTTTTTTTTTTTTAAGATTTTATTTATTTATCATGAGAGAGGCAGAGACACACAGGCAAAGAGAGAAGCAGGCTCCATGCAGGGAGCCCAATGTGGGACTTGATCCCAGGACTCCAGGATCACACCCTGAGCTGAAGGCAGATGTGCTTAACCACTAAGCCACCCAGGTGTCCCATAGATTACACTTTCCCACCCCACTGAGGGTTGGCCCCCGTGGCTTTCTTGGCCATAGGACCTGTTTTTGGCCAAAACAATGTGAATAGCGATGACACGTGCCATTTCCTGGTAGAAGCTTTAACGAGGTGTGGCCTGGGTCCACCATGTCTCCCTTGTCCCTGCCATGGGACCAGTGTGTCCCACTTGGGGTGTTCCTTCTCCTTTGGTCCCTGTGAAGAGGACACAGCTCACCTCCATGAAACCAAACAGGAGCCAGGAATAGTAAGACCTTTCTCTCATGTTGGCCTCCAGAATGTTGGCACTCTTTGATACTGACTGCAGTGTGACTTAGCCTAAACCCATAGAGGCCCGCTGTCCTGCTGTCCTTCTCCTGCATTGGAGAGGTGAACCTTCTTCACACGTTATCACTTCAAATAAGGCGTTTAACTAGGTGTGTAGGGTTGACTGAGTTGCCCCTTCGTTTGTTTGTTTATTTATTTATTTGAAAGAATGAGACAGAGTGAGAGAGCACACAAACAGTGGGGAAGGGCAGGGGCAGAGGGAGACGCAGACACCCTGCTGAGCAGGGAGCCCAATATGGGACTCAATCCCAGGACCCTGACATCATGACCTGAGCTGAAGGCAGATGCTTCACTGGCTGAGCCACCCAGACACCCCCCTTTATTTTGTTTCCTCAAACACTTGCAGAACATGTTCCAGGTCAAGGTCTGGATGTCTAGAGGTTTTAAATAATCCAAGCCCCTGCCCAGCCTCAGGACCCTGGGAGCATGGCGTGACTGGGTGCCATGTATTCAGTGGCTGTGAACAGGGCACGTGGTTGGGTCCAGAGCCCAGTGTCACATGGTCACTGGTGGGCTGTGCTCAGGGAGGTGAGCCCCCTGATGGGTGCCACCCTTATGATGCCCTTGCAGTGGCATTCCTCTCCCATCACTCAAGCTCATCTCCCCCGCCTCCCCTTCCCTCCCCCGCAGCCGGAGCACAAACTAGTTTGTACTCAACACTAGACTTCCTTATTCCCAACTTGCATTTTTAGTGAAACGTTTTGTAGCAACTCATCCACTACATTGGTGTATGTCATTTCTCTTGATATGTATCATAAACCATTTAACTTCACAGACGACATATCTTAAATTTTTTCCTTGGAGTATAAGTTGCTTAACATGTTATTACAACAAAATTAAACATTCAGTAAATTATTGACCATTTTTGTTGATTCTCTCCCCACTGTGCCGCCGAAGTTATTGGTTCTTTTCTCTGTGCTGTATGAAGTAGAGGTTGCTGTTGTTAGAGCATTCCTTTGCATTTTCTCTTTGTGGTGTCTGATGAGAGAAGACTCTGCATGGGCTTAGTAATACCTTGCCTCAATTTGGAATAACTTGTTGGAGTTGTCCTGTCATATTTCAGATCCTGTGTCTAATAATCGGACAGGTGTTCAGGGGATCTAACTTGATTTCATGCTCCCAGTGACTCACCCTGGCTTTGGACCATGGCATGACACCAAAAGCTCCAAGAATTAAGTAGTCTAACTAGTAGTTTCTGGGCTAAGACAATGCACGATGTAGTTTCCCAGTCATTCAGCTATTTCCTTTCTCGCTGCTTCTGATCCCTTCTCCACTTGCATTTCAAAAGGCACATGACTAATTTATTATTCAAGTCCCATCTTGAACCAAGAGCCTTCAAACTTTTTTGTCCAATATGCACAGAAAAAAAGGGTTACAGCCCCAGACAGAGGAAGGAATACTCAGAGAACTGCCACTGTGTGTCCATAGTGGTCTGGTCTTAAGGTTGGGTGGTGGGTTCATGATTGTTGATTTTAATATTATTTTTCCTGACAGATACGTTAAATAAATTCTCTTTACGTATGAAATACTATATAACCAAAAAGTTTTTTTTTTAAGTGTAAAACAGTACATGCTGTTAAATGCATCCATTGTGTTTATATTGGCAGCATTGAGTCCTGTCAGGGGCACCTGGGTGGCTCAGTGGTTGAGCATAGGCCCTTGGGCTCAGGTCAAGATCCCAGGGTCCTGGGATTGAGTCCTGCATCGGGGTCCCCGCAGGGAGGCTGCTTCTCCCTCTGCCTCTCTCTGTGTCTCTCATGAATAAACAAATAAACAAAATCTTAAAAAAAAAAAAAAACTGAGTCATGTCAGTTTTACGATTTTAATTTTCTTGTAAAACACCTTAGATGGGTGTTTTAATAAATAGTGCTCTCTTTCTTCAACAGAGCAAAATAATTTTATTTTGAAGACACTATTTATTGACCTTTAATTTTCAGAGGGTCTTCCTATCAACATAGGCATCGATATAGTTTAGGGCTCACCCAGAGAAATATTTTCTTTTGTTCTACCACAGAGAAGTATCCTCTGTTGGGGAGAATATAGAAAGTTAATGTCTGGTTATTGACAGTGACTGGCCACTTGTCCCTTCTCTTTTTTGCAGGAAAACCTCAGTGTTTACACAGAGTCTGAAACATTAGCCATCCGTACTCTGAGCTGTAAGCCCAGGCCTGTTTGGCAGCTGTGGGGATCAGACATTAAAACCCCAGGTTTGGGGTTAAACATCCATAGTTTTGAAGCTGGCTCTGACTCACCTTGACAGTTGACCTTGGGCTCAGAACCTTCATGACTCCTAGTTAACAGTGGGCTCAGTACTGCTGCGAACACCTGCCTTGCTGTGTTGTGTACATATTAAACGGGAAATAATGTGTGTACAGCGGAAGGCACTATCGTGACTAGATCCTCAGTAAATGAATTACATTGAGCAATTTTTTTTCTTGTTTTAGGTGCAATTTCAAATATATTTTCCTATAGGGACAGTGTTAAGAATGAGGTTTGAGTACAATATTAGAAATATTATTAACATTATACTTGAGATCAATCATAAGTTAAATAGGCTTCTAAAGACTGGCCAGAGAAGCTACTGTCTATGTTTTGTCTGTAGTGAAATGCATTTCAAATGCCACATAAGTTCATTGACTTCATACTTAGGAGTGAACTTTTAGAATGTAATTTATTACCAGGTTGAGGGCTGACTATTTAGATAACCTTTTGCTTGGACATAAAATGGAATTGCTTGATAGGCGGTAGGTTTTTTGGGGGCACATGAGTCCTTTTTTCTACTTCTAGGAAGTCCGCTCACCTTCTGGAGAAATTACTGCTCTTCTTGCAAATCTAACCAGGTAGTTTTATTGTAGACCTGCCAAACAGAGGACCTTGACCCACCGGGTGGGCGCATGGCCCCAAGTGGGACCTGTGTAAGTTTTTTCCGAGAATCTTTAAAATTATAACTATAGTATAGTCCCTTTTACTGACAGAGCCGGGATTTAAGCGGAAGAAGACAGATTTCAGAAAGGAAGAATGAAACCATCTGGTCCTGGTGGAGTTTATTTTGAGTTGATCCTAAAGCCCAGCTACCCTTATGACTCTCCTATTGCTGGGTTACTTAAGTCAACACATTCCACCTTTTATTTTTTTAATTTTTAATTATTTATTTTCTAATTTAAATTCAATCAACATATAGTGTATTATTAGCTTCAGAGGTAGAGGTCAGTGATTCATCAGCCTTATATAACACCCAGTGCTCATTACATCATGTGCCCTCCTTGCTTTTACTGGCGATGCTTCAAGTGCCATTTCTGTTACCGGCAAGTTAGAAAAAGGTGACTAATTCATTTGTTTAGACTTGGAATGTTTAAGAAGTTGTGTCTTTGTCATGACAATTATCATAAATATAATTACATAGTAGGACAGTTGATTTATGACATAGCTTTTTGAGAACAATGGTAGTGTTTATGCCTATCTCATAAAAGCAGAAATATATTAATTAGCACTAATCAAAGGATACCAGTGACTGTGTGTGTGCGTGTGTGTGTGTGTGTGTGTGTGAGAGAGAGAGAGAGAGAGAGAATGAGAAATAATGACTCTTAAAACACACTGATGGTCACTGGAGGGGAGGGGGGGGACATGAAACAGGTAATGGGCACCTGTTGTGATGAGCGCCGGGTGATTAAAATAAAACCTTTTTTAAAAAGTAAGAGAGATAATGATTCTTGATAGGACTTTGTGCTAATATAGGCATCTATAATGTTTGATTTTAAACCATATAAACAAACATATACATATGATGGTTCTAGTAGTTATAAGTTGTATTGAAGACTGCCTTTTGCTACTGTTTATAATTAGGAGCATTAGTAGGTAAGCAGGTAGATGCTCGTGGCTATACCATGTATGTTGAGAGAGACGTTTATCTTGACGGACAGATTGGCACTTTGGCAAGATGACCCAATGTGTGTGTGTGTGTGTTCCTTACTAGTAAGGGAAGATAATATGACTGAATCCTTTTGTTTTCTTCAGTGGCTTTGTGTTGGAGAAACTGAGATTTTATGTGATGACACTCTTTCGTAAACCCTACTTCCTTTTAGGAAGTACCAATTTGTGCTCTCAGTTGTAGCATTCGGTATTGTTGGAACATGTCAGAGAGAGCAAAGAAACGCATCTGCCGCTTGAGTTCTGCCTGCCAACTGGCTTGGACAGCTATAATATCTGCTTATTCCTGATGTGTCAGCAGTTAGGAGAAACGTTTTCCCTTCTCCTTCATGGCTGTTGTAGAACTGGAGCATCAGTCACATCAACATGACTGTGTATTCAGAATCTGCCGTGTGCTGGGGATACAAAGCACAACCTCATCCTCAGAGGGACTTGTATCATCTGGCCAGAGAGAAAGGTCAGGGAGAGATCTTGAATCAAAGAGCAATGCTAAGGTTCTGTAAATCAGTTTTGAGATGGAGGTATAAAAAATAAGGTCTGTAGGCATTTGAGGAAAGGAAAGTTCTCCAAGGCTTGAGCCAGTGGGGAGGGTTCTAGGAAAAGGAAGGGTCTGGAAGGTCATGACTAGTATGAAGAGTGAGAGAAGGTCTACCTACTGCCAGGGGGTGTGGTGTGGGCCTCCACAGGAAGGTAGTGCTGTGCCCACTGCCTTAGGGGGACAGCAGGTAGATCAGTTGGGTTATTTGATGGAGGGTTCCTAAGATGGAAGATGGGGGTTGGAAAGGTGAAGGCCAGCTTTTGAATGACTGAGCAACATGGCATTGGGCGGGTGGGCTGATCGTCACTTTTTTGAACTGTACAACGATAGCCTGTACTACTGATAGTTTTGTACTTTAGGCAAAAAAGACATCTGTAAGGACGTTTTGGCAACATTGGCAACTCTGTCCTTGCTTTGGGAGCATAAGGATTATTGTAAACAACTTTCAAGTGCTTTGAGTGTTAGGATTGTAGGTAGACATATTTATGAAGCTCTTCTTCCTGGACAGAGCACCCACTCTGTGAATTTTAAGCCTGCCTGGATCCTAGGCATTAGAAACAAACTAAATTCTCTCTCTCTTTTCTGGACAGCTGCCTTTCCCTTCCTCTTTAGTGTATCTCAGTGTATCTGTATATATCTACACACATACAATTGCATTTTTCAGATTGCAGGTGATAAGTTTACTCAGTTGCTCAAATACACAACAGTTTTATATATATACAACCTTCCCATATAAAAGAGCTGCTATTCTTGGTGTAACAGCCAACATATCATCAGTTTGGCCAGTGTTAACTGCTTATAGTATTTTTGTAAACAGAAAATCACCGTTCTTAAAAATACATATTAATTTGCATGAATGTTTGAGGAAAGTTGCCCAAAAAGCGGATGTTTTCTTTTGGATCTCTACTATAAAACCATAGCTGTTCAACTGATAGAGGGAAGGTTTCTGACATGGTGGCACACTGGACTTTTGCATGTATCATGTGAGGGTGATGCTGCTTTGGGAGTAGAGAGGGGGACTTGGCAGCTGGAACAGCAGTCGGGGACACTCAGCCTCGGTGACCTGGCACGGGGGGATGAATACCTGAACCCGGAATGGGAAGAATGGTACAAATAACGGGAGATGACTAGGAGGCTGTCATCATACCGGTTGATAGTGAATGAAAGAGAGAGTGTGTGTGCTCAGATGACTCCAGAATTTAACTCAAAGCATCTAGGACAATGAGATTACCTTTATGTGAGAGTCAAGAGAGATTTTCAACCTTATCATCTAGACTATGGGCCCACTGATGCCTGTTGCTAGGAAAATTTTGAGGTAATAGGCTTATCTTGTGCCTGCCTGTTTGGACCACAAGTTGGTCCTTCAGGTGGAAGAACTTTTGGAACTCTTGAGAGAGATGAACCGGTTTACCTCGCACCGCATTCCTGGTCTCTTATGGGCACAGCTGGGATGAGGGCTGGAGCTCCTGAGTCCTGGTGCTCTGTTCTTTCCATGCTGGTTTGGAGAAAACCCCATTTTAGGAAGGGCCTTTGCTCTCACTTTAGATTTTATCTTTGGCCAGTGAGTATTTTGGAGAAATTTTGGCTTATGGAATGAGTGACCGGTTCTAAAAAAAATATGAGGAAGTTAAACTCAGGAGATTTTCTCCAAAGTTAGAAGGTTTAATTTGTTACTTTAAAAAAAAAAAAAAAAAAAACTTCCTCTGTTAAAACACTCTACTCCTATTAGCCATCAACTTCTTTTTTTTTTTTTAAGATTTTTTATTTATTTATTCATGAGAGACACACACAGAGAGAGAGAGAGAGAGAGGCAGAGGCAGAGGGAGAAGCAGGCTCCATGCAGGGAACCCGACATGGGACTGGATCGCGGGAGTCCAGGATCATGCCCTGGGCTGAAGGTGGTGCTAAACTGCTGAGCCTCCAAGGCTGCCCTGCCCCATCAATTCGTTTCTTAACTGGTCCATAGGACACAGTAGTTCTGGAGTCTTCTGTGATTTGCCAATTCCCAGTTAACCTAAAACTCCCTTAAATATTTTTTCTACAATAAAAATGTTTATTCTATCATATAAAGTTTCCCGGCTCCCTAGCCTTGCGCTCTCTGCTCTGGGCTCCGCGCTCCTGCACCCGCTCATATAGTTTCCTTTACATACTACAATTTAAATAGTTTTTATTCTATAGTAACCCAGATAGAGTGATTTGCAGAATCTTACTTTTTTAAAAGTTGGTTTAGGGATGCCATGGTTGCTCAGTGGTTGAGCAACTGCCTTTGGCTCAGGTCGTGATCTTGGAGGTCCTAGAATCAAGTCCTGTATCAGTGAGTGTCGTTTCCCTCTGCCTGTGTCTCTGCCTTTCTCTCATGAATAAATAAAAATCTTTTTAAAAATTAAAAAATAATAGTTGGTTTACTGTGGCATAAATGAAATTGCTTCAATTTTAAACCTTTTTTTTTCATAGTAAAGTTCCTGTTGTATAATAACATTAAATCCAAGAACCCTAAACCAAAAGTTCCTTTAACTGCTTAAAGTCTACAGGACACTAAAGTACTATTTCAGCTGTAAAATTATTTGCATATTTTAACATTGAAAATAATTTTTAGGGATCCCTGGGTGGCGCAGCGGTTTAGCGCCTGCCTTTGGCCCAGGGCGCGATCCTGGAGACCCGGGATCGAATCCCACGTCGGGCTCCCTGCATGGGGCCTGCCTGCTTCTCCCTCTGCCTGTGTCTCTGCCTCTCTTTCTCTCTCTGTGTGTGTGTGACTATCATGAATCAATAAATAAAATCTTGAAAAAAAATAAATAAAAATATTAAAAAAAAATTTTTTAAAAGTGATAGCTGGTTTGTCCATAGTTTTGGAGATGGAACCCATCTTACAGGGGCCAAACCCAGCATGGTGTGAGCGCCCCACTGAATGTCAAGCACTGTGCCAAATGCTCCGTAGAAGCCGTTCCACGAAGTGGAAGTGTCAGGTGGGCGTTTCATCGGACGCCCTCGCTGCGGAGTTGCCTTGCCCGGTGTCGGCCGCGGTGTCCAGCTCTGACCCGCGTGTGTGGCGGTGCCAAGCCTGCGCTCCTGCACCCAGAATCGCAGCCTCGCTCACGGACTTTCTTACAGCAGTAGCACTCACCTGCACCCGCCGGTCAAGCATGTCCTGACCACTGACTCTGGCTTTGAAAGAGTTTTTAAAGAGCCTCTGCTGCGTTCTTGGAAGTTGTTAAAGGCTGAAGTTCGGGGGGGAAAAACTCTTTTAAAGGCTGTACCGGGCTCCTAAGCCTGATATAAATCAAGACAGGCAAGTTCCGCCTTAGCCGACAGTGAACACGCTTATTGGTTAGGATCCCACGGGCTGACTCATTTCTTTTTTGCTGTGTTAGAGGGCCACACCCTGCATTCCAAAAACCTCGGCTGCCCGGCCACACCCGCGGCCTCCGGCCGGAGCCTCCGGGTACGAGCCGGCGCGCCTGCCGCCCGCGGCCCCGAGCGCGGGTGCGGGAGCGCGGAGCCCAGAGCCCGGAGCGGAGAGCGCGGGGCCGGGAGCCGGGAGCGCGGGGCCGGGAGCGGGAGCGGGTGTCCCCGCCGCCCTCCGCCCTCCGCCCTCCTCCTCCCCGCCCGCCCGAGCCGAGGGAGCCGCGCCGACCTGCCCGCGGGGAGCGGAGACGTAAGTGTGCGCGCTGCGCGCTCGGGGCCGGGGGTGCGCCCGCCGCCCGGGGCCCTCCTGGGACGGCGGGTCGTGCCGGGGCGGGGGCCGCGCCCGCACAGGCTCTCCACGCGGGAGGGCACCCGAGACCCGCAGGGAGGGAGGGAGGGAGGGAGGGAGGGGTGGCATCGCACGTACGCGGGGTGTCCAGCCAGGGGCGGCGCCCGCTCCCCGCAGGCCGCCCCCCGCCGGGAGCCGCCGCCGGAGCCGGTGCTGGGCCACAAGGGCGCACGTGCTCCGCGTGCTCGCTCCGCGGCCCTGCCTCCCGCGTGTGCCGGCCTCTGACGGCTCCCGTGGGCTTCGTGGAAGTGACCGCCCGACGGGAATGCGCGGGCTCGGAAGTTACACCGGAGGGAGCGGAGTAAGAACCCGGGACACCTGAGCCCCAGGTGCGTCCATTCTTACCACCGTCACCTTTCCTTTCCTTTTTTTTTTTTTTTTTTTTTAAGTAGATCAGGTATGAGTCTTTTTAAAAAAATAATAAATTTATTTTTTAATGGTGTTCAATTTGCCAACATACAGAATTACACCCAGTGCCCATCCCGTCAAGTGTCCCCCTCAGTGCCCGCCATCCAGTCACCACCACCCCCTGCCCACCTCCCCTTCCACCACCCCTAGTTCATTTCCCGGAGTTAGAGGAGTCTTCCATGTTCTGTCTCCCTTTCTGATATTTCCTACCCATTTCCGTAGATGTGAAGTTGTGCCTCTTCCTCAAGAACCTTTTCATGTAGGAAACTAGTCTGCAGAGGTGTAGAGATTTGTATGGTGGGGTCTGTTTTGGAGGGTTCTGCAGGAGGAGGGGGGGAGATGTAGGGGCAGGAGAAGCGGAATCTTGGGATTGTTCTGTTTGGGTAAAAGGACCAGCACAGGGCAACAGGCTTCACCACTGCCAGCAACGCTGTGCCGCCAGCAGCATCAGTCCGGAAGAGGAATATTGCAGCTGCCTTATGGAGTCACGAAGCGAACCACGCTGTGAACGGTCTTACTCCTCCTTTACGGAGAGAGAGCCTAATGCAGTAGTAGGCAAGATTCTAACAGAGACCATGAACTTCTTTGCAGCTGACTTTTCAGGTCTATGAAGGAAACGTGCCTAGAAAGAAATCCCTTCTAAAGGCACTAAGTAAATAACCGGATAGAATTTTTAATGAGTTACTCTTTGAACTCCTAGGAGTGCTGTTTCCAGGCTGGAAGGCTTGTTCAGCTCTGCTGCTTTGAGTTTAACTCATGAAGTGCCTCGGTGTGCATGGGAGGGACTGGGGACACCCGTTCTTTTGAGAAACAGCCTGTGGTGTTGAAATCCACTGGGGTAGTGGGAAAATCCCCCCATCGGGCTGTGAGAATGGGAAAATACTCTGTTAAATCTCTAGGATGTCTAAGATCTAAACTGATGATTAGATTTTGATTCAAGTTTTATCTAATCCTTGTGACAGAGCCAAACATTTAAGGATGCACTTTTATCAGGCAGATGCTTTGCACCCGCTACCTCATTTAATTCCTACAATAATACTGAGAGAGGGGGGTATTATTATCTTCATTTTATAGTAGAAGTGGCAGCTTTGGCAGGGTTATATAATTAAACTGGAAGACAGCGTTTGAGATTTTATTTTTCCCATGTGGCTTCAATTACTCCTAACAGCGTTAATTTTTCTGCATGAAGTGATCCGGAGAAGTTTCTTCATTTAAAGCAGATTCATTATTATTATTATTATATTATTATTATTATTATTATTATTATTATTATTATTATTATTATTATTTTGGTAATTTTAAAAGCTCCTTATTGCCCTCATGCCAGGATATCAAAGTTCAAGGAATAGTGCATTTGCTCTGGGAGCTCATGGTTTTCAAATATTAACTAAGCGAGCCCTGTTCTTGATGAGCCTGTTAACACACATGGCGGCCTAACGGTTGTCGACTTGGGGGTGACCTCCTTCTTTTTTTCCCCTGAAGCCCTTTTAGTTCTAGACTTGCATCTCATTCCTGCTCCTCACTCACAAAGTACAACCCAGGCATTCCCTGATCATTGAACCAAGCAGCTGGGGCCGCGGATGTCCAGCGTTGCACTGTGAGTGCACACCAGTGGGATCTTCTGTGCTACGTATATCGAAATGCTTTAAAATTGTTTATTGGCACTTAAGTTAGTGTTGAACCTCTTTGTTAAGAACTGTGAGGTCATAGACGGCACACTCTGTGGTGCTGGAACTTTTCTTGCTGGATGAAGGTGAGAAAGTCTCCGTGTGTCTCGCCAGGGGCAGCCGATACCGCAAGGGTCCATCTGCTGGGCCAGCTTTTGGGAGGTCATAATGAAAGAGAACAGTGTCACCGTCGTAGAGACTGCCATGAGCTCCAACATCTCTGCCAAAACCCGGGTGTTGCCCACACCCCACCTCATGACTGGCACCATCTATTTGACACAGAACACCCACCTACTTCCTAAAGCAAAATAAGAATGCTGTGGCCTCCTCCCTAAACCTCTCTACGTCCTAGCTGCATTATGTGACTTGAGTTCTTGAGGATGTTGAAAGCACATGCCGGTGTGATGATCAAACCACTTGGGGGTAATCTTATGAAAACCATGGAGAGGAGGAAGTGTGCCAGGCAGCTTGATTTTCAAAACTGGGGACATGGTAAATCTTGGAAACTCGATATTCAGGACTTATGTTAGTATCTAGCAGAATTGTAAATGACATTTTTGGAAAGGTGGATGGGGATCGATTTAGAAAGAGGGGTGATGACCGGTGTGCAGCATCACTCATCTCCATCTGACCTTATTTCTTTTTTGGTAGTTACTGGACAGGTACATCAGCATTGCCACACATGATGACAGGTCTGCTTCAGCCAGACGTTTAACAGAGTGCTGCATGTTCTTTACTCAAGGTGGACGAGTGTAGGTTGGACAGCAGTATAGATGAGTGGGTTTGTGTTTGCCGTTCCACAGAGGGATGGTCAGGCTTGCTAGGTACCAGCACCGTGGGGCAGTTGATGTGGCTGGAGGTGGAAACTCCTCCAGGAGTAGACATAGAGAATTTAGAACCAGGCGGGGGACAGCCCAGGGTTCTCTGAGGCACTGTAGGCAGTGGTTAAGAACAGGGACTGGGGGGCTTCTGCGTGGCTCAGGTCATGGTCTGGACGCTCAGCCCCTCTCCCGGTCCCTCCCTCTCCTCCTGTCCCTCTCCAATCAATAAATAAAATCTTAAAAACAAAACAAAACAAAACAAAAAAAAAACAAGGACTCTGGCTTGACCTCCGATAGGTTATTTGAGTGCTCCCTTCCGCAGCCCCTTCATAAAGTGGCAGATAACACTGCCTCCTTATGGTCGTCAGAGATGTTGAAGGATGACATAGGCAATCCAGGTCAAGGGCTTTACAAACCTGAAGTGTTGGTGCTAGTCTTCTGTGGTGGTTCCTCCTTTTACTGCTTTGGGCAGCATCGTGTCCGTTTCTTGGTCTGTGTGCAAATGTGGGCCCAGAACGGGGCAGTCACGTTTGGGCGAGGGTCTAGGAAGCTTGAACAGAGGTTGAAGACACGGGGGCTGCGCGTACCCCTGTGTAGAAGCTGAGGGTTGGCGCTTGCATTCTGCCAGTGAGGCACAGCTGGTCCTGTTCTCAGCCCTGCACCTTGTAGCCCGTCTCACAGGTGCTTTCTCTTAAGGAGCCGTAGCTTGGTACCCTTCAGTCTCCGTCGAACTAGGCTCTGGAAGAGCTCTTTCTTGGTACCAGTACGATGGCGAACCCGTGGTGTGGGCTCAGGCGCTCAGCTAAGCTCCGCAGTGCTCTGGGGTGACGGGGAGGCGTGCTGCCGGCTTCGGCATCGGGTGGGCGGAGGCCAGGATGCTCCGGCAGGCCACAGTGCACAGGACAGGCTCCCCAGCGAGGAACTGTCCTGTCCCAACTCAGTAGTGCCGATGGGGAGAAACCTCCACTTCACTCCAGTGTATGTGTCTCTGTGAAATTTGACTGCGAGTCTTTGCTTTAGCAGCATCACAGAGTAGCTTTAAGGGGATGTTTATGAAGGGCCTTTGTGAGCTAATGCGTGCTGGAATCTGCAGATGCGGGCAGCGTATATCTTTATCAGCAGCAGCGTTTGCTCTGTTCTCTAGAGGAAGACATTACCGTGCTGGGAGAGTCAGATAAGCCCGTGCTTGCATCCCAGCTGTACTGATTTAACCTGCTCTGTGATCGAGACAGGTTTCTTCATCTGTGAAAAACCAGTCTCTGTTTTGTAAGAGTGACGGGACTCCTGTGTAAATCTTGCAGTGCCACTCAGGCACCATCGTTAGCCATTGTTTTTCAAATTAACTTTTCCTTTTTGGTCATGGGATTAACTGATGGTTGTGAAAATGTAAGCCTTGGAGAGCTGATGCATAAAGAAAGTGCACTTGTGATAGTTGCAAGATAAAGCTGAAAAGGAGGGATGCCTGGGGGGCTCAGCGGATGAGTGTCTACCTTCGGCCCAGGGCACGATCCTGAAGACCCAGGCTCGAGTCCCATGTCAGGCTCCCTGTATGGAGCCTGCTTCTCCCTCTGCCTGTGTCTCTGCATCTCTCTCTCTCTCTCTCATAACTAAAATCTTTAAAAAAAAAAAAAACCTGAAAAGGGTCTGGTTGTCAGAACTCAGGAGAGGTTCTGTCTTTGGACATGTTAAACAGTGGCCCTGCAGGGAAGGATGGGACATGCCCTGAGGGCAGAAGCACTACACAGTCCTGCTCCTCATGGGGCTGGAAGCAGCCAAGAGTAGCATCTTTGTGTTTGTGCATTGCTTCACTGGAAAAACTGGCCACCTTTGTTGTTCTTAAGCAGGGTGATTAACTCTGTTTCTTCATCCTCCTCCTCAATGGTAGGGTTTCTTCATGTATTTTCTAGTGCCTTGAGACATAAGCCACACACCCAGCCGTCTGTTCACAAGTGTCAACTTTGCAGGCTTAGCGGCTTCCTGGACCCACTCAGCCTCCCCACAAAAGACGAAGCAAAGCTTTCCTGCGATGACTCTTCCTGTCACCCCCACTGGTGCCCCAGCCAGGGAGGTAGAGTCTGGAGCCATCCACAAGCCCCTCTGCTCTCCAGCCGTCCTGGCTGCCTGTGGCAGCGCGTAGCACATCCCTGAGATCAGCTGAAAGTTGACGCATTTGACTTCATGGTGATTTTGTTTTGTTTTGTTTTGTTTTTTCTTTGAGATGAGCCTGGGGTGGAAAGCTGGCCACGCCGTCCACTGGTCCACTGTGTGTACGCCCACCTGCTGTCTCCTCTCTAGAGGGAGGAAATGTTGCAGCTCTGTTGGTGTCCAGGAGGCGAGCAGTGAGACCCGCAGCAGTGGAAAAAAAAGTTCCCTGGCTTAGAGAGAGAGGCTCTTATGCAGGTCGGAGGATTGAAGTTTGTGAAGTTTTGAAGAAATGTTATTTTCTTACTCAGAGTCCCTGCTGCAGTGGATGGAGTCGTTGCCATCTTACGAACGCGGGAGGTGTACCTCACGTGGGGCACGTGTCTGCGTGCCTCCACCAGCAGCCCGCCTCTGACTGGGTGTCCGGAAGGCTTTGCCCTTGGAGCCAAGGACCAATGACACACCACTCCACCAGTGGCAGCCCCAGGAGGCAGTGCGGCGGCCATAGCCTGAGTGGCTCGTGGAATAGGAATGGGGGGATCAGAAGCCACTTCTGAGAAATGTGTAACCCAGACTAAGCCCGCAGCCCTTGGAGGCCTTTGCTGAGCTAAGCTCCAGGCCACACAGACGCAAGGCGAGGCTCTAGACTCATGGTCTCTGGCTGTCCCAGTGCCGCTGGGTTTAAAACAAGTTGACGAAATACCTCAGTGGTTCTGCCGGAGTCCTGAACCAGGGACATGGAGTTGTACGCCTCAGTGGGGTCAGAAGGCAAGAGTTTGACTGTCGAGCCAGGCCAAATGTCCGGTTACTAGTAGACGAAAGAGAGGACAGACCAATGACAATTTTAGGTGGTCCCAGTGAGCATGGTTCTTGAAAGCAGATGAGATTATTTCTCCGCTGCGGGTTCATCCCTGTGGCTTTGCCTTCGCGGATGTGGGTGAGACTAGCAAGTCCATGAGCTGCTGTCCGAGTGTCGAACATCCTCGAAGGCGTCATCCACCCGGTGGAGCTCTGCACTGTTTGCTGCCAAGATCCCCGGTTGTAGACTGGTGCTGGGTCAGCACACGTTAAGATAGATTTCTTTGCGTTTTGAAACTAGAGTCCCTCCAAAAGGCCCAGGTGCGTTTTAGACACAGAAGGAAGAGGAAATTGAAGATGTCACAGTAGAGTGCGAGGGTGTTGCCCTTTACCCCTGCCTGTGCGCTTGCCTCTAAACTTGGCACTTCAGAAATTCTTTGATCTGCTAAGTCTATTCAGTGGGTGTAGTTTGCCCTTTGAAGAGAGGTTGCTCCCCTCCCAGACAAGTGCGTGTGGAAAGCCCTCACGTCCTGGGAATTGCTGGTTTCCACTGTGAGTGTGGCTGGGCTGTGGGTACCCCACAAGAGCATAGACCCCTTGCCCTTTCTGACTTGGAAAAGACGACAAGTAAAACACCTGCAGGGCCTGGAGCTCAGCGAAGGTAGAGTGAGTGCAGAGCCACTCGGCTCCTCCAACAGAGTTAGCACTTGGTTCCAGGTGGTCTTCTGAAATGGCCTTTGGAGGGGAGTGTGTAGACATGGAGCCTGTGGCCTGGTGGGGGCGGGGTGGGGAGCTGCCCTGCCTCTTGTGCAGCCTGAGGTCTGCGGGGGGAGCCTGGCCCTGGGCTGGGGCTGTCCATGCACTTTTCAACTTTTCAAATCAGCACGGCAGAGCCCGTCCTGACCTTGCAGTGGGGTGTTGGGCCACGTGGGGACAGTGTGATTCTGTCCCCTGCCCCCTATGCGTTCCCTGATTGCTCTCTGGGCTCCGTGTGAATTGTGCTTCTTTGAACATCCCCATGAGCACGTACCATCTCCTGATCACCCTGTTGATGGATCGCAAGGTAAAGGGGCCAGAACGCCGGAAGCACCGGCCCGAGTGCCCTTTTCTCTGATGGCTAACGCAAGAGTGATGACCATCAGACAGCTGGTACTTTCCTTTGCCTTCTAGACAATGTTGAGAAGAAAAATGAGTGTAACTGAGTGCTTATTCATGCTGGAAATGTGTTCTGCTGTGTGGGTGACTCATGTGAGCATGAGTAAAGCAAACCGGAGTCCATTGTTATAGTTACGGTGTAAACTCACCAACTCCTACCCTGCTGGTTAGCAGATCCTGTGATTCTCATTTAAATTGCACGGATTACCAACCGTCTGTAGAAGTCCCCGGTCAGAGCAGCTCCTGGCCAGAATTTCACTGAAGTTTTTCATGGTTTTGTGTCACTAAGATTCTTACAGATTTTAAATAGACAAAAGTAGAGTTTTAAATAAAAGAAGGCTACTTTTCTTTGGCTGTTGAGATAATATGCCCCAGTCTTTTGGGCATTGGGGTTCCGGAAGCCATGGTACTTTAAAAATGTACTCACATAAGGCTGTCCTTTTAACATTCCTCTATTCACTCTGGTGTACTGAGACTTCTGCAGTTGTGACCCTGATGTTTGTAGTGCTGAGTAGTTGCTGGAGAAATACCAGTCTAGTGGCCCGGGCGCGTCCTCTTAAATCCTTAGCCTTTGCTTTCAGGAGCAGAATTCTCCAGAGAGTCAGGAGCCCGATGTCATTTACTGATCATGTCCTGGTCAAGGGTGGAGATACGGAAGTTCAAAGTGTCCAGCCCAGACAGAGGGACTGCCTCTCACAGTGTCCGCAGTGCCAGGGTGGCCAGAAGTATGTCTTAGGGAAACCAGGGAGTCCCAGGAAGACTACAGGGAAATCCTCCCGGGAGGAGAGCAGGGGGCCGGGTGGGCATTATGCCCACCGGGTGGAAGACTACGGAATCCTGTCCTCGAGCTCCACGCTCCACCGAGAGCTCCTCCCCTTCCCAGCCCTGGATTCCACACTCAGGCCTCTCCTCAGCTGCTACCATGCCCTCCGACTTCCTTCATCAGCCGCCACTGTGTTCCAGGGAGCTTTAGTGTCTGAAAATATGGTAGCTAAATTATCTGAACAAATTGTGTCTGTGTGGGTGGGGGTTGGGGGGGGGCGGCTGGGAGTCGCTGTATTCTTACACTGTGAATAGAGTCAGAGAGGCTGATGCTTCTACTCTGCGACTGTCTACACCTGCCCGTTGCCCACCAAGCACATAAAATGCCAGCAGCACCCCTTCCCTGCAGTGGGGATGACCGTGGGTCATGCTTTGCTGTCTAGAACCCTAAGCCGCTGGCCACGTGCAGACATTTACATTAAATACATGAAAATGAAGAGTTCTTTCTCTTAGTTGCACTCACTGCATTCAGGTGTTCGGTACCCTACCCTCGTGGAGTGATGTGGCTTCCACGGGTGAGGTGAGCAGGGGCATGGAGAAAGCCCGAAACCACAGGTCCTTGTGGCCTTGGGCTGGATGAACCGACGGGGGAGCCTGTGATAGGCATGCAGGGGATGAAGCTACAGAGGACATTCTGAGAGGTCAGCAGAGGGAGGTGAGATGTGCTTCTGGCAGCTTCTGCTTTCTTTGTAGGTCTTCCGCTGTGCCTCCCACTGGCCCTTTCCGGGGGGGGGGGGGGCGGTAGAGCCAGCAGTCGGGGACAGGAAGGGCTGGGTCTTCGGGCCAACAGGCTCAGGACGGACACCGTCCGGTCTGTGAGCTGAGCTCCTCTTACATGTAGGGTCAGCTCCTGTGCCGCCCTCCTTCGGGCATGCACAGTGAAGCACTTCTTCATATGTCCGTGAGCAAGTGGCATTAACTGTGTTTCTCCAGAGATGAGCTATGAACTCCTTGGGGACAGGGACTGTGTCGCATGCGACTTGGTATTCCAAGCCCCCGGCACATAGTGCATTTTTAGGAATCTAACAAATTGGTTAAAAACTCACTGAAGTGTGTTGTTTGGAAGGTTTCTTAACAGATATTTCTTCATTTTTTTTAAGTTCCTATTTAAATTTCACTTAGTTAACATATGGTGTGATGTTAGTTTCAGGTATACAATATAGTGAGGCAGCACTTCCATACATCACCCCGTGCTCATCACAACAGGTGCCCTCCTTCATCCCCATCACCTGTTTACACCTCCGCCCCGACCATCAGTGTGTTGTCTACAGTAAGAGTCTGTTTCCTGGTTTGCCTCTATTCTTTTTTTAACCTTTGCCCATTTATTTTGTTAAAACCATGTATGAGTGAAATCATAAGGTATTTGTCTTTCTCTGACTGATTTAGCATTATACTCTTTAGATCCATCTATGTCATTGCAAATGGCAAGGTTTCATTCTTTTTTATGGCTGAGTAATATTTCACCATGTGTATACAACACATCTTCTTTATCCATTCATCAGTCTATGGACACCTGGCTATTTTCATAATTTGGCTGTTTGTAGCTAGTGCTGCTGTAAACATCGGGGCATAAGTATCCCTTTGAATTAGTTTTTTCTTTCTTTTCTTTTCTTTTTTTTCCCTTCCCCTTCCCCTTCCCCTTCCCCTTCCCCTTCCCCTTCCCCTTCCCTTTTTTTTCTTTTCTTTTTTTAATTCTTTGGGTAGATACCTACTAGTGCAATTGATGGATCATAGGCTAGTCATATTTTGAACTTTTTGAGGACCCTCCATACTGTTTTCCACAGTGGTTGCACCTGTTTGCATTCCCACCAACAGTGTAAGAGGTTTCCCCTTGCGCCTCATTCTCACCAACACCTGTTGTTTATTGCGTTTTTGATTTCAGCCATTCTGAGAAGTGTGAGGTGATATTGTGGTTTTGATTTGTATTTCCCTGATGGTGAGTGATGTTGAGCATCTTTGCACATATCTGTTGGCTATCTGGGTGTCATCTTTGGAGAATGTCTGTTCATGTCTTGTGCCCATTTTTAAATTGGATTATTCATTTTTTGAGTGTTGAGTTTTATAAGTTCTTTATGTATTTTGGATACTAATCCTTTATTGGATGTCATTCGTAAACATCTTCTCCCACTCGGTATGTAGCCTTTTTAGTTGTATTGATTGCTTACTTCACAGTGTAGAAACTTTATTTTGATGAAGTCCCAATAGTTTATTCTTGCTTTTGTATCCCTTGCCTTAAGAGACATATTTAGAAAACAGTTGCTGTGGCCGATGTCAGAGAAATTACTGCCTGTGCTCTCTTCCAAGGACTTTTATAGTTTCCTGTCTCACATTTAGGTCTTTAATCCATTTTGAGTTTATGGTGAAACCATTTTTGTGTGTGGTGAAAGAGAAGGGTCCACTTTCATTCTTCTGCACGTGTCCATCCAGTTTTTCCGACACCATTTGTTGCAGAGACTGTCCTTTTCCCATTGGATATTCTTTGCTGCTTTGTCAAAGATGAGTTGACCATATAACTGTGGGTTCATTTCTGGGTTTTCTGTTCTGTTCCATTCAACTATGTGTCTGTCTTTGTGCCAGTACTATACTGTTTTTGATGACGACAGCTCTGTAATACAGCTTGAAGTCTGGAATTGTGATGTCTCCAGCTTGACTTTTTTTTTTTTTCCAAGATTGTTTTGACTACTCAGAGTTTTTTGTGGTTCCATACAGATTTTAGGATAGTTTGTTCTCGTTCTGTGAAAGGTGCAGTAGGTATTTTGATAGAGATTGCATTAAATGTGCAGATTGCTTTGGGTAGTAGAGGTATTTTAACAGTGTTTTCCCAATTCATGAACATGGAATGTTTTTTCATTTTGTTGTGTCATCTTCAATTTCTTCCATCAGTGTCTTATAGTTTCAGAGTACAGGTCTTTCACCTCTTTGGTTAGGTTGATTCCTAGGTATGTTATAGTTTCTGGTGTAATTGTAGATGGGGTTGTTTTCTTAATTTCTCTTTCTGCTACCTCATTATTGGTGTGTAGGAATGCAACAGATTTCTGAATGTTGATTGTGTATCCTGTGACTCAACTGAATTCGTTTATTAGTGGAGTCTTTTGGGTTTTCTAAATATAGTATCATTTCCTCTGCAAGTAGTGAAAGTTATACTTTTTCTTCGATGATTTGGATGCCTTTTATCTCTTTTTGTTGCCTGCTTGCTGTGGCTAGGACTTCCAGTGCAATGTTGAATAAAAGTGGTGAGAGTGGACATGCCTGTCTTCTTGACTATAAAGGAAAAGCTTTCAGATTTTATCCCATTTCAGTTGATATTAGCTGTGGGTTTTTCATAGGTATGTTCCCTCTAAACCTACTTTGTTGAGAGTTTTTATCATGAATGGATGTTGTACTTCATCAGATGCTTTTTCTGTGTCTATTGAAAAGATCATAGTGGTTCTTACCCTTTCTCTTTTTAATATGGTACATTAATTACATTGATTTGTGAATATTGAACCACCCTTGCATCCCAGGAATAAATCCCATGTGATTGTGGCAAATGATTTTTTAATGCATTGTTGGCTTTTGTTTGCTAGTATTTTGAGGATTTTTGCATCTGTGTTCAGCAGGGATGTTGGCCTGTAGTTCTGGTTTTTGCTGATGTCTTTATCTGGTTTTGAAATCAGGGTAATGCTGGCCTTGTAGAATGAATTTGGAAGTTTTCCTTCTTTTCTATTTTTGGAGTAGTTTGAGAAGAATAAATATTAACTCTTTAAATTTGCGTGTGAAGCCACCTGGGCCTGGACTTTCATTGTTGGGAGTCTTTTGATTAGTGATTGAATTTCATTGCTGGTAATCAGTCTTTTGAAATTTTCTTTCTAGTTTTGGGGATTTGTATGTTTCCAGGAATTTATCCATGTCTTCCAGGTTGTTCAATTTGCTGGCATATAGTGTTTCATAATAATCTCTTATAAATGTTTGATTTCTGTGGTGTTGGTCTTTCTCCTTTCTCATTTGTGATTTCATTTATCTGGGTCTTTTTCTTTTTGATAAGTCTTGCTGGAGGCTTATCTGCTTTATTAATTTTTTCAAAGAACTAGTTTTGGTTTCATCTGTTCTCTTTTTTAGTTTCTATATCATTTATTTATGCTCTAATCATTATTATTTCCTTCTTTCTGCTAGCTTTAGGCTTTGTTATTTTTCTAGCTCTTTTCATTATAAGGTCAGCTTGTTTATTTGAGATTTTTCTTTCTTCTTGGGATGGGCCTATGTTGCTGTATACTTCTCTCTTAGGACCGCTTTTGCTACATCCCAAAGGTTTTGGACCATGTATTTTAATTTGTTTCCACGTATTTTTAAAAATTTCTTCTTTAATTTTCTGCTTGACTCATTCATTGTTTAGTAGCATGATATTCATCCTCCATGTATTTGTGGTGCTTCCAAATTTTTTCTTATGGTTGACTTCAAGTTTCATTACACTGTGGTCAGAAAAGATACAGGAAATGACTTTGATAGTCTTGAATTTGTTGAGACCTGTTTTGTGGCCTAATATGTGATCTGTTCTGGAGAACGTTCCATGTACACTTAGAAAGAATGTGCATTGTGGTGTTTTAGGATGGAATGTTCTTTTTTTTTTTTTTTAATTTTTATTTATTTATGATAGTCACACAGAGAGAGAGAGAGAGGCAGAGACACAGGCAGAGGGAGAAGCAGGCTCCATGCACCGGGAGCCCGACGTGGGATTCGATCCCGGGTCTCCAGGATCGCGCCCTGGGCCAAAGGCAGGCGCCAAACCGCTGCGCCACCCAGGGATCCCCCGGGATGGAATGTTCTGAATATATCTGTGAAGTCCATCTGGTCCAAGTGTCATTCAAAACCATTGTTTCCGTATTGATTTTCTGTTTAGATGATCTTTCCATTGCTGTAAGTAGGGGGTTAAGTTCCCCTACTATTATTATACTATTGATTATTCCCTTTATGTTTGTCATTAATTGTTTTATATATTTGGGTGCTCCCAAGTTTAGTGCATAAATATTTACAACTATTAGATCTTCTTGTTGGATTGTCCCCTTTATTATTATATAATGCCCTTCTTTGTTTTCTGTTACAGTCTTTGCATTAAAGTCTAGTCTGCTCGGTATAAGTGTTATTATTCTGGCTTTGTTATGACATCGATTTTTATGATAAATGTTTCTCCTTCCCCTCACTTTTTGATCTGCAGGTGTCTTTAGGTAAAATAAGTCTCTTGCCAATAGCATATAGATGAATCTTGGGTTTCTTATCTATTCTCACAACCCTATATCATTTGATTAGAGTGTTTAGTCCATTCAGAGTGATTATTGATAGCTGTGTATTTACTGCCATTTTATTACTTGTTTTGTGATTGTTTCTGGAGATTTCCTCTGATTCTTATTTTTTTCTCATAGTTTACTGGTTTTGTTTAGTGATATATTTTTACTTCTTTCTCTTTATTCTTTCCATATTTATTAGTTTTTGATTTGTGGTTATCATTAACTTTGTATATGATAGCTTCTGCATGGACCAGTCTATGTAAAATTGTTGGTCATTTACTTTTGAACCCATTCTTTACTCCTCTCCTCCCCCACGTTTTAGGTATTCTCATATTTTACATCCTCTTTTATTTTGTGAGTTCCTTGGCTGATCTCTTAATAGAAATATTAATTTTTACTGCTTTTCTGTTTCCTACCTTCATAATCTAACTTACGTTCTTTCCTTTCCACCCAGAGTCTCCTGTAGTATTTCTTGAAGGGCTGGTTTGTGGTCATGAACTCCTTTAATTTTTGTGCGTTTGGGAAACTCCATCTCTCTCTCTCTCTCTCTCTCTCTCTCTCTCTCTCTCTCTCTCTCTCTCTCTCCTGAACAATAGCCTTGCTGGATATTGTATTTTTGGCTGCAGATTTTTCCCATTCAGCACTTTGAATATATCCTGCCACTCTCTCGTGGCCTGCCAAGTTTCTGTAGAGAGATCTCCTGCTAACCTTATGTGTGTTCTCTTGTCAGTTAAGGAGGTTTGTCTTGATGCTTTTACGATTTTTTTATCACTCTGTTTTGCAAATGTAATTACAGTATGTCTTGGTGTTGGCTTGCTATTGTTGAATTTGATGAGCGTTTCTGTTCCTCCTGGATCTGGATGTCTGTTTCCTTCTCCAGATTAGAGAGGTTTTCAGTTATGATTTTCTCAAATAAATTTTCAGCCCCCTTTCTTGCTCTTCTTCCAGGACTCCTATAATACAAATGTTAGTATGTTTGATGGAGTCACTGAGTTTCTCAAGTCTATTCTCATTGTTCTATAATTCTCTCTTTTATTCAGTTTTGTTTTTTTCCATTATTTTGTTTTCTAAGTCATTAATTTGTTCCTTTCCTTTTTTCAGCCTGCTGTTCATTCCATCAAGCCTATTTCCCATCTCATTTATTGTATTTATCCTTCATCTCTAATTGATTCTTTTTCAACTCTTTTTATCTCTGTGGTAGTAGTCTCAATGATGCCTTCTTTTCTCAAGCCCCTGAGTATGCTTATGATCATTGCTTTAAATTCTCCATCAGGCATATTACTACATCTGTTTCACTTAGATATCTGGCTGTGGTCTCATGTCCTTTCATTTGGGATAAATTCCTCTGTCATGGTTGTCTAAGTCCCTGCCTTCTGTATGTTAGAAAAGCCTGTTGTATCTCCTGCTCCTCAAAGTAATGGTCTTAAAAAGAAGAGGTCATGTAGTGCCCAGAGCCTGGTGCTTCAGGGAGTGTCCCAGGTGTGTACTGCATGAGCTCTGGTGTTGTGTTGTGGCTGCTCTATCCTTCAGGCCAGTCATCTGCAGAGGCTCTCCTTGCATTTGTGAGCAGTGTTTGGTCCCTGGCCTGTATGTGGCGAGCTTTAACTAGATGTGCTGTAGGTGCTTGTGAAATGAGCCCTGACACCACCTCCAGCAGATCTGAGGCCCTGCAGAACTCTCTGGTGGGGAGGCTTGGTGTGGGCAGCAGTTTGTGCTGGTCTTCTTGGGGGATGGGCCCACTGCGCTGGGAGTGAGGCAGGCTTGACTGAGAAGTACAATCCCACAAAGGCAGGGGGACTCGGTGTAAGCAGGTGAGGCAGCTAGTGTAGGTGCTGCACTGCTTCCTGCAGGTTCTCTGTGTTTATGCTGTGGGATGGGGAGAACATGGCACAAGTGAACTGCCATGTTCCTGGAGAAGCGTCTCCCTGAAGGCTGCCTCTGGGGCAGATGCTCTGGGCAGATGCTCTGAGAAGATCGAAGCATCTGCCCCTGTCTGCCCCAGGCGTTTCCATGTCATCTGCCCCCAGGTTGTTTGGCTGCTTTGTCTCCAAGAGCAGTGCAGTGCCCTCCAGGTTCTATCCCAGCCAAGCCTGCTGACCTTTACAACACCAGGTGTTAAGCCCTGCTTGTTGCTAAAAATCATGAAATACAGGCCCTCTCACTTTCCAAGCCAGTGGCTATGAGGAAACATTCCCCTGTGTGCTGTCTCACGGTCCTCCCCAACCATGGCTCCCTCCCCTCCACAGCACCTGGAATCCGTGTCTCTCTTAAACCTTCTTTGATATGGTCTCTTCTCCAGGTTTAGTCATGGAGTTTTCTTCTGCCCATCTTCAGGTCAATTTCTGGGGTTTGTAGGATGATTTGATAGTTAACCTAGTTGTGTTCATAGGACAAGTGGAGCCTAGGGACCTCCCACTCTGCCACCATCTTCCCGGACCTCAGTGTCAGACTTTTGGTGTTTTTTAAAAGAATGTTTGTGGCCACCAAATTACAAAGATAGAAGCCAGTCCTCTCCAAGTGGGCAGGGAGGGTGAAGAATCTTGGAAGTCCCTGTACCAGAGCAAGAAGGATGAGTGGGAGGTAGCTGGCAGCTGGGGGATCAGCGAAGGGATCTTCTGGGGGAGTTTGCTAGGATTCAATACATAACTGTCTGCACTAGTCCAGTTCTCATGAGCTCTGTCTTCTCGGGATCCCTGCAGTTTGTCGTTTTGGCCAAAATGAGGGAGAAGGAGAAGGCTCTGAAAAGAACATCCAACTGAAAATACTGTCTTGACTGTACAGAAATTGAAAATAAATCGAGTTCTGGTATGCCATCAGCTTTGGATCATGGACGTTTTGCTCCTAGTATTTAAGTTTACTGAAATCTCCTAGAGATTTTAAAGTTCAGTTTCATTTTTATGTTTTCTACCCTAAGCCCACCACTGTCCTGACTCATATGATGGCTATGGTAATAGTAAACTTGTACCTAGCAGGGAGTAGGCATTCAGTACAAACATGTTCACCAAGTAAATGAGCAAATGGTGAGCAGTCACAATTTAAGGCGTTTAGCTGTTTTTCATAGCATGAAATCCTTGCAGAGATCTCTAATTTAAACCTGTGTGTTTTGTTCTCTCTCTCCTGTCCTGTAATCCATTTGAGAGCTGTGCTCAGTGTGGGCAGGCCTCATCTCTGCTCTTTGGAGGGAGGTACTACTATTCTCAGTCATGAATAAAGTTGCTGTTGATTCCATTTAGTGGCTAGACAGCTGACATTCTGGGTTCCCCAGAATGCCGACATGACTTTAGTATGAGAACAATTTGACTACAGCTGAAAAATCATGGCCCTTCTTACTTTTTTTTGGATAGGACTGTTCTTTAGAATTTTATTGTGAAAATTACTTTTCATGAAAAGTAAGGGAGAGGTTCATGGGGTTTTGTTTCTCTCTTTCTTTATCGCTGTGTTTGTTTTCTGATCTCTTAATCTTTCTTGATCCCTGGAGCATGGAGGAGTCAGCAGGTCTGGGCGCTGCCGCTCCATGCATCAGGGCACTAGGTAGGGGAAGCCGCGGCATGTTTAAAGTCAGATAAGATGTGCTGGGTACTGGGTTCATGCCGTGTCTGTGCTAGCCTCACTAAATCCTCACAACTTTACACTTTCGGTAGCACTGAGACCCATCATCATCATCATTTCTGAGATGTGAGCAGACTCAGGGTAAGAGAGGTGAGGTGATACAAGGCCATGAAGGTAGGCAGAGAACGGGAACAATTCTTGCTCTTTCTTTCATGTGTGTAGTTTGCCACAGGACTTCCAGCAGGAGTGCTGGTAGGTTGAGGGGGTGGGTCAGTGCCCCCAAAGTCAGGGCCATCTAGGAGCAAAAGCCAGATAGTCATTCGAACAGGAACGAGGTTTGAGCAGGGAATGCTTTAAGAATTAATACCTATAATAATAAAATAGATGGATTAGATGAAGGGGATTAAAAGTACACTTATTGTGATGAGCGCTGAGTAATGTATAGAATCATTGACTCACTGTATTATACACCTACAACTAATAAAACATCGTAGGTTAATTATACTTCAGTAAAAAAGTAAAATTGAGAAAAGGAAACATAGGAGAAAATTAAAATATTGACAAAATAAGAACTATGGGAGGTTAACCATAGTAATTGCCATAGCAATTAAACTGAAAAATTAAAAACCTTGAAGTAATCACCAAATGGAAAAAGCAGGCCAATGAGATAAACACACAGACACGTTATTTTAAAAAATTAAAGAATATTTAGTTATGGCAAGGGGTTGGAACGATAATGGATTAGCTAATAGAAAGTAAATGGAACTCTATAGGGTATAGGAATAATGGACCCTAGGGAGCAAGGAAGAGGCCACACCTCACGCACCTCCGAGAGCTGGACCAGACCCAGACCCAGACCGTGTGGGAGGGGATGGCCTGTGACCGGCCGTCTGGCACAGAAGTTGCTGGGTACCTGGGAGAGCTGTCCTCGGAGCAACGTCCAACTGGATACAGCCCACCGACCACAAAGCTAACAGGCAGGCGCTGCAGGAGGAGGCTGCTGAGGGGGCACCCCAGACCCAGGAAGCTCTGCTCCTTCCTTCTGCATGGCAGTCTTTCCAGAAACTTCCTTCTACTGGCAAAACTAGCCAGCAGATAGAACACGTATTTGAGAGACCCAGATCCAGTTTTTGCCGATCAGGCTATAAAGTGTGAGTTTGTGGCTGAGAAGGGCACAGGGTGGGGGGAGCCCACCTTTTTTCTCAGAGTCTTTATGTTTCTTTCATTCAGCCAGGCAGTGGGACACACGTACACACGTGTGGGTGGTTTCCCGTCTTCCCCTGCACCATGTGTGGTTTCATTACCTTATCTCCGTGACTTCCCACAAGGGGCCTATTGAGGATTAAGCTGCTTTAATTTTCTTTTCTATTGTTTGCCTCTTAAACCTTGGTAAGTACATGGGTAATCGGGAATCAGTGCCACATGTGTGAAGTGCCATCCAGCAGATGATATCCCGGGCTTGTCGAGGGAGCCCATGAAGGTGTTTGGTACAACCCAGGATGGTAATGGCATGTGAAGTAATGCAATTTGAGACTTTTATCTCTTAGGCTTTATAAATATTTGCTGGAGGTTTTTCTGATACACCGTAGGGCTAGAGTTTTATTTGTCCATGATGGGTTTTTATTTAGTTGCTACTGCATTTCATTCCTGCCTCCTTGTGAATCTAGAAGAATCATTCTTCCAGAAGAGCTCTTTAAACCTTTCCCATCACGACTGTTTCCTTCGTAATGGCTTTGAACTGCTGGATTGGTTTGTGACTCCTTGCCCCCTAACTCCATGCAATGCGTAATTTCTCATTTTGTTGAAAACATTAGAAAGGGAGAAATACTCAGCCTTGTCCTTGTTGCTGTTGAGCTGTGATGCCTTGTCCATTTTGTTTTGTATTTTGTTCTATTTTTCTCCCTCAGAACTCTCCTAAAAAGGCTTTCACTCCCTAAATACTTTTTGGGAGGTTCAGGTGTTAAGGCCTATAAACTTAAATTTTCTGGGTTTTTTTTGTTTGTTTGTTTTGTTTTGTTTTTTTCCGTTAGATTTTGTTGAAAAACAGTACTGAGAGGATAACTGCCCATGCTCTTACATTTAGGTGACACCTGATAATGTTGAAAATAAATAAAAGTAGTGCATGTATGTGGTTAATATACACATAGTATGGAAAGGGACAGGAAAAAAGCCTCCCTTCAAATATAACTATTTTTATCATTTCTTGTGATTTCTTCCAGGAAAAAAAATGATTTTGGCACATACCTGCATCTGTGGCTCTCTGCTTTTTACATTATTTAATAAAGGAATTAAATATACATATTTTTCTGGCTTTTTTTTTTTGTACTTTTCCTGTTTTTAGAGACCTTGTCCCTACACACAGATCTTCCTTATTCTTTAATATGATGCATACACAGTTCCGTGATACGGATGTGCGGTAAGGGATGGTAATTAATTTCACCTGTGCCTTATCTCAGGCTGTTTTAGTAATTGCCAGGTGTTTGCAGGGAAGAGTTGTGGTTACTGTTGGGAGTTGCTACAGTCGGCCTTTTCGCAAATAATCATCTCACCAGTGTATCTGTAGGTTAAATCCCTAACGGTGAGATTGCTGGTTCAGCTGATAAATGCATTATAAACTTTAACAGACATTACCAAATTGCACTCCACAGAGGTCACACGCATTGATTTTCTTTTCCCACGCCCCTGCCAGCACCGTCCCATCACCAGGCTTTGGCATTTTTGCCAATCTGGTAAGTTAGAAATGTTATCTCTTTGTTTTTACTTGTTTATCTTTAACTACAGGTTTAGGATCTTCTCATAGGTTCCTTAGCCTGTTGAATTTCTTTCGATCAGTTGCATGCTCCTGCATGTGGCTTTGTGTTCTCTTCCCCCTTTGGCTTCGTTTCCCTCCTTTTCTTTCCTGTAGGATTCTTATCTTTCTCATATCTGCTTATATGAGCTCATTTAAATTAGAAAACTTAGTTGTATTTCACGTGTTGCAAATGTATTTTCCCACTCTCTTCTGAAAGCATTCATTAAAAATACTGTTTTTAGTTTTTTATTTTATTTTGTAAAAATTTTATTTATTTATTTGAAGGAGAAAACACGAGCAGGGTGGAAAGGCAGAGGAAGAAGCAGATTCCCCGCTAAGCGAGGAGCCTGATGCAGGACTGGATCCCAGGACCTCGGGATCATGACCTGATCCAAAGGCACTCAAACATTGAGTCACCCAGGTGCCCAACATTATTTTTGTTCTGGTGTAAAGATTTTTAAACATGTTCTTTTTAAAAAGAAATTTAAAAAAGCATGTGGGTTGAGAAAACTTTGCCAGGCTTTCTATTGTTTTTACGGCTGAGTAGTTGTAGTTTGGGACAAATGATTATTCCCATAGATCTCAGTATGTCCCACAGCCCTGAGACCCTGTAGCATCTTACTTAACAACAAGACGACCCTGAAAGAGTGATGGAGCTGGTGTCCCTCCCACTCTGTACTTGCTTTGACCCTCAGCAACTTATGGGGGCCCTCTGAAGCGCAGGTGAGCTTGTGAACAGCCATGTCTACAAACATCCAAATGTTGCCACTTGCGGACATCATTCCTGGTAGCCGGAAGTGGCAGGCCCTCTTCACGTCTGAGTCCACAGCACCTACAGCGATACCTAAGTGAGATACGATGTCGAGTGAATCGATGGAGACAAGGGCAGGACGCAGTGCAGGGAGGATGAGCAGGAATAGAGAACTCACAGAAAGGTTCACGTTAGAGTGCTTTCATCAGCATGATGTGCACCTGCCTCATGCTACAGCCCTGGAGTCTGGAGACTTCTGTGTCCTGTCCTTAACCACCCTGTTCATCTCGTGATAACACTGTGTAGGATATTGAGGAAGAAGACCATGCACTGGGGCCTGTGGTGTTTGGGTGACACTCTTTGTGTTACCACCGGGTCTGTTCCCTTGTCATGAGACTGTTGGGAAGACAGTATTGTAAAAAATCTAATTTCAGAATAATGAATGTGTGAAAGACGGATTTCTCTCCAGATTTCTTCAGGTAACAAGCTTCTCCTTTGAACATTTAAAATGTAAGATTCCGGTTAAGAGAAATGGACTGTATGAAAGCTTGTCACATACTCTGTAAACTGTGACTCAGCCTAAGTCCAAGCTAGATATTTTGCTAGTTCTTCATTTATTTAAATATCTCCAGGGAAGAGTTTAAGGATTTCCTGACAATTCAAGTAATCTGTATTTATATACTTACCTTATTCAGACACATGAAAAGCTTTCTCACGGAGTCCAGTGAGGGTCAGTCAGTATGATGGTACGATACTTTCTTGGTTGACACATGGTGTGGCTCCTTGAAAATACCAGTGGCATCTTCATTTCTGGTAGGCTCATGGCCTCTTACTCAAGCCATTTGACTTGAGCTGAGATGTCTTAAGGCTTCGTTTATTCTCCATAGTTTTATGAATGCAGTTGATTCTGTTCATTTGAATTTGCTGAAACAAAAGCCTGCACTGGTAAAACAGGTTAATTTTTGAGAAAGCTAATGCTAAGCTCTGACATCTGGGAGCCCTGTTCAGTGGCATTCAACACAAAAATAGTTGGCCGTCAGAACGTGAGCAAACCAACTATTGGTTTGAACGATCCCAGTGCTTATGAAGCACCCATTTCAGTACAGGATCATGAAGGTATTGATGAATGAGGTCATTAGTTAGCTTTGCTCAGGCAGATCCCTGGTGGTTCATCTCCTGATGTCAGTTTTCTTCTCTAAACAATGTATGGAAATGAACATGAACGATTAAACGGATGTTTAAAAAGGTCTGGGGATCCCTGGGTGGCGCAGTGGTTTGGCGCCTGCCTTTGGCCCAGGGCGCGATCCTGGAGACTCGGGATCGAGTCCCACGTCGGGCTCCCGGTGCATGGAGCCTGCTTCTCCCTCTGCCTGTGTCTCTGCCTCTCTCTCTCTCTCACTATGTGCCTATCATAAATAAAATAAAAATTTAAAAAAAAAAAAGAAGTAAAAACCATCCAAAGAAATATGAACTAATTAGGAAATTAAAGCTCCATCCATTTCCCTAAAACATGCTTCTCCAATAAAATTTAAAAAAATAAAATAAAAAAATAAAAAGGTCTGTATGGGGCACCCCGGGGGCTCAGTGGGTGATACGTTTGCCTTCTGCTGGGGCTTGATCCCAGGGTCCTGGGATCGAGTCCCGCATTGGGCTCCCTGCCCAGTGGGGGCAGCCTGCTTCTCTCCCTCTCCCTCTGCCCTTCCCCTCCCCTGCTGCTGTGCTTTCTCACTCTCAAAGAAATAAATAAAACTTAAGAAAAAATGAAAAGGCCTGTCTAGCTTTGTCAGTGGGAGCTCACGAACAATTTCTTGGGTGTGTTAGTTCTGTTGTGTCCCCATCCACCTTCCATCCTTGACTGTAGCTTACAAATCAGGTTGACCAAATAAAGGCTGACAAATCATTTTTGCATCCACCTCTGACATTTCATACTGGAGGACAGATGACTGAGACAAATGGAATCTACGTGGAAAACTGAGTTTCTGAAAGCAGGTGTGTCTGCACTTTGTCCAGTGGGGACGCGGATGGGTCTGTAGGCGAGACTGTGGTGCCCAGTTGGGAACTGGTCAGCCTTGGAGAAACAAAGCCAGTGAAAAAGCTGCTGCTAAAATCAGCCGCGGCCGTTGCAGAAAGCATATACTTCAGGGAGGTCTCGGGAGCTTGTGTGGTGCGTTTGGTTGGGTGGTATAAAATTGGGGGGGGGCGTACAGGCTTTTTTGAGGGATGTTCTGCAGCTGGAGTCGGTGTGAAGCCCTTGCCACAGCAGCTGGGTGGGAAGACCGCGGCTTTGCAGACAGACAGACGTCTCTGTCTTTGATTTTCCGCGCTGCCACTCCCAGGTGTCCCCGAGAAAGGAAGATAGTCTCTCCAAGCCCCCTGTTCTTCCTTTGTAAAGGCGGAGATTAAAATACCTACCTCAGGGGTGAGAGAAAGGCAAGAATTGGGGTCCATTGTGCTCGCTCAGCAAGTGGAGGGGTCCTTCCCTTAACAGCAGCGCTGCCGGCCCGGTGCAGGTCGACAGGCTGCCTCGGAAAGGGCGTGAAGGTGCCGACCTCGAAAGCACCTCCTACGCAAGAGGTACGGGAAAGGGGGCTCACGTAGGGCCCCGTGATTTGCAGGCAGGCGGAGGTTTGCTGTGTTTCTAGAGCATGACTGTTCACGGTCTTCCCCGCTGCCGGCTCCAGAGGCGCATAATTGACCCTGGTTTCTGTTGTCTGCCTCACAACAAGGCCCCGAGTCCCACTGAGGTCAATTATTCGGCCTAAGTGTTTATACGAAGCAGCTGCGATTCGGGCCTCCCTTGCTGCGGCCTGGTCACACGAGCTAATTACTGCCATCGCACACGGTTGCAGTGGTGGCGGCCGCTGTAGGTGGCGGTCACAACATCTTGAGCCAGGGCGCTGGGGAGCCTCCCGGCCAGGTACCCTCAGGTCCCACGGGGAGCTTGGTTACATCAGCATCGGTCGTGAGACGGGCTCTGACCGCTGTCCAGACTCCAGTGGGTGCAGATACCTCACTTCCTGATACTGAACCTACTGGAGGTAATGGAACAGAACGTCCCTGACTCTGGTTTCATAACTTTCTTTTTTGTGCACAAAAATAAAGCTGCTTCCTGGGGATGAGGCATTGGTGTGCCTGCCGCTGAGCACTGGCGGGGAGCACTTGCTGGGTGCGGGACTCCATCCCCGCTGCCTGCTGTGACACTTCGCTCGTCCTCACCAGCTGTGGTTTGTGTAGGTGCTGTTGGCCTCCTGTTCTCAGACGCTGAGAAATTTGCCCAAGTCCTTACGGCAGGTAAGCAGCAGGCCTGGATTTGAATCTAGGCCCATACTGACCTTCTTCTCCAATAAGAAAAAAACAGGAAAAACATGACCATAAAAATTCCATCTAGCATGGCAACCGTTCTGAGCACTTTGGTGCCCATTCTTCCAAATCCCTAATTTAACGTTGTTGGGAAAACCCCCCTCTCCCCTGCCAGGTCCCCTTCCAGAGGGAAAACACGGTGAGCAGTCTGGTATTTATCTTTCCAAGTACGCACGCAGGCCCGTCCCACATACACGGGTAATTCACACGTGTTCTTACACGGCCCACTACGTGCACTCTTCCACTTGGCACTTTCCGCTCCGTGTGTCCTATGCAAATTTCTGCATGTGTCATACATAATCTAACATATTTTCAATGGACTGTTGAACATGGACTACAGGACTGTCGGGATGACAGTGCCATGATCCTGTCATTGTACGGCCTGCGGTGACAGACGTTTCTGTTGTGGCCCCGTTCTCCCTCCATCACTTAGCATCACCGTGTATGTTGTACTAGAGGAAAGTGCTGTGATTTAGTGACCTCTTTTGAAATTTGGGCCATTATAAGATCCCGGGATGAACCTTCTCCAAACTCAGGATTGGAAGACCTCCTTATTAGTTGCTTTCCAGTCCCAGTCAAAATGCTAAGTCCAAGTGGTCAGCCCGTTACTTAAATATTTTACTAGGATGCGCCCTACATACCACAAATTCACCTCTTCTAAGCGTGCCCTTCAGAGATTGTTAATAAATTTATGGGGTTGTGCGGCCAGCACCATCACCCAGTTTTAGAACATTGGCGTCAGTCCGAGCTCTCCCGTGCCCTTCACAGCTACTTCCCATTCCTGTGTGCAGCCCTGGGCCGCCACGGATACTTTCTCTCTACAGGTTTGCCTTGTCTGGACATTTCGTCTAGCCTGTCACGTTGACAAATTTGATGTCCTCGGGTTATATATCTCTTCTTACTCTTTTGAACAGTTTGGCCCATGTAAAACTCCTGGCTGGAATTGTTCATTATGTTAAGGCTCATTACTGTCTTGAATGATGATAACGTGTATTACCGCAGAAGTGGTTAGTCTCTGCGGTGGAGGAGGAGGGAAAATGGGTGCGTGTACACACCTGCATGTATATATATGCACAGTACATATGTGCAGCCGTGTGTGCCCGTACACGTCTACATGTGTGCACGTGTGTAGTGTGGATATATGTGCACACGTTTACTTATACATACTCAGGAACACACATGCGTGCACATGCGCACACACACATGCATGTGTATTCGGTCATGAGGCCGAGCTCCTCAGTAATACTCAACATATCGAAAGATCTGTTGGATGATCTTCAGCTTGATTAATTTCTTCATGTGGTGACTTGATGGTAATGGAGATTCTTGGCTCAGTTCAGTCGAGAGCTGAATACGTGCCAGTTGCACAGGAGACACTGCCAAAGTGTAGCAAGAGCTTACCAGAACCTCAGCTTTAAGAAGTGATACCAGACTCTTCTGAGTCAGGACACCCCAAACCTGTTCTGGGCGGTGAGCGGCAGCTTCGTATCACGTAGGGAAGGCGTGCACCTGGGCCGAGCAACTCTGTAGTGTTGAAGTGATTTAAAAATTCTAAAACTTAATATTACAATTTTTTTAGCTTGCATAAACTCTTTTGACCTAAAAGCTGATAACTTAAAAATCTAGGGGATAATTCCATGTCTGTATCTAATTCAATATCTCATGCCTGCCAGTTCCTTCTAGTATTTGAGATGCGTGCTCCTGGCGCCTGTGGAACTGTTAGGGATCCAACTGTACAGGATCTGTGTTTGGGGTTTCCATTTGAAGTACATGTGTTTTTATGTGTGATTGTCATTGCAGGTAAATAACTTACTGTTTCCAAAGACCTGGTAAGAAGCTGAGGGAGAGTAACTGTGGCTTTTATTAACGAGAAAGCGCATGCCGTGTGCTGTTGCCTGGTCAGGTGCGTGCCAGCACATCAAAGCCCCAGTCCCGGGCGGGACGCTTTGGTGCGTAGGGCCTGGAAATGTGTGTCCCAGACGGCACTCCCCAGTCAGGGCTGGCAGCGAGCAGAGGGAGCCAGGTCACCGCCTGCCACCACCGCCCCTCCGCCCCTCCGCAGGCCCCACGCCCCCTCTGTTGGGGACGGCGTCTCTGTGAATCAGGACTTAACACCCGAGGAGGAGAAAGCATCTCCTTGTGGGAGAGAATGCCTCTGGAACCTGAAGGGTGCTACAGGGACGGCTGCATGGCATCTCACACGTGGCAAGCGGGGATGGCAGTGTCCTCAGGGCCGTGAGCTGGCGTTGGTGTTTATCCAGAAAACGTAACTCTGGCGCCGGCACAGAGAGGCCCACCAGCACGGCTGGCCTCGCGGCGCCTCTCCCCGCTTGCGAACCAGAGTTTTCTGTCTTGGGAGGGGACGGAGCCGGGGTCCGCGGTGTGCAGCCAGACCGGCCAGCCTGACCCGCCTCCAGCTCCCTCCGGCACGTCCACCTTGCTTTCCTGGGCATGCACACGATCCAGGGTTCAAGAGCCTTCTTTCACAGTGGGCGGGGCCATGGAAGCAGACGCCGCGTGGGGCTCCCGGGGGCTGCGGCTGGTGTGCCGCCCGTGCAGCAGGGCAAGTGCCTGCTGTTTGCACGGGACCACTCAGCTCTCAGCCCTGCAGCCGCCCCGAGATCTCAGGTGGCAACATGCACTGCAGGATGTGCTGGAGCATGGCCACACGCGGAATAAACCCACAGGCTGTTCGTTGCCCTTGATCTTCGTGCACATTAATCTTGAGTAAACGTGATAACATGAATCAGGCCGCTGATGTTCACGTTTTGAGGCTCTGATATTTGAGGAGTTCTCAAATCGAGAGGGAAAGTGTAAAAAAAAAATGCCATTTTGGGTTCACTGTCATCTTGGGTGTGGGGGCAGCCATGATTTATTGAGCACCTGCTATGTGCCTGCACCGTATTAAGTGCTTTGCAACCCTTTATCTCGTTCAATCCTAAGAAGTACCGGGTGGTATCCTTAGGGTTTGTATATAAGGAGACTGGCTTAGAAAGGTCAACTTTCCCAAAATCAGAGTCTAAATCCAGCTCTTTCAGGACACTTGGGTGGCTCAGTGGTTGAATGTCTGCCTTTGGCTCAGGTCCTGATCCTGGGGTCCCAGGATTGAGTCCCGCATCGGGCTTCCTGCATGGAGCCTGCTTCTCCCTCTGCCTGTGTCTCTGCCTCTCTCTGTCTCTTGTGAATAAATAAATAAAATCTTTAAAAAATGAATCCAGTTCTTTGTAACCCGCTTGCCATGAGACTAACCTTTCCCTTTAGTGTCTGGTTCCCATATTACCCCTTAGATGGTACTGAAGTTTTTTTACTCCCTGTCTACTCTTGAGCTGCCACTGCTTACAGGTGGGTGAGTGGAGATGGATCTTCTGAAAGCACAGTGTCCTGGGGAAGGGAAACACACCTTGTAGTGCGAATTGACCTCTGCCTCGCTTTGCTCCACTCCGAGTTCAGCCTATGAGTCAGTTTGGGTTGTAAATGCAGAGAAAAGAGAAGAGGCGGTGTTTAACCTTGGCCACCAGACGCGGGGCACTGGGTCCCTGCTCTGCGCAGCTTCAGAAGGGAGACAGACTCCAGAGGTCACCGGCCACTGAAAGGGGGCTGAGATTTCATCAGGGCAAACTGTCCACCTCTCGTTTTTGTTCCAGATCTTCATCAAGGAAAGAGGAAAATACAAGGGTCTGGACCCCGGTGTGGTTTCTTAGAGAGTCTTGACGAGTACAGGTGGCACCTGGAGTTGCATGATTAATCAGTGGAGAGTGGAAGTGGTAAAAATGACAGATGCCCACCATAAACATTTTGTTAAACTTGGAAACATCAGTGTTCAGAAGTGGCCAGTCTTTCACATGGCGTCGGGACCATTTCTCTGGACGCAGGTCCTTTGACTGGTGCACTGTGTTGGGTCCCCCCCAGAGAAGCACACTCATAGTGCCAGCACAGCAGACTGTCCCAGGCTGCCCAGTACTGAACCCATCGGCATTTTAAGCCACCCATTTCCCTCAGAATATTAAGTGTGGCCTGGATCACACCTCATTGGGCAGCAGTCTGTTCTAGCTATGTTTATTTTTTATAGAAACAACAGCACAGTTTGTTTCCAGACTCAAATTCCGTTATCAGTATTGAGTTGGATTAGGTGATAACAGAAACCAGCACGACCTTCGTGAACAGGTTTGGAGGCAGGTATCACTGAGTCTTGGTAAGCATTGCGGGTTGACTGGCGGGAGCAGCGTCATCTGGCCCTGTGGTAGCCGCTGCCGCTGGCGGGGAGTGGCGCTCAACCACCACACACTGCCTGGAGCCCGGGGGTGGGGGGTGGGGAGGCGGCACACTACACCTGCTCCCTGGAAGGGAACCAGCAATGGCGAGTCTCCGGGGGCCAATCCCAGCAACTTGTTCAACATGGTTTTTACTGTGAATCCCATCCTGAAATTGCCAACACTCCACGTCCTGGACCTAGCTGTCCCTCACAAAGGTGTCATTTAGGATGTGACCACAAAAAGGTGGCTGGGGGGAGCAGGGTGCGGATGCAGCAGCCCCCGGCGGGGCCTGATGCCTCCCGTGTCTCTCTACCAGAGGAAGAAGTTCCATGGCCAGGCGTGAACCAGCCCTTGTGGCAGGCGCAGGTGCTTTGGCAGAGCACTCCCTGTTCATAAAACCTGAAGGGAGTCCACACAGATGACAACACTGCTGTGCATATGATCATTAGTTCATAAAGGGTCATTAGCTAGTACATTAGCTTGTTCATTTGGCTCCTCACGTGACTTTAAGAGCTAGTTGTTAAGTTTGGTTACTGTTCTTTTTAGTTAGGAAAGCTTCATACCGGTTATTACTTTAACCTCTTCAGTGTTGAAGGAGAAGCAAAAGCCTAGAACAAGACAGAGCTGGCTCTGAGAGCCTCAAAGTTGGGGTCAAGCTTGATTGGCTTTCCTGCCCTTGAGATACGTTAGACTCGACGTAAGGCAAGATACACAGGCAGCGCTAGAGAATTGAGGTTTTTTCCTATTGTGTATTTATTTCATATAACCTCGGATTTACTTTGATGTCTGTTTCATAATTCCTGGCACCAGAATTTGCTCAGACCTTTCTAAAGACCACACCTTCTGAGAAAACCCACAATTTGAAAGTTAATGGATAACCCAACGGCAACAGGAGTTTGCTGGCAGATGTGATTCTTGATCAGGTCTGGACAATTTCTGCCCTGTCATGAGTCATAAACTGTGGTACAGACCATCATCTGAAGTGTCGGGAGAACTGGCACTGTGCTGTCACCTGTTTGCTGCTCCTGACTCATCTTCCTGGAAGTAGGAATTCAGGTGGCCTGTGACGGACGTTTGATCGTAGGATTCACGAGGCGAGCACTCAGACTCTTCAGGTACCAGCACTGGATGTCTAGGCTCAGTCCGGTTGCAGATGTGGCTTGCACGTTTAGCTCAGGCGCTACAGGTGGCCAAAGCCAAACGGGAAACATTGTAAGATTCGCATCATCCATAAGGTAGGGACTGGCCAGTTTTTAAGAAAAGCTTCTCTTCTGTGCTATGTATATACAATGAAATATTACTCAGCCATCAAAAAGGATGGAATTTTTCTGTTTCCGTCGACATGGATGGAAGTAGAGGGTATCATGTCAAGTGAAATAAGAAAGACAATTATCACTTATATGTGGAACATAAGAAACAGCACAGAGGCTTATGGGGGAAGGAGGGAAAACTGAATAGGAAGACATCAGAGTTGGAGAGAAACCATGAGACACTCTTCATTCTAGGAAACAAACAGGGTCACTGGAGGGGAGGTGGGTGGGGGTCTGGGATAATGAGGTGATGACCATGAAGGAGGGCACCTGTTGTGAGCACTGGGCGTTATATGAGGCTGATGAATTACTGTACTCCACATCTGAAACTAATGATATTCTATATGTTGGCTAATTGAATGTAATTTTTTTTAAAGGAAAAGCTTCTCTGAAAAGCTCAGAGAGGAAAGATAACGAGAAGGGAATGTAGCTGATTTTCCTCTTCAGCCTGAGGATTGGCTGATGTGGCCGTTTTCCCCTGCTTTCCCAGTGTCCATATAGAGAGATAGGATGTATGACTCAGGTGACAAAGGTTGAGTCTGAACTCTCAGATCCTCAGTTTCTTGCTCCTGGAGGATGAAGTAAACAGTGTTCTGAGGACATTAGATCAAAAGAATCCCCCTAGTTTGGGGGTTGGACCTTTATCAACTCATCTGTGAGACCCTTTTTTTTTTTCTAAGATTTTATTTATTCATGAGAGACAGAGAAGTAGAGGCAGAGGGAGAAGCAGGCTCCATGCAGGGAGCCCGACGTGGGACTCGATCCTGGGTCTCCAGGATCACACCCTGAGCCAAAGGCAGCACTAAACCACTGAGCCACCCGGGCTGCCCTCACCTGTAAGATCTTCTGAAGCTGTACTTCCCAGCCAACATTCCTGTTAGCTGTGTCTTGGCTGTGCATACTGACACAACATTTTGCCAAGAGAATGTTGTTTTATTGTTGAGGGACGGCTGTTGCGAAAGGTTGCCGGTATGTAGTTGGCCCACACAAGTAGTTGGCCTCAGAACTCAGTACCTCTGTCAAATGGAGTTTCAAGAACAGAGTCTCCTTGCTTAACCTGCCTCCCTACCTGCCGCTGTGGAGTTTCTCAGATGTTCCTGACTGTCCTCTTCCTGCAGTGCTGGAAAGGAAAGATGAGGCAAGGGAAGAAGTAGAGCACATGGAGTGAAGCTTTAGCGTGTGTGTGCATCTTCCCGGTCAGCGGCAAGCGGTAGTTTGGGCTTCCTCTGGTTCCTGTAATCACCCTGGTGTGAGGCAGTCTTGCCTGTTAGCGTCTGACCCTTTGCCTTGCTCTTCCATTGTGGACTAGACCTGACCTCTTTGGGCAAAGAAACCGGGTTTATGTCCTCATTTTCTGAGCAAAGAGCTAGTGGACAGAGGCCCCCACCCAGTGGTAGAGTGACAGGTGGGTGACACTTGGGTGCACAGCCAGGGGCAGGTTGCACTTTGTTCAGGGAATGTGCGTAGGGACAGGTTATTAAAGAGCTGCTGGTTTCGCTATGTCTCAGTGTGTTAAATCATCATATTCCCCACCCTAGAAGGGTAAGTGAAATCACGGAATGGCGGCTCTAGTAACCGTGAGGAATGTGTGAGGCTTGCCGGACAGATCTGTGAGCTATGCACGGTGGCGCTGTGCTGGTGGCACGTGGCATCCGCTTACTTACCCTTTGGTTTCATCCCACCAGCCCACATAAATTTGTGGGTGCATTTGTTTTTCTTCTTTTTTCTGGCTGCTTTCTGTTTTTGTATATGTCTGTGTATTATTTTCAGAACAGATGGGGTCCGTACTAAGTCAGAGCTTAAAAACATTTTATTGAAGCAGTTTTTAAAAACCGTTTTTAAGAACATAGACTGACAAGTAAAATGAACTCCGATCCTTATCACCCAGCCTTAATGACTGTCAACTCTCTGTGATTGTGGTTCCGGGGCGGGGTGGGCGGTATTTTAAAGGAATCCCAGGCAGCGTATCATGTTGCTCCAACACTTTGTTCTCCTGTTTGTTACTCAATTATTTACTTTTTGTCTGTTGACTTTTCTTTCTCTTGTTCCCGAAATAACTCTTGGACTGTGCCCTGCTGGTGTTTTAAAGGTGCACCTTCTGACAGCCTTGCCCTTTGCGCAGTGCTCGATGGGCTGGTCGTCTGGGACCTTGAGGCGGACAGTCTTGGTGGTGTGAAGGTCACAGTCCGGTTACTAGGAGAAACTGGAGGTATGCCTGCGGCCTCCCTGGTTTGTGGGGTTAGGTGGAAGGCTAGGCCTTTCCTTTATGATGTTGTGTTTATGGGAAGTAGATCCAAATCGAAGTCACAGTGATTTGCGTAATTTATCAAACTCCTAGAGAAGCCGTGGCCTAGAGTAACAAGCCGCTCCCGGGGCGTGTGGCTAGATCTTGTTTTATTTCTGTAGTTCCCCGGACGGAAAGCTGTTGACATGACAGCTGAGTCGTTTCTAGATTTGCCATGCTTTGAGCACTCTGACAATCTCTTTTGTGCAGTGTTTCCTGGTTTTGAAACATTCCCATATGGTTTGTCTTATCAGGCCCCAGGGCAGCACAGAGTGAGGAGAGGTGTTGAACTCTGCCCGGGTCAGTTCAAAGAGAAACCAAAGGATGGGGAGGGGTCCTCAGTGACTTGACTTCAGTTCTTGAGTTTCCTAGCCTGGAAGCCTTCCTGTTTCAACGGGTTTTGAGTTGCTTTGGAATCTGTTGTGAAGCTGGAGCGTACCTTCTTTATACTTCAATGCTGCTGTGACAGATGTTTGGGAAATTCACAGCACTGTGGGCAAGACCCTGAAGATGTTTGGGGAAGACTGTGTCCTCACTGACATCCTTCTGTTCCACAGCAGGGGCAGGGCAGCCCGCACACCCTTTCCGGAGCTGATTCCTGACATCAATATCTCACCCCCATGACATTGGTTTCCCTTCTGACCTCTCCCTTTTTGTTTTTTTTTTTGGGGGGGGGTGTTAAAGATTTTATTTATTTGAGAGAGTATGAGCAGTGGGGAGGGGCAGAGGGAACGGGAGCTGAGCAGGGAGCCTGACATAGACCTCAATCCCAGCATCCCAAGACCCTGAGATCCTGACCTGAGCCGAAGGCGGACACTTCATGGACTGAGTGACCTAGGTGCCACCTCCAGGAGCTGTCTCCACTGCTAGACCAAACCCTGACTGTGACCACTGCTATTCTTACCTTCGTACACTTTCGTTCGTGACAGTATAATTCTTTTGAGCCTAAAGTGTCTGAAATGTTTCCTGGGAGCTGGAGATCTTCGATCTGGTAGGGAAATTGTTTGGGCATCCTACTACCCCCATAGGAACTTGGTGCAAACATCAGATTTCCCAGTTCCTTTTAAAATGTCTAGACATGAATGTTCTATTGGCCGAAATTCCCTAAGGGGGTAAAATGATTCCTCAGAGTCTGTGCTTTATTCAAGAAACTTTTATGGTAGTAATCTCGTAATTTGTGTATTTTGTTTCTCGCAAAGACACTTTTTCTTTTATCTCATCAGTTAAAACTGGTTTCTGGGTGGAGTGTCTTTCCTGCGACACGTGTTTCATAAAACGTGGTGTATGCATTTGCCTTAGGGGCATTACACATACTAAGTACCAACTATTTCAGGAAGAATTGAACATAATTTCAGTGCAGGAATTTTAACAGTGGTTTATGAGTCAAGGAATTTGTTACAGAAAATAGGTTAACCTAATTTTTCAATATGAAGTTGCTTTGAAAAAAACTGAGAGAGAGCCAGCTAAAATCCGGGGGAACGTGGACTATGGCACATGTTACTTGATAGGCCGCGCTAGTTCAAACATTAAATTAGTCAAAATGGTTGGTTAGCCAAATGTCAGCAAACCGAGGTTCTGGTTTTAACACATAAATAAAACAGATCTGCAATTAGTACATTGGCCAGTATGCACTTGGCACGGTCTAATAATTGAGAAAGTGCTTAGAAGCAGTTTTGTTCGTGAAACAAAAAGGTTCATTCAAAGTCTGATGAGATACAGGGCTTGTTGGAGATTTTGTGTTTTGGGCTCCCCTGGACTGAGTTCAGCAGGCGTGTGCGGGGAAGGGCTGCACCCGAGCCGCTCTGTAAATGAGCCAGCGGGGGCTCCGGAGGGCTTTTATTTGGGGAGTCTGGTAGTGGCCGTGTGTGGGGGGTAGGTAAGGGGGCGGGAGGCACCTGCAGGGCCCGTCAGTGAGGTCTCGGCACCCACAGCCTGGCCTCCGTTGCCGCGTGACCCCAGTTTGTAGACTTTTAGAGACTCAGAGTGTGATTCTCAAGTTAAGGTGCTTGAATCCCCCCAGACAGCAGTGGGCGGGTCAAGGGGCATGAAGTGATGCCGTCAACACATCATTTCTTCAAGATTCGGGCAAGGGGATGGTCTTGCGTGAAGGTAGCCATGACTGTAGTCTGGGACAAAATGCAGTTTACATGAAGTTGTAAGGAAATCATGAACTAGAGCATCGCCCGCCTTGGTGTGGAGTCCGTCAGGCCCACGCGCCAGCCCGTGGGGGGCTGTGTCTACCCTCCACTACCCTCCACCCACGGGCGTCCTGGGAGCGGCTGTTGGGGATGGTAGTGGCCGTCTCTGCCAGTTGCCAGATGAGTCTAAACTCTTCCCTCTGGGTTGATAGCATCCTCCGTAAGAGGGGATCGCGGTCCCCTTTCTCGGTGCTGCTGCTGTCATGTCCGTGGGTGATTTCATGCAGCCGGTGCCACTGAGGCACCAACTCCTGTTCCGTTACCCTAGTTAGAGTTTCATTGGTTCTGTCTCAGCATGAGTCCCTGCGCTGTGCTGGGGTCTGGGCTTGTGAGAAGCACATTGTCTCTGTTTTACTATTTAACTTAAATACCCAATGTCTCGAGTAGATGACACACTGACGTGGGTCCACCTTGAAGTGGAAGAGGGGATGCTGAGGGACAGGTGTAGGTCCCTGTCACCCCTGATCTGCTCCCCGGGCTCAGTTCCTTGCCTGTCTTGAAGCGTCCAGCAATGTTTTATGTGTGTCTCCTTCCGTGTCCTTTACGCACACGGTGTGATGCGATACGTATGGGTCTCCCCCCTCGCTTTTTCCCTGTGACAGTTAGATTTGCTTTTTTTCCCCTAAGTCCTGAAGGAGGCTCCTCAAACGGTTGGCACAGCCTACCTGAAGGATGGGGCTGGAGAGGCTTGTCCGCCCGCCTGCCCACCCTGATGCGTTCTGTGTCTGAGTCACTCCCAAGGAGGACACGTTCTTCTGGGACGAGCAGGGAAAGCCCTGGTGAAGGAGGACGTGGTGTGAGGTGGAGATGTTCACACAGACACACGTACCTCGTGTCTCTGCTTCCTGCAGCAGCTCCTTGGAGCTGGGAACCCAGGCCTGGGGGAGCGGAGGGGTGGGGGGCTCTCTGGAAGAAGCCATCACCTTCGTGTGCCTTTGCCTCCGAGGCTGAGGAACGCAGGTGTGTGGGACGCCCTGCGTGGTGCCCTGACGACGTGACGCCGCCCACTGTGGCACATGGGACGTGGGCCCAGGAGTGGTCTGCGTGGCAGGTGGAGCTCGAGTGCTTGGGGCCAGAGGTAAGACTGTGCACGGCTTGGGCTCCGGATGGGAAGTCTGCTCTCGACTCCCAGCCACGCAGCGAGGGTGGGAGGGTGGTGGCCGCACCAACCTGGGCAAGGAGCAGATGAGGCAAGGGCATCCCAGGTTGGGGCTGCTGACCCCAGTGCTGCTGACCATGAGTATGCCCCCGAGGTGGTGGGGAAAGAGGGGAGAAGAATCTGTCGGTGATAACAAGGCTCATGGCAACAGTGCCACACACTTCAAGGAGCGGAAAAAGCATCTTGGAATCTTCTGTCGGCCTCACTCCATGATGTGAAGGGGAGGCATCCTCCCTGGGAGGTGCACACCCCTGCGTGTAGTGTGGGGCGCACAGGCTTGGAGCTGTTGGAAGCCCACCCCGGCGTGTGGCCTCGTGTGCCCAGCCCGCTCCTGGGGCCTTGGTCCTCACCTCTCCGTAGGGATTCTTACTCGTTTTCACAGGATTGCTTTGCTTTCAGTGAGCCTGTCTGTGAAAAGCCGAGGTCCTGGTACACGCTGAGTAGTGTTGGCCGTCCTCACCTCCCTCCTTGCCGGGAGGCGGGAACAGGACGTGAGAAGGCAAGTCACAGACCTTCCCTCTCACACGCGGAGCAGAAACGTGCTAAGAAGGGACCTTGGAATTTTTTTAATTTTCATTTGTTTTTGAGAGCGTGTGCAGGCAGTGGGGGTGGTGGGCAGAGCAGGCTCCTTGCCTGGTGTGGAGCCCGACGGGGGCTGGAGATCGTGGCCTGAGCTGACAGCAAGAGTCAGGCGCTCAACCGACTGAGCCACCTAGGCACCTGTGGCCTTGGATTCCTGTTCCTGCGCCGTTTGTGACTTAAGCTGCCCTCTGAACATGCGGTGCTCTGAAAAGTCACATAAGGGTCAGCAGGGCCTCTGGTCCGTGTCCTGGCCTGGGCACCAGAGCACTAGTGTCAGTGAGACGGGCTTGCTCAGAGAACACAGGCACTACTCTGGTACTTTGGGAATTAGCAGCTAAGCCGCGGGACAGAGTCGAGTCTGCCTTGCAGCACGAGTGTATTTTTTGGTCCTGTCGTGTCTGTAGGTTGTATGAGGCTTTCCAGAGCTGAGGTCAAATCCAGAGGCCGTGGTGCAGTGATTGGTTTTACGATCCTTTGTACACTCTGATGCAGAAGTGTTTATAAAGCTCTGGCTCATGTATCCAGACCACTCAGGGTTAGTTCTAAGTTTCCTTGATTTTCTGATTCCTTTGGGGTTAGATTTGTCTTTTGAGAGGAGCGATCGTTTTCTCATATGTTTTAACTCCCACCTGTAGACGTCCTGAGCGACCCCCTTCACTGAGGGACAGGTGTGGGTCAGCAGAGGCAGCTGGACAAGAAAACAACCTAGCTGTCCTGGGCCTCAGCCAGCAACTCCTGCAGGGGATCCCAGCAGGGGCGTGGTGATCTTACCAGGGGCACGATGTGGGCCAGCCCCCACCCCCACCCCGTGCCCTCCACAGCAGGGACCACCAGCGACGTGGGTTCTCCGAGGGCAGGGGAGTGGCTGGCTCTGCACCCACCTCCTCACAGCCCTCCAGCCTCCCTCCACAGTGCCCCAAATGCATCTTTTCCCTCGGATCTCAGACTTCCTTAGGTCACAGCGCTGCTTTTGCAGAAAAATAGTAACTTCCTTACAAAGTAATAATAGTGTTTGATTGATGGAACATTCAAGACCTCCAGGCACTGAGTGCTTTCCCTAAATCTTGTCCTTTTGTTGTCTTCACAATGTTATGGTGGCCTCCTGACAATGTCCCAGGAGGTTTTGTCTTTGTTGCACACCCAAGGAAGGTAGGGGAGTGAACACATTTGCCCACGGTCACATGGCAGGAGTGGGTGGAATGGGCATGAGAACGCACATCTGCCTGGTTCCAGAACTCGTGTTCTTGGCCCAAACTTTGCCATAGTAGTAGGTGCCATCTGTGGAGGACTTCTCCAAGGTCACCAGCCCTTAGCATCACTAGTAAAAAGACAGGGGCATCGCATGCCCGGTCGTACGATGCCCCGAGTAGGATCCAACATCACTTCTGAGGGGCTCTTGCAAAAATGCAGAGCCTCTCGCTGATCTTGAGAAAACACCTGAGAAACCCAGACTGAGAGATGCTCTGCAGAGTAACTCCTGCTGACTGTGGTGTCAAGGCCTGGAAGCACAAGGGGAGATCGAGGAGATGGGCCAGCCAGGTGGTGGTGGGGACAGAGAGTGGACACTGGCGGGACACAGGGGAAATGCAAATGAGTCTGTTTCTTGGTTAATGATAACAGCAGTGTTAGTCCCCGGGTGTTAGGACCGGCCTGTGGCCATCTAAATTATTAACGGAGAGGAAGCTAGGCAAAGGGTACGCCTCAGCCTTACTGCAGCTTTTCCCTAACTTTGAAATTGTTTCAAAGCAAAAAGGCAAAAACAGTTTCTTTGTAGCCACCTGAGATTTTATTCGCATTTTAGAGATGAAAAAACAAGCTTGAATGTTCACACAGATGGAAGGCATCATTAGTAATGGAAGGAGGGAGAATTTGAACCCATTCCTGGATGTTCCAGAGCCCACTGGAAGCACCAGGCCAGGGGCTGCCTCGTGTTCAAGTGTGTGTGCAGGAGAGCAGCCCTGACCAAATGTTGCACAGTCTCTGTAGTAACAGAAGAGTGTCTGTGCCTGTTGAGAAAAAAAGCAATGCATGTTAATAATATAAAATTATATATATTTTTGTTTCGTGTGTGCATATGAAGCAGTTATAGGAGAATTTTATATTTAAGGCAATTTTAAAATAACATCCTTCATGTCCAAGTCAAACTTATGTACATTTTTATGTAGGAAAGTGGAAAACAGGGCAGCCCCGGTGGCTCAGCGGTTTAGCACCTGCCTTTGGCCCAGGGCGCGATCCTGGACACCCTGGCTCGAGTCCCACATCGGGCTTCCTGCGTGGAGCCTGCTTCTCCCTCTGCCTGTGTCTCTGCCTCTCTCTCTCTCTCTCTCTCTCATGAATAAAGAAATGAAATTTTTAAAAAAAAAGGAAAGTGGAAACTATTCATTATAAAGACATCGTGGTTTGTTTTTTTTTTTTTTCCAAGTAATTTCTATATCCTTTGTCTCCAAGTGACAAATACTGTGTTTCTCTCTCTCTCTCTCTCGGTGCTCTCAGACTTTTCTCCATATAGTTGGCACAGTTCCGCACATGGTGCTTGTACCATTTAATTCAAATGATACAAGAAGAAAACCATCCTTTAGTCTTACTTTATGAAAAGATTGATGGTTTGTAAAAAACATGTTTTGAAATAACAGGATTGTTTTAAAACTTGAGGCCAAAGTGGAGAATACAAGTTTGAAAGAAAATCCTGTATAAATTTTTAAAATCTTGATAAAATAGAATTGCAACGGAAGTCTTTTTAACAAAAGCAAGAAGTGAATCATTTTATCTTTTTATCTCAGATAATTCAGTGAGAAATTCTGAATAATTCCCTTGATATAATAGAATTAAAACTGTAGTACAAAGATCTAACCTGAAAATCATTTTCTGAGCCTCCATGTCCTTATAAGTAAAATAGGGGTACAACAGACTTACCCAGAATTTTTGCCGAGAGGATCAGCTAATTTTATGGCCTACAAAGTACCTGCAAATAAAAGATTTAAGCGTTTTGTTTGTTTGTTTGTTTGTTTGTTTGTTTAAATAAAAGCAGGTCCTTCCTTCCTTGGTAGGAATCCATTGTACGTTGTGTGTAACTCCTGCTGAAGTCCATAACCTGCTTCTAAAGACCTTGATCTTTGTTATTTGGACTTACATGTGTTAGGGGTTCCACAGAAGTACAGAAAACGGTTGCTACGTGCTGATACCGCATCAGCTAGTATACGGTGGTGCGCTTCTCACTGGCATGTGATGCCCATGGCCATGTGATAAAACTGGTAGCTCCTAAGGATGAAGCCCAGAATGACAACCCTAGGGAGTTTGGTGAGACCAGAACGAATTCGGGGGCTGGTTTTGAGAGGACCTGTAAGTTAGATCTGTATGCTTGCTGGGTCTCCTCTCAGGTGCTCTTGATAACAGGAGACAAGGGGGTGTGTTGGGGGACTTTTGGTGAGGGTCAGGTGGGAGATGGAGTGTGTGTATGTGTGTGTGTGTGTGTGTGTGTACTGGAGGAGGGCACCCACCTTTAAAACAGCTACTTATGTTTATAGCCTTTTGTTTATTAGAAAAGTATTAAGTATCCATGATAGTAAATGTTGAGCTGTAAGAAGGAAAGTAGAAGTGTTAAGTCACCAGGGGTAAGCGACATCCATTTGGTGTGTAGACCTAAACTCTCATTTTCTGGCCATGTATATCTATCTGTGATACAAATATCACAAAACCACGATTAAGCCACATATAGACTGCATAGAAGCTTGCTTAAAATTGGCGATATAGAATATCACTTATATTTTTCCATATGCTTGAACGCTTTCCAAGATGATTTATCGCGGTGTAGCATCGCTCGTTAACGGTGCTGGTTCAGCTGGTCAGTTTCTTGTTGTACATGGCGACTCTTCCCAGAGATGGACAGGTGTCACCTGAGGCCCACAGGTCAAACATCAATTAAATATAATCTCAGCTTTTAATCCCCAAGCTTACACCATGTAGATGTTACGTAATATAAAAGCTATATACATGTACATCTAATATAATCTAATAATCTAGTAGTTTTAACCTCAGGGGTATGTGAGAATTTAAAAAGAGAAGAAAGTCTGTCTTCTGCTGTCGTGCGGCTCAGCTCTGGGATGGGTTAGCAGAGCCTGCAGGTGGCTGGGGCTGAGGGCTGCTCTGTTTATCTTTCATTCTGACCAGAGCTGCTGCTGCCAGCCCGGCTGGATGGATTTCCAAAGATGTAGGCAGTCCAAAGCCCCAGGGAGAGGTGGCTGTCAGGGAAGGCGAAGCCCAGTTCCTACCTGACTTGGGCCAGTGTTTCCAGATAGGCATTGATAATATATTTTTTTTAAGATTATTTATTTATTTATTTATTCTTAGGCAGAGACACAGGCAGAGGGAGAAGCCTCTGTATGGTGCATACCTGTAGACTTTTTTTTTTTTTTTTTTTAGTCATTCATTCATTCATTCATGAGAGACACAGAGAGACAGAGAGAGAGAGAGGCAGAGGGAGAAGCAGGCTCCATGCAGGGAGCCCGACATGGGACCCAATCCCAGGACTCCAGGATCACGTCCTGGGCTGAAGGCAGCGCTAAAATGCTGAGCCACCCGGACTGCCCTACCTGTAGACTTTTTATGCCTATACACACATAAGTACATACATGCAGCAAAATGCATGCATTTCAATTTATTTATTTATTTGTTTACTTACTTTATTTAATTTCAAGTAGGTTCCATGCCCAGCGTGGAGCCCAGAGTGGGCCTTGAACTCACGACCCTGAGATCAAGACCTGAGCTGAGATCAGGAGTTGGACGTTCAACCAACTGAGTCCCCCAGATGCCCCCCAAATACAGGCATCTTACAATGAAAATAATACATATTTCTGCATCACAGACATGTTGGTATCTACAGATCCGCCCCATTCCTTCAGACGACTGCATGGTATTGGGTTGTGAGGAAATACCACATTTATTTATCCAGACCCAATGAAGGATATTTAGGCAGTTCTGCTCTGTAAACAGGGCTGCAGTGAATGTTCTTGAATCAACATCTCGACTCATTAATATGCCTGTAAGCCAGATTCTTAGAAATGGAATTTCTGATCCATAGAGTTGTAGATTTTGGTAAATCATGTCCCATTGCCTTACATAAAGATTATGATGGTCTTAACAAGTTTCTATTCAATTATTTTTGCTTGTGTTGAATCTTACATACATTCCTCTTATTTATCTCCTGTTCCACGCCTTTGGTACGTTTGGTTCCTTTTACCCTGTCACGGACGTTCCCCGGGCTACCCTACACACATCATTTTTCACTGTTGGGGATACACCGTGCCCCGAGAATGGTTGCTCAGTACAGTGATGAGCTTTAGAAACAAAAATCTTTATTTACCACTTTGGGAATAATAAGGTTACTCCAAGTTCACTGCATGATCCTGCTATTCTTGTGGGTCCTGGTTTGATTGATGTTCCTTAGTGGTGAATAGTAGCCATCAGGTGGGAACCTCAGGACTACGAGTAAGTGCTGACGTGCTAGATGCTGGTGGTGATGGCTAGCTCCACATACTCCTTCAACAAGCATTTACTAGGACACTGTTATGCTAGATGTTCTGCTAGTCCACCGAACATTTTCAGTCAAACTGCATATTTTCATGCAAGTATGTATGGGGGGCTTCCGAATAAAAGTTTCTGATTAGTACACAGGTATGTCTTTGAGTATTATGGGTCTTATGCCTGATGGGATTGCTTGGCTCTAATGGTTTGCATGGGAGGGGAGACTGCCCGGGCAAATGGCAAGCTGGAATTGCAGTGCACGAAATGGAAGAAAGCATGCAAGAGAAGCAGGTTTGGAGAGGAATGGGAATTTGGATTTTGGACATACTAAATAACCCAGTTAGGCAGGAGCCATGGTGAATGTCCTTGTGGCTTAACAAATGCCCAGGATGATGTTTAATGCTTGGTATGTGCTTTAATAAAGATTTGGTTTTATTTTGATGAAGCGATTTGGCTTTTATAGATATGTATGATTTCCAGTCCTTAGCTCTTTAGCGCTGGCTCTGTTTATACCAAAAAGAAAAGCTCATTAGGATTATAAATAGAAGATGAATTTGAGCTTGTGTCTTCAGCGAAGACTGTGATGTGCCTGTCGCCCTGCCAGAGCGCGTTGGTAATCTGCTCTCTGAATGCTGATCAACAAGTTCCTGTAATGAACAGGGTGTCTCTAGAATGTACCCGAGATCTATGCAAGCCGCACTTATTTTAGAACAAGGATCTTTTCGTTATGTGTGTAGCTTGACTCCTCTAACGTAGGCGTAGAGCACGATCCAGATATGGGACTGCCGCTGTCATTTTACGGTATGCTTCTGGTTCTCAGAAATCATTTGGAAAGCCATTTTTGGCATTCTCAGTTGCTGAATACCCTCCTAATTGAGAGAGTCTTTTCCCCCAAATGAAGTATATAATTGCCGTTCTTGGTCAGTTTCCAGGTTTGATCTTCATGACTGGTGTTTTGTTCTTTTACAAATTAAATCTGTTTTTGCCTTGCTCCTTGTTTCTCTTCTGTACTGAAATAACCTGTGACATTTGGAAGTTAAATTGTTTGGTCTCACAGTTTACATCTTTAGACCATTTGACGAGACGGTGAAATGCTTTTAATGAGCCCGGCCACCTTTTCAGGTTATGATAACATGATGTTCTCATTGTATGTGAAGCTGACGTTTCCTCAAACGGATTATGTGTTAAGCATACAGAGTCTCAGGAAGAGAAAAAAGAGCATTCCGTAATCTGGGCATTAAAAAAAAATCCCAACTCCAGGGCCAACACCCGCACGTCTGTTCTAGTGGCCAAGCTCTCTCAGGCGTGGAATACTTAGGGACGTGCTGGCCTGACCCCGTGTTGCTTAGGGGTGCCTGTGTTCTCTGGTGATGCTCCAGCCAGGGTCTCCGCCGGGCTGCAGATCCATCTGTAAAGGATCTAGAAGTTCTCGTACTTTCTGAAGTTGTTGGGAAACATCTGTAAGGTCTCCTGTTTCTCACAACGATATCGTATCTCCTACCGCGATACTCTTACAGACCTGATCATGTGCTGCCGAGGAGGATTCTGGTAACTTTGAAAAATATAAACAGCTTAATTTTAGGTGGAAAATGACTGTGTTTATAACTTGGAGGAAAAAAAGTTCCTTTTTTTTTTTTTTTTAAATTCACTATGAATAAATTGCAAAATTTCTTTGAATACTTTTGGTTTCTGTATTGTGGCCTTGACTCTGGATTTTCCCTCTACTTTCTCTATGGCAAAGAAGAAACCTCTCCAAACCTCCTTTTCACACATCACTGGGGATGGCCAGTTCCTTTTGCATGTTTAAGAACGGCAGTTCTGGGGCAGCCCGGGTGGCTCAGTGGTTAAGCATCTCCCTTCAGCCCAGGGCGTGATCCTGGAGTCCCGGGATCGAGTCCCACGTCGGGCTCCCTGCAGGGAGCCTGCTTCTCCCTCTGCCCTCCCCCCTCTCTTTCTGTGTGTGTATCTCTTGTGGATTAATAAAACCTAAAGAAAAAAAAAAAGAATGGCAGTTCTGAAGCCAGCAGGGCTCAACGTCGTTTTCTTCTCCTACTGGAATTGAGTCTGTAAGGAAGGAATGGTGTGGTTAAAGGGTAAGTATTTTCCCATTTGAAAATCCCAGCTATATTTCTTTTTAAGAGATTACTTATTTTTAATGAGTTTCTATGATGTATTTTATGGATCTATTCTCTTTTTATAGGTGGGAAAAATGAGTTTTAAAGAGCATAATCTGTTTATTGTCACACTGTGAGGAATTTGCATTTGAGACCTACACTCTTAGAGTTTGGATACTTCCAACTGCCTTCCTCATTCAGGATTTGTTTTTTTCATTCGTGGAACAGAGATTTATACTGAGTGTCTGCTGCGTACTGAGCACTGTGCTGGCTCCTGGGGACACAGGAGTGGAAAGACACAACAAAGGGCCTTTCTTCCTGGAGCCTCCATTCTGGCTAGGACACTCACTAAGTGGGACGGTGTAGGTGAGCAGATGGTCACAGGAGGCTCGCCTGAAGAGATGACATAGGAGTGGAGGCCTGGAAGTTGAGTGAAAAAGTGTCCCGGGTAGCAGTGAGGCATGTTCAAAGGCCCTGAGGCAGTCAGGAGCAAGAAGCAGACTCGCCTCACGGAAGTGTGCGGGGGTGACACGTGGCCGCACACAGGCAAGAAGGGTCTCGTAAGCCACATGATGACAAAGTGTGGGTTTTATTCTCAGAGTGGTGGGAAGCACTGCAGGACCTCAGAGACGGGCGTCGCATACCTTAAGAAGTTCTCATCTGCCTTGTGGAGAATGCAGCTGGAGTTTGAGTGGGTGGTAAGCGCAGGAGGTCAAGGCAGAAACTCACTGGAAGTGTGGTCGCACGGGAGGAAGGAGATGTGAGTGGATGCGGGATACACTTCAGAGGTGCGATTGACAGAATGTGGAGTTGCTGGGGTTTTAAAAATTATGGTTCTTCTTTATTTTTGGCGACTGAGTAGCTCAGTTGTTTTTAATTGGTGAGGTTGACTTCTTTCTTCCTCCGCATTTGTTGGTTGGCTGTGTGTGTGTGTGTGTGTGTGTGTGTGTGTGTGATGGGCATACTTGTGATTTGTGTTTAAAATCTTTTCTTTAACTGATTTAAGAGTTCTTTGTACTTGCCCTCTGTGACAGATGAAAAACGTTTTGCCCAGTGTCCTGACTTACGAAGTATTTGAGCTGGTGTTTTTATGGTTGTTTGCCTACTGCTGTGGTTCATACACCCACGTCCTGTTTGGGTTCGTGTTAGAGACTTCAGAAATGCACGTGAACTTGAGGGAACACTTTACATATGACCCGTGTGAATTTACTTCTCTGTAACACAGCAAGGTGATGTATGTTTGATGTATGTATTCTCGAGTCAAGAATGTCTTTCATCAGAGAGAAAACTGGTGGTTGTGGGTGGGGGAGGGATGGATGAAATGGGTGAGGGGGGTGGGAGGTGCAGACCTCTAGTTACGGAGCGAACCCGTCATGGGCAGGGAAGGCTCAGCATAGGACGTGGGGTCTCTAGTACTGTAATTGTGCCACGTGGTGACACGTGGGAGCCACACTTGCGAGCGCAGCGTGATGCGAAGAGATGTCGAACTGCTGTGTCCCACCCCTGAAACTGGTGTCACCTTGTGTGTCAGCTGTACCCAGAAGTGTTTTTTTGAAAAGAATGTATTTCACCACATATGAACAACAGCCTTAATGGTGCTTGTTCAGAGCTTCTAATTTTTTTCATCATGCCTTTTGCTTACTAATTTTACAACGTAGGTTGATGTTACGCAATGTTTTTACAGTTCAACTGTCATCACTGATTTGGGTTCATCATTTGCAAGGGTCTGATTTTGTTGCATTGAGTTAAAGTAGCCAGAGAATAAAGCTTATTAAATTGTTGTGTGAGGCAAGAATCCATGTTGAAGTGGTTGCCTTGTTTAGGTGAGATCACAGGGTAGCTCTGATTTGTGGAGTGTGATTCCCCAGAACCAGCCCTGGCCAGGTCACTGATTGTGGGGTCACTAGATGCACCTGAGAATCCAACAGATAAGGTGGAAGGAGTATCATCCCGGGGTTGAGAACGCAGAGAGGTCCTGGTTCTTGCAATTACGAGGCCTCCTTGTATTGCTTGGGCGCAGGATCTCTGTTGGAGGATGTCTCCCACAGCCTTTCTGGCTCGTTCCAGGTGCAGGGCAGTGCATTGGTGGGCTCCGTGCTGCCCCTGGTGGCACTCTCCCTTGGCCCGAAGCCAGAGCTGCAGCCCCTTGCCAGCAGAGTCTGTTCCAGTGCCTGCTATTAATGGGTAAGGATCACCCCTTCTGTGCAGCCGCACTTGGTCCCGTGGACCTCTGGTCAATTGAGGAAGCAGCACAGCTCGGTGGGTAGCGAAATGTATAGAGAAGTTAAATCACTGTGTTGTAAGCCTCAAACTACAGTAACATTGTATGTCAACTCTACTCAAATGAAAACATTTTTAATTTAAAAAATAAAAAGCTCAGTGAAGGTGGGCCCTGGAAGTTTGAGAAATTATCAGGTAGTTAGAATCAAGAAGTCATGGCCAGTGGTGCATAGAGAGACGTTCATGAATGATGGGTAGATGGATACTCATTTCCTAAGAGTTGGTGTAACTGCTGTTTGGGGGGGTGGGGGGTTACTTCAAGCAGCATTTTTGAGTGTGGAGATACAGGAGACCCACACTTGCTTTCTCGGGATCCTTGATTCTGTTTCCCTCCAGGAGACCAGGAGAAGGGGTCCAGGGCAGGAGGCAGGCAGGGGAGCGCGGGCAGCGCCCTCGCAGCAAGGGCTGTCCAGGGGATACATGTGTAAGCGCCATCAATTTTGAATTTACCTCTTTGGATGTTCTCTGGTCTGAAAATAGTTTGCACTCATCTGGCTGTCCACAGAAGTATTAGAAATTTATTTTGGGAGAGAGACTTGAACTTGATTTCTCCTATCTGAGCCTGTGAGTTGTTGCTAATTTTGGAACATGGTGTTACTCCCCAGGGTCACGTTCCCTAAATTAGCTTTTCTTTTACCTCAGTGAGTTACATTTATTTCTGTAAGTATAAGTTTAGAAGAGATGGCGTAGACTTTTTCTCACTGAAATGGAAGAGTTTTGAGTTACGTGGTATTGTGGTATTTCTGATCCTCAGGGGACTGTAAAAAAAACCCCACTTCCTCGTAGATAAGATTTTTTTATTTTAGATTAATCAGGAAACTGTGTTCTGTCCTTTCAGCCTGCTGTCAGTCTGCTACCAACTCTGCTACCACTTCAACACCGTACTATAAAGTAGCTGCCTGCGTAGTCCTACTGCGTCCTATTGTTGTGTGCGGTGATTTGCCCCCACCCCCTGTCTTCCCAAGCCGATAGATGGTTAAAAATGGCCATACTTCTGAGCAGAATTATCAGCATACATCTAAATGAGAGTTTCTAACTACTTCTGGGTGACAGAAGCATTCTGGGAGAGAAGCATTTTAGAAACTGAAATCTTAAACCTCCAGCACGTTTTGATGGTGTGTGAGACAAGGGGGAAATGGACTGGAAATCTGAACTTAGGAAATCTTGGGAAGATGGAGACTGACTCCAAAATGCATGTAAATCTCATGGTACTTTTATTCTGGGTGTTTCTATAGTACTGCCCAGTGCAGCGGTGTGACCCCACTGTCTGGGAGGGAGAGCATCCCTTTCCTTGCAGCCATCTCAGGTTCTCTGGCTGTGGCCCTGTGAATTAGACTGACAAAAGGCAGATTCAGGAGAGAAATGCAAAGGACTTCATTAAGGAGCCTGGCGTGTAGGCAGAGAGCACTTAGGGAGGAGGAACCCCAAGGAGGAAGGAAGGGGAAGAGCTTGGGTGAATACCGCGTCTTAACAGAAACAGTACATTTTCGCAGTGGAGGCAAGACAAAGGCTGAGAGACATTTTGCTTATCTAGGGCAGCAACGCGAGCCAGCGAATCACTACACGGGAAAAGGAGTGCGGGCTGAGTCCCACTCCTCTCCCTGGACTCCCTTCTGCGGTTCCTGGTGGAGGGGTGGGGGCGACCCTTACAGATTTGGGTCCAGCTTTAGGGCAGCTGGGGGCGGGGGGCGGGGCAGAGAGCAGTTCTTGTCTCTGCTTCCTCTCCATCGATCGTCTTCACCTGAAAATAAACCTTCCGCCAAGGCGGCCTGTCTTGGGGTTGCGTGTCCTGTGGTCCTTCATTCCAAGGACTTGGTCTTTGGTCCTCGAGCTTGAAGTCTGCAGTGGCTCCTATGGCTGGGGATGGAAATGCCAGTAAGGGAGGGGGAGGCTGGGGATGTGGACTGGAAGCAGGTGGGGTGGGGAGAGATGGAGGGAAACACGGCCAGGGGGCGACAAGCCGAGGGCACAGCATCCTTCCAGATCTTGCTTCTTCTTTTCCTTTAAAAAAGTTTTTTTTTAATTTTTTTTTTTTTAATTTAAGTAGGCTCTGCATCCAGCGCAGAGCCCAGCGTGGGGCTTGAACTCACGACCCTGAGATCGAGACCTGAGCTCAGATCAGATCGAGTCAGATGCTCAACTGACTGAGCCCCCCAGGCACTGCCGCTGAGATAATTAATATACAAATAATAATAGCAGGAACTTGTATTTTCAGCCATATTTCTTAGACACTTGACTAACGCTTCCATCTGGCATTCGTAGCCCAAGCTCTGAGAGATCTGCTTTCTCCTGCGCCCTCACGAGCTCCTACTACTCACACGTGGAACTCCCTAGATTGCGTGTTTAATGTTTCCACCTTTTCTTTCCGTTTTCCATCTTTGTTTTTTTTTAATTATTTTTTTTTCCAATTTCATATATAGTGAGGTTTTCATATTTACCATGAATTCACAAAGAGCTTTCTCTTTAAAATTCTCTGAATGCCTTTTTGTGCGTGTGCCATTTTGTTCATAGCATCTGTTTGGGGATGTGAATACTAGTTTTTCTTACCATTGTGCTTCCCTACTTGGTCTGTGTCTTCCACGTTCTATTTTGTTTTGCTCTCCAGCTTTCAGATTTATTAGAGCATTTCTTCAAATGTCTGTTAATTTTTATTTATGCATTCATATTTTATTTTTATTTTTTTATATATTTTAAGTTAAATTCGACTTGCCAGCATATAGTATAACACCCAGTGCTTATTGTGAGCATTCGTATTTTAGAGGAAGCACTAAAAATGCTGTCCGGAAGTACTTTTCATGAATCTTGTTTCTGTGGATTTCGATACAAGACAATCCATGTTTCTTCTCTCATAAAATGTCTGGTGTTGAGGAAACATGTACCTGTTCACCTGCCTGGAAGTTTTCATCCTGGCAGCCAGTATTGTGGGGTCCAGGGAGGTAAAGGGTTGGGGCAGGTCTGACTTAGCATCTGTTGGCATCTGTTTTATTTAGTCTCTGTTTTAGTGCAATGCTCCTACTTGCTATCTCTCTCTCTCTCCTTCCCCCTTATTTTTTTTTTTTAAGATTTGCTTATTTTAGAGAACAGTCGGGGCAGAGAAAGAGAACCTCCAAGCAGACTCCACTCTCATCGTGGAGCCGGACGCGGGGCTCGATTCCAGGACCCTGAGACCGTGACCTGCGCTGAAATCAAGAGCCGGCTGGCCGTTCACCTGACAGCACGCCCCGGGTCCAGGGCCCCTGACACCCCTGCTTCTACCTGTGTCGGTGTCCCCCACCCCGGCGGCAGTTCATCTCCCCCATCCACAGAAGACAGGTGCAGGTTCTCAGCAGGCAGAAAGGTGGTGGCTATGTTGTGTGGGGAGAAGCTGGAGGGAACTTTTTTTTTTTTTTTGTAAGATTTTATTTATTTATTCGAGAAACAAATAGAAAGAGAGGCAGAGACACAGGCAGAGGGAGAAGCAGGCTCCATGCAGGGAGCCCGATGTGGGACTCGATCCTGGGACTCCAGGATGACGCCCTGGGCTGAAGGTGGCTCTAAACCACTGAGCCACCCGGGCTGCCCTGGAGGGAACTTCTTAACTGGCCTTTTAGCCAGCCCTCTGTTTATCCCCATGGTGGAAGGTGACTGTGCCACCAGCTCCTCGTCTTTGTAAAGCTTCTGTTCCCTAAACCACACTGCTGCTCACCTTTCCTCTTCATGGGCCCAGTGCTCCTTCCTTGGATCTGCTTCTGTCAGTGACCCACACGCCACCTGCTTCCCGGCCTCCTCCTCGCCTTGCCTTTTCTGTTTTCTCTTTTTAAAAAAGTCCCTGCACAGGCATTTCAGGAGAGGAAAACGCAGATATTCAGTTAGACGGTTTTTTTGAAATTGGCTTCATCTTTTTTTTTTTTTTAAATCTTTTTTTAAAAGATTTTATTTATTTATTCATGAAAGACACAGAGGAGAGAGAGAGGCATAGACACAGGCAGAGGGAGAAGCAGGCTCCATGCAGGGAGCCTGATGTGGGACTCCAGGATCATGCCCCTGGGCCAAAGGCAGGCGCTAAACCACTGAGCCACCCAGGGATTCCCTTGGCTTCATCTTTTGATCGGCTGCAGGTCCGTTCCATGTCCCCCACCTTCCCTGGAGCAAAACTCCCCCGGGGCCTGGATGACTTGGGCTTGGGGGTTTGGAAAAACCTGTCTGTTGCCTTTAAACACACACACCTTCTCCATCGGCCCGTTTCTCATCCCCTCTCAAGCCCTGCTGAATGCTTGTTCTCTCCCCTTTCCTCCCGGGGCCTCAGCCGGTCACAGGCCCGGGCTTTTCCTGCACCTTCTTCAAACATACTTGTCTTTTTTCCCACTGTGTCTTATTCTTTCATTAACGTTTCAACATCCCTTTGCCTCTTTTGTAAAACACCCCCCTTCCCACCCCCCACCCCCCCCCAGCGTCTCCCAACCTGCTTGACTTTTTCAAGTTCATGGTCTGGCAACTTCCTGTTTGTCGCACCTGGCAGGGGTCTCCCTCGTGGTGGATTATTTCCTCATGTGATTTATGATTTTCAGTACTTGTTCATCTTAGCTGACATTACTTTTTCCTTGGGAATACTGTGAACTCTTGCTGGTTGAAAGGTCTCTAAGGGGCTGTTTTGTATTTATTTCTCTTTTGTGTTTGCATTGATTTCTTGGCTTGGGACTCACACTACACAAGTCATGTGAGTTTGGAGTTTGCATTGTTGTGTGCTGATTTCACGGGCCCAACTTTTCCAGTCTTAGAGCGATTCTTTTTTAACTCAAGGGTCTTGGTTCCTGTTGCCTGCCTGGATCTGGCCTCAGGCCACGTCCTCTGCCCTTGGATCTTAAAACCCCAGCCCCTGGCTGCTAGGGTCCAAGGCTGGCCTCCCTCTGGGCTCAGTGTATTGGCTTGTGTCTTTCCCACTCAGGCTTTGAGATGCCTCCTTTTTTCATGCATGGGAAGTCCCCTTTCTGTATTTCAAAGCCCATATGGTATTAAAATTCCAGCAATTATATTTATGTAGGTTTTTAGATGCTTGATATACAAAAGAGGTACACATCACTGGGTCCATCGCTTTGCATTGTTTTTTATTCATGTGTTCAACAAACATCTATTACGTATGTACTGTTTGTTAGGCTCAAAAGATTCAAAGGCAGATGAACTTAGGCTTCCTGAAGGTGGTAATCCTACAAGGACGAAAATTGGGCGGGGGGGGAGGGGATGTGAAGGGCCCTCTGGGCAGAAGATACAACATGGGAGGTACACAGTGAATGTGAAGGGAAGTCCTACCCACTTGGGTATGAGTATAGCTCAGGTCCACTGTTTGTAGGGAAAGGCCATAAAGTAAGGGAATACTGGAGGCAGAAACTAAACCAGAAGCCGATGGGGGGCCTTTCCCAGCTCCTGGGGGCAGGTGAGATCACCGCTGCACACCCGGGCTGGACAGGAGAGCCCGTGGAACTTGCACACACTGATCATATCCCAACATTGCCAAGTGCTGCTGCAGTGAGTCTGTGTTCAGAGACCATGGAGTAACCAGATGAATATTAAAATAGTCCTGCTGGTTTCAGACGTTGGCAGCTATTAATCAGTTGAGTGGAAATAGATCATCTTCAGAGTTTCGGTAATTGGGTTCTAAGAATGAAACCCCCGGGGAAAGCCCTGGTGACAGCTGTCACGGGCGGTCTGCGCGGTCTTCCTTACTGTAACGACAGCAGGGCAGAGTTTCCAAACGGTCTTTTACATTTGGCTGTAGATACCTGGGTGAGCGGGCATCGGAAACCCAGGAGAGGGTAGAATAGTGTAGTTGTGGTGGTTTGTTGTTGTCTTCTCTCTGGCAAGACGGGAAGTATCTGGACTGGAATCTCTTGGTGCGCTGGGGTTGAGATTTCAGCTTTATCCTTGTGGATGATTTGGCTCCTCTCCTGGCCCGTTCTTCAGACATGTGGGAAATAGGAAGGACTCGGGGGCTAGTTCCTACATACGGGAGGCAGAGGTTCCAAATACGTGAGGAATCCGCAAGCCCACTTGTTATTTGGAAAGAAAGCTAACATAGGACGTGTCTGTGCTCTACAGTGCAGCCTCTGTGTTTAAAAACATAGAATATGCTTGAAGGGAAAATAACCCTTCTCTAAACACAAGCAGTATGTGTTTACTAGAGAAATTAGAACGCTGAAAAAAAGTGAGCAGAAAGTTAGTTTACAAAGGACAGAAGTTCGTGCCTTCCAGCATTCTTTCTAGTGAATAGTTGTGACACAAGTGTGTTTACAGAAATGGTATTGTTATCTTTTGTAACCTGTTTGGCAAAAGTGTAGCTATGTCTCACTACAGCTCTACAAATCTAGTCTGGTCCTAGAGGGGGAGGCTTGTGTTCTGTGGTATGATGCCTTATTTAATTTTCCCTATTGTTTGTCTTTCAGGTGGTCTTTTTAATTTTTGCTGTAATAAATGATTCTTTGAATTTTCTACTTACTAAATGTTTATATTCCGTCCCAGGATGACTCATATTGGAAGCTCAGGGTGTGGGAAATGGAATTAGCGGGTCTCGCTGGTGGTGTAGGACTCTGCTTGAAATGGATTGGCACAGTTTTGTGTTCGATACCACCCGAGCAGGACCAGAACCATGATACCTGTTTCAGTTGGCATGGCTGGTTTCTTGTCGTTACGTCCTGTGTGCTACTTTTGTCAGCCAAGACTCCTCTCTTTTTCCCTTTGGAACATTGGAGTCTACCAAATTGGAATGGGACATTTTGGAGGGGCCGCATAAAGGGAGGCTGTCGGTTTGTTAAGTTCTAGGGCAACTGCTGAGAGAGAATACACTCCAGACACTGTGCAACCTAGGTCTCGGCCATCGAGACACAGACAAAGGGTGGGGGGGCGAGAAGGTGCCACCACCTGAGGCTCTCCTAGAGGCCTGCATGGATCCCTAGCCCTGCCCTCCTCCCGTCTCAGCAAAATCAGCCAGCGTAGACCTCGTTCTAAGGGACGATTTTGTTTGCCAGTCAGTCTGACTCTGGAATTGTGAACACTGCGTGTCAGAGCAATGTGAAATAAAAGGACCATGGAAAGGTTCAGGCATCAAAGCTACATACAGTTTCTTCCACTGTAGATCGACGTTATTAATATGCAGGTCCTTCAGCTGAAACTGTGCAGTTGTTGTTCCAGCCATTCTTTTCTCTTCAGATAAATACAGTTTTGTGAACTCTGCCTATTTAGGTTAACTCTTTGTGTGTTAAGTTGCAAAAAAACAAGACAACAACAACAAAAAACTATAATTAGATTGGAGGGAAGCATTCAAGTGTATTCTCCACATTGGGCTGGAGAAGAATCGAGTACCTGTCTCCTGAGTGTTGCAGCGGGCTGCCTTCCCTAGAAGGTCCATTAGGTTACTGTGGCTTTTTATGGAAAGTTCTGGGATGTTAAAGACCTTCATCTAGACTTGCAGTGTTTACAAAGAGGCAGTTCGTGTGTTTCAAAACAACAATGTCGATTTCTTATTCGTGTCACTCTTTAACAAGGCACCACAGGTAGTTTCGGGTTAAAGGTCTGAACTCCTACACATTCATCAAATTCTGATCTTGCGCTAAGTTGATGATTTGAGCTAGAAGACCAGAATCTCCACGTTACTTCTGCTTTTGTTTCTAATTTGGTGCAAGAAGCAGAAAGTTCAGCGCACAGAATGCTTCTAAGACTAATTTTGCCCACACTATTTTCTCCTCTCATTCACCACTGTCAGCATGTAGAAACATCTGGAACTTTGCTGTAGTTTCTTCACTGACACGGCAGGTAAGTGCATTCAGTCTTGGGTTCATCATGTGCCTTAAAAAAATAGTCAAGACTCGATTCTTAATTTCATGGCATATATTTTAAAAGGTTGACGAAGGATGGAACTGGAGGGTATTATGCTGAGTGAAATAAGTCACTTGTCCTTGTCGGAGAAGGACAAACATTATATGGTCTCATTCATTTGGGGAATATAAAAAATAGTGAAAGGAAAAAAAGGGGAAAGGAGAGAAAATGAGTGAAAGTATCAGTGAGGGTGACAGAACATGAGAGACACCTAACTCTGAGAAATGAACAAGGGGTAGTGGAAGGGAGGTGGGCAGGGGAGTGAGGATGACTGGGTGACGGGCACTGAGGGGGGGCACTTGGTGGGATGAGCACTGGGTGATATGCTATATATTGGCAAATTGAACTCCAATAAAAAATAAAAAGTAATAAAAATAAATAAACAAAAGTAGGTTCACATGACAAGAATAAAATAAAAGTTCCACAAATCTTCAAAGAATAAATTACATTCAGTATACTAATTTCTTATATTTTTATGTATCACTCTGTGTTATCCAAAGCACTGTCGGTTGTGCATAAATTCCCTAAATTAATGCAGTAAGCAAATGGAATAAATTGTTCCATTATGGGAGACTGAGGCAGTAGGATTAGAATAAGGTCCAGAGCAATTAGTAGAACTCAGATTTTCTGAGCAATTGCTCCATAGTTGTGCTATGCATTCTGTGGTGTTTTACTTCTTGAAAACTTGTGTTCATTGTTAAATTGTGTGGTATTTTTTTTTTGTTAACACAACAATGCTTATTTCTAGACAATGCCAGACGATAAGATAATATAGTATGTGCTTTTCAAGTAGGGATAAATGCATATTCATAAGTGATTTAGTTATTTTGTTTGGTTAATGTTTTGTTTTCATTACCAGGATAATTGCTTTAACTTATATTTCTGGTTCTAGAGAGCTGGCTTTGATAATCAACCGTAAATAGTTTATAGTGTGTTGTGGCATATTATCTGATGGCTTTTATAATCTTAAAGCTTAAAATATCTATACTAATAATTGGACCCAAATTGTTTTAGCAGATTTATTTTTCACTTAGTTGGGGTCTGATAGAAAACCCTGCTGGGTTTGGAATCTATAATGAGTATGTGATGTCATTTCTGCCCTTAATCCTACAGGACTCTAAATTTTTTTTTTTTTAAGACTCTTAGACTCCCCCTCACCTATGTTCACATCTGTGAGGTTGTTGGGTATTTGCAGCGGGTGGCTCTGGAAAGCATGCTGGGTTTGTCTCCCTCCAGGACAGCTCTGCTACATAGGAGAGTTTAGGTGCTTCACAACCCCACTGGACTTCACTTTACTTATACATCCGAAACTTGGGGATGAACAAGCGAGCCCTCCAGCCCCTCTTCCAGTGCTCATAATTGGATATTGGGGAGTGTAAAGATTTTATTCTCTTACGGATTCTGAGTTCTGAGGACCAAGTCTGAGTACTTGAGCTATGCAGTATTTATTAACATTCTCCCAGTAAGGGATTGAGGGTGGCTTTTCTGGACGAGGGTGGGGGTGGTAGTAGACATGCTGCAGTATATTCCATTCCTTTCTATTGTAGAGGGAGAGTGTGAGGCCAGGAGGAAGTCACCCTCCCTCCTCCCCTCCCATGGCTGGGCCCTGGGGTCCTGCCTTTGACCAGTGGCCTTTGAGGTGCTGAGCAGCTGCCAGGCAATTACTTCCAGAGAAATGGCCTTTTCCCCTTTTACATGATTTTGGAATCGTCTGCACAAAAATAGCATCTAGGCCTTTATATTCAAGCTTCAAAGCTTGCTTGAAAAACAAAGGTTTATTTTCTCATGAAATTTGGAAGGCTGTTTGAACTCGTGTGTCGGAATGATTGGGCTTTTAAAAGTGCCATTTGGAAGGGGCAGCTTCAGTCCATATTCAGGAGATGTCACCGTGGGCCCGGGTGGGGGTCAAGAGGAAACAGGAATAACAAGAACAAGACCTACTTCTTGGAGTGGTTAATAGCTTTCATTCCTTTTCCCTGATCAGATCCTCATGGCAGGAGCAGCCCATGGGAAGGGGTGTGGGGTTAAAGCCCTCTGCCAGGAAGGGGGGTGGCCGGGTTGGGTGTCTGTTGCAGGCTTCTCGACCCCACGGCTGGCGTGCTCTGCGGCCCCGGGCACTCACATCAGTTATAGTACATGGTCGCCGACCCCGGTGGTGTCAGGATTCAGGGAGGAGACAGGACTGGGAAGGACCCAAGGACTGAGGGCAAATTGGGAATTTGTTGGAGAGCGCTGGATGGAGAAGGCCAACCTGGGGAGAAGCACTGGGATGGTTTAAGGAGCGAATCATTTCATTGGCCTGGTTATCAGAGGAGGCCACTGACTGACCTCCCTGTCTCTTTGGAGTCCCTCCAGCTGTCAGAGGCTGCCCGATGGGCTCGTTCTGTAGGTCTTTGTTCCTTCCTCCACGTGGGAGTCTGGCCCCATCTCATCTCCGACCATTAGCTGTTTTTCTGTTGTAAAAGTGATTAAGTCTTCAGAGGGGAGTATCTGACAGTTTGCTCATCAGAGAGGAGTGAAATGACACGTTGGCATCGGTCTGGTCTCTGTGGTTTTGAGGGGTAGCCCCTCCTGGCAGACTTCCACATCGGGCAGGGGGAAGGGAGGAGCCCACGGGAGGAGCCCTTTCGTGCCCTTGGGCCCGGACATTCCACCAGGAGTTTTCTCTGGAGTTCTCCTAACCACTGCAAGATGGGCAGGTTCCCTTGCCGGTCCTGTCACTCTGCTGAGGACTATTTGGGGCGAGGCCTGGGCTGTGACACCAGGAGATCACCTTTCTTGCAGGACTATTGGGCGGGACTTCCACTCAGCTTGTGTCTTCTTGTCCCTGGGCGGTACTAGTGACGACCCAGGCTCCTCTGTAGGGCTTTTCAGTTGGCCAGCGGTCCACTTGGGTTTCATATTCTCTCTGAAGACCATCTACCTTATTATCCTCCTCAACTCCAAATTATTTTGAAGCAGTTTTCAATGTCAGTAGCATTTCCGGTAGGATTTTTCTTTTGAAGCGTCTCATGTTGACAGATGTCAGGGACATTTCCTGAGATGTGAGCACATGTAGAGGGAGCACCTCTGAGCCCTTGCGTTGTGGATGCTCAAGACAGTAGCTCATCCGCAGTTGCTCAGGGTCTCCTGGGCGGGTGCAGACGGACACGTAACACAAGGCAGTGGAACAGAAGAGAACACCCAACCTTTGGGCAAGGCTTGGAATATCTTGAGCTTCGTGGCCATTTCATTGATTGTTATTTGGATGGGGAAATGGGGAGTGGACATCCATCCACCCTCATTCTGGTGTCTGATTCGGGGTTCTGTGGAGCTGAGTTTGGGCTTTGAAATTGAAGACCTGGGTCTTGTTTGTGTCGTTAGCTCCCAGTTGAGCTCCATCGGGAGTTGACAGGAGTCACTGGGGAGGAGAAGTGGTGGCCAGGAGGACAGACTCCTGTGAAGTCCATTTGAGAAATCCTGCTAACCAGTTTTGTCACTGGAGGATTTTCTGGGGCTTCTAACATGCTAATGCGTGCTGCTGTCTCTAGGAGAAGTTATAGTTTACCGTTCCTAGACAATTTGGATTTTTCTTTTTTTAAGCACTGAGCATTTTATCAGATTATTTTTCTACAAGGCACACTTGGAAACACGGCCATCACTGGTTTCTAGCCACTAAGCCTACAAATCTGTGCAGGTTGTTTTTATAGTTAGCACAGCATTCATCTTTCAAGGAAAAAAAAAAGCCCACTCTTAGGGTGTTTTCATCGTGAGATAAAATAGACAGTAACTATTGGATAGGGTAGAAAATTTGAGAAAGAACAAAGGATATGGATCAGCAGACTCCTTTTGGTGCTAGATTTATATACGGTTTTTAAAATACTGACAGCAGCCCCACAAGGGGGATACTGACTGTTGCTGCCTTTCCAGACGAGAAGGCGGAGGCTCACCCAGCGGGTTACCCACGGGAGATGCTGAGTCAGATTAGGGTCTTCTGCTGACAGCCTACTCGACTCAGCACAATGATTGGTATAGATCCAGGTCTTTGTTCCTGACTCTACGTGTTGTTTTAAATTATAAGGGATTGTTAGAAAAGTAATATGTGCTTAGTAGAGAAAAACAGGTGGGAGAGAAGTAGAGAAAAAGGGAGTCGGTATTTTTGCACGTGAGACTGTAAGTCGTCAGACCAGACGGTCTCAAACTCAGCCTTTCTGTGACTATCCCGTGTATCTGAATGCCGTGTGGTCCGTCCACCTGAAAGCCTTTCTCCACCGGGACCAGGGCAGGCGGGGCACAGTTGCCACGGTCTCAGGCTGTCTCGGGCCGCAGGTAAGCACGGAGGGAATTGCGGCCCCACAGCACCCTGGCGCCCTTCGCCGGTAAGCGCCTTGGTCCGGCTGTGCGGCAGGCCCCTTTGCGATGACCCACTGACCCGTTCCTGGTGTGTTGCCTCCTGCCCGCTCAGGTCACGAGCCGGCCGGGGGGTGGGGGACAGGCCGGGGCGCCGTGCCCTGCAGGGACTGCCACGGAGCCCCCTCCTGACTGTGTGTCTTGCCTCTGCAGAAGGAAGACGGCGGGGGCGCCATGAGGTGAGTGCCCGGAGCCGCCCCGCGCCCCTGCCACGCACGTCCCCCCACCCCCACCCCCGGCATGAGGCCGGCCAGCATGGGTGCGCCGCCGCGGGACCGCTGACCCCCGCCCGCTGGGACCATGAAGGAGGTGGAGTACTGGTCCCCCAAGAAGGTGGCAGACTGGCTGCTGGAGCACGCCATGCCCGAGTACTGTGAGCCCCTGGAGCACTTCACGGGCCGGGACCTGATTGGCCTGACCCGGGAGGACTTCGCACGGCCGCCCCTGTGCCGCGTGTCGGCCGACAGCGGGCAGCGGCTCCTGGACCTGATCGAGACGCTGAAGGTGGAGCAGCACATGGAGGCGCACAAGAACGGCCATGCCAACGGGCACCTGGGCACAGGGGCGGCCGGCCCCGGCCCCACGGGCAGCTTCGGTCTGCAGGCCAAGCCCAATGGGGTGCCCAACGGCTACAGGAAGGAGATGATCAAGATCCCCATGCCGGAGCCCGAGCGCTCCCAGTACCCCATGGAGTGGGGCAAGACGTGCCTGGCCTTCCTGTACGCACTGTCCTGCTTCGTCCTCACCACGGTGATGATCTCGGTGGTCCACGAGCGAGTGCCTCCCAAGGAGGTACAGCCCCCGCTGCCGGACACTTTCTTTGACCATTTTAACCGGGTGCAGTGGGCCTTTTCTATCTGTGAAATTAATGGCATGATCCTCGTAGGACTCTGGTTAATTCAGTGGCTGCTCTTAAAATACAAGTAAGTAAAGCGGGAGTGCTGGGACTGGGACTGGGGGCGGTGGGCAGGAGGTCTTCCTGGCGGACGTGGACACCTGAGACACACTGTTTGGAGGTGAGCGTGATCAAGCAGCAGGGATCGAAGCCCACTAGCTCCTTTTTAAATTTTCATTGTTATTTTTTTAAACCGCTTGTCCTGGGAAGCCCACCAAAGCCCCGGCAGCTGTAAGGAAATACTGGTGTTCATTGGCTATTTTGCACAAGGTTCATAGAGTGATGAATGGGCTTATTGAGACGGTGTTGTTCTGTTTTCACGAGGAAGGAAACTGCCAGAGAGCACAGGCTGTGGAGTCTCAGATAAACTCCCCAAACTCGGGGTCTTTGGCCCACCAGATAAACTGCTGAGGGTGGGCCTGTGCGCCGTCCCACAGGCGGTCAGACAGCGGGCCCCTCAGCAGTCGGTATGTGAAGACGTTCCACGCACACACAGCGTAGAGCAGCGATCCCAGAGTGCTGTGGGTGCTCGGGACGTGGGTGAGCCTGCTGGGCTGTCCACCCTCTGGAACGTGTGGTGCTTGAAGTACCATGTGGCCGTTCCACATGGGTTTCTCGGGATTCTATGTGGATGCCTCCTGTTAGGGTAATAGGGAGCCAAGGTGGCTTTCCCGCCCCGGCTCTGCACCCAGTACAGACCCCTTGGGCGGGCCCTCCTCGTCGGGGTCTGCATTTCCTGATTGTGGACATGGTTAGGGCTTCCAGCTCCATGTGGGAGCTGGCAGTGGTCTCAGGGAAGCGCACTGTGTCCAGTGGACCGTGGTTCACAACCCACAGTACAGTTGAATGTCAAGGAAATCATCTTGAATCAGGAAAACAAAACACAGACGGAGAGTCTGCTAAACTGTATCCGCAGACCGACGGGTCTTCTTCCTGCTGTGTTTTCACCTTGCAGTGAGGTGTCCCCCGTGGGACGGAGTGCAGCACCCGGGTGCCGGCATGCGCCGTCCCACCTTTTATGAAGGAGCCGTTTAGGTGGGCGTGTTCACCGTGGGGTTGGTCTGTCCCACAGCAGGCTGAGTCTGAAGCAGAAACCGCGGCCTGGGCTGCGTGTGATCTGACGGGAGACTTCGTGGTGGTTTGCTTGCTGAGTTTTAACAGACTTACTGGGTAGACTCTTGAAATGGGAGATGCTCAGAATTTACTAATTACTTTCAGCTGCCAGATTTCATATCTGCCTTTGACTTTCAAGCCATTTCCCCCCCCAAAATCCCATTAGAAAAAAATGCCAGCACAGTTTGCTTTACAAAGGCCGGGTCAATTCAAGTGACGTTTCCTGAGTTTTTCCTGGTTTCTGTTGTTTTGTGTGTTACGAATTTGTTTTCCGATTTTTCATAAAAATTCGCACTTAAGCAGTTTACTGCCCCAGAGGACGACCTCGTGTATCAATCACACGATGTACACGTTCAGATGTTTCACAGAACTGTGACTTTTATTCATTTTATTTTTTTTTTTAGAACTGTGACATTTAAATAATTTAAATTTTAAATTGTTCTAAGAAGTGTCCTCACCATAGGGCTTACTTCTTTAGGTATATTACTATTTATGTTTCTCTTAGCTGGGCCTTCTCAAACCGTTTCTCTTCAGGCTTTGTGATGTCAGGTTTTACTGGTACTGTGGTCATTTGTGTTTTGGAATTAAGCTCCTGCAGTGAGCAGCGAATCTGCTGATCACACCTGGGGCAGACCTAAGCCGGTGCCGGGGTGCAGGGCCGCCCGGGTCCCCGCCTCCGCCCCCACCATGCTCCACTGTGCTGGGTGCTGAGGCCGAACCTCCTAGTCTCCGGAGCTCATTTTTCTCAACACGTAAAATAAGGACCTCCTAGTCTGGAGGATTTCCCTACTGTATACAATGCCGCAGAGCATTCTGTGCAGGATATGCCCCCCTGAGGAATCTTGGAAGTCTTCTCTGAGGACCCCTGTTGGCAGGGTGGGGGCGTGGGAAGGGGCGGCCAGCTGTTGCATGAGAATCTGGCCCCTGGCCTTCTCCTGGGTGCGTCCCTGGCCTCCCGCCCCGGCCTCTGGAGGCCCCTCTTCAGCTCCACTGACGTGTAATGAACTCACTCCCCTTCCCTGGGCCTCGTAGGGACTAAAATGTTGTGTAGAGTCAGAGAGACCCCCCCCCCCCCAGGTGTTTGCTCTCGAGATATGGCAGTTCTGTTGGGGAAGTGGATCCTTCTAGCTACGAAACGTTCTGGGTTCGAGCTATTCTGGGTGAACAGTGCTGACGGCTGGCTCTGCCCGTGCCCATCCCTCCCGATCCTGGGCCCCGGTCCCCAGCCTCCACCGGGAGCTTTACTGCTCAGGAGCCCTGTTCACACAGCTCCTCAGAGTGAAGCCTGCTGGCCCCTAATTCCCAAGGGCCATTCTACTCGTACCTTAAGAGTCTCAGAGCTCTTAAAGGAATCAGCCCATCCGTTCTTGCTTCTGTGTCTTCCACTTTTTTTTAAAGATTTTATCTATTTATTGGACAGAGACAGATGGAGAGGGAGAGAAAGCACACAAGTAGGCAGAGCAGAGGGCAGAGGGCAAGGGAGAAGCAGATGCCCCATGGAGCAGGGAGCCCCATGTGGGACTCGATCCCGGGCCCCCGGGGTCACGACCTGAGCCCAAGACAGATGCTTCACTGATGGAGCCCCCCAGAATCAAACTGTAGAGGATGATTTATTAATTGAGAAATGAGATCACCAAAGTGTGGGCAACATGCCCCAACAGCAGGCCCTTCATCCAGATGGAGTAGGTGGTAGGAAAGCTTGAAGCTGAATTTGAGATGCATTGTATCCACTGAGATACGTTGTATTCTCCTGTTGTCCTTGACTGTTAAATGTTAAGTTTTGGTCATTTACTTAGAAATTTATTTTTTGCCTCCTTTCCTTCTTAACGCATCCCCTCATGTTAGTACATATGTATGTTTATACGTATACGTACATTCACTGTGGGGTTTCCACGACACTGCAGAGCGGAAAGAACAAGAACGCCTGTCCTCGAGAACTTTCTGATTGTTAAAATTGTAAATAATGTCTCCCCATTACAGTTGGACTTTCAAGCCACTGCCTAGGAAAAATCCCCGGGAGTCTCTGCATTTGGGTCAGACTTCACCGCGAAACAGGTATCCCTTGTTTTCAGAAATTGTGATAGAGAATACATTGACCTCACGGGTTCGGCAGGGGCCCTCTGTGCACGGTGAATCTAGCCGACCCGGCAGCACCGGTGCGTGACTCGGGAGCCTGAGCTCAGGCAAGACGTGGCGAGCCCCTGACAGAGAAGGCCGCCGAGGAGCAGGACTGTGGGCTCCCCCGGGAGCTGCCGGAGAAGGTGCTGTGACACTCCGCAGTCACAGGTGTCATGAGCCCAACTTGTCCTGTACCAAGTTACTGTGTTGGTCTTCCAGCTTCTCCCCTCTGGGTGGGCAGTGGCGTTTCCTGGAAACCTGCACCGGCTCCTTTCCTTTCACACAGGCAGCCACTGTGTCCTGTCTGTCCTGACTCGTTCTTTAGCTCTTTCCACTCACACTTTGTGCTGAGTGTGGGTGCCCTGATGGAGGCCCTGTCCCTCCGTGCGCCGTTCAGGCTCCTTCGTGATCTGGCCCCTGGACTGCCCCACCTCGTCTCTAACTCCCCCGCTCGCGTCACGGAGCTTTCTACTTGTTCTGGATGGTCTCCCTCACTGCTAGGTTCTAAGTCCCTCGGGGGAGAGGATCCATCCCGCTTGTCATTCATCCATATGCCCCACCACCTGGCACAGACACGGCCACGTACAAGGTGCTCGTGTAAAAGTCATCTGTTCCTTGAACTTGTCTCTACTGAACCACCTTCCGGGTGCCTGGCACTGTGACTGACCCCCAGGGGTGCTGCAGGGAGCAGAGACCCCCGATGTTCTCATGGAGCTTCTGTTCTGGACAGGCAAAGCAGGCAGTGGACGGATGGACGGACGGATGGATGGATGGATGGATGGATGGATGGATGGATGGATGCGTGGAGGCATGGATGCGTGGAGGCATGCATAATGCCCCATGGTGGTCAGGGGAATGGAGAGAATTAAAGCAGTGAAAAGGGTCAGCCGGTGTGGGGGATCGTGGGGACAACGTGGGTGATGACAAAAGTCTTCTGGGAGGGGACATTGGGCAGACACCTGAGTCCAAGGAGAGGCCTCCACACAGGTGTGTGGGGTGAGCGCAGTCTAGACGGGAGACATGGCAAGCACAGGGGCTCCGAGGCCCCCCGAGGAACAGCCACGGGCATGTGTGGCCCCAGAGCTGAAAGGAAGCGGTGACATGGGAGGTCAGCAAGGTGTGGCTGGCAGATGCAGGCGAGGGCAGTGGATAAGGACCTGGGATAGTGTTCCAAGCTGGTGGTAGGTCGTCAGAGGACAGTGATAGGAATAGGTTTGTGTTACAAAAGAACCGCTCTGGCTGCCAGACAGAGCACAGGAGAGCAGGAGTGGTGGCCGTGGCGGTGGCCCAGATGGACAGCAGAGTAAATCTTGTGGTGGCTGGTGGGGAGGGAAGGGCTCTTTGTAGAAGCCCTGGCTTCTACTGCATTTGGGGTTTCCTTGTGTTTTGTAGCCACAGGGCTGGCTCCCATTGCAGGATTTCTCATACAAGGTTTTAGGGTCTTTTCTGTGAATCCCTGGATTTTATTTAGAATTTAATGAGGAGAAGGAATTCACTAAGTTGGGAGCTCTCACAACCTTGCTTGGATATGTTTTATTTTGGAGCAAAGTCCAGTCATGCATATATCCCAGTAGGTGTTTTCTCTCGCGGCTTCTTGGGGATCACACATTTGCCTAAGAGGAGTGTGGGTCGGTTGGGGTTAGGGGTGGGGACTGTGTAAGGTGAATTACCTATCACAGAATATATTGGCCCTTTGGTGGAGAAAAGATGGGGAGAATGAAAGGAGCCCCTGGATAGCTGGGATGCAGAGTGGAGTTGAAAGTGCTGAGGGGTTGAAGCCCTTGGGGCATGGGCTAGAACATTCCGAATAAATGGTGGCAAGGAGTTAGAGACCGCAGCTACTGGGTAGGTTCTGTGAAAGTCAATGACATGCCAGTAGGGAAGCAGGAGAAGGGAACCGGGGCTAGCAGAGTCCACGTAAGACCTGCCAGGACGTCCCCGTGGAGAGGAGCCTGGGCCCGTGCGCGTGTCCCAGGGAGCAGGTGCGGCTTCCCCGTGTGGCTCTCCCGGGACAATGGTCTGAGGGCACCGCCTGGGTCTAGATGGTTGGGGCCGCGGTGATTCACGTTCCAATACCACTTTGGAAATGACTGCTGTGTTGTATCGTTGCTAGACGCTCTGGCTTCGAGCGCCTTGTGCCCAGAGCAGACGGCGGCTGCAGCGTTCACCTGTCTTCTGGAAGCTGGCTCCGATTTCCCAGAACGGTCCTTGTGCTGCGGGCAGCGGCGCTGTCGGCTGCTCGTGTGATGTGCGTTGGCCTGTGTCTGCTCGGCGGGCCACGCTGCGCACTAGCCGCTCTCTCCCTTTGCCCGCTTTAATTCCATCACTGCCATTTCTGCGCCCAGCTGCGTGGGGCGGAGTCCTCAGCTCTGCCTCTTCTGATGCCCGAGGCGGTTTAGGGCACAGTTCCTGTCCGCGTCCTGCCGTGATTTCAGGTCTCCACGCTTGCCATCAGGTCCTCCAGAGCTCTGGACACTCCCACCCCTGGGATGCTGCTCTCCCCGCGACCCTGCGCAATCCAGTCATTTGCCCAGTTCAGGAAGAGCCTCTCTTATAAACCGACCCCGTGCTGTGGACCGCGAGATGCGTCTGTCGTGGGATATCAGGGCACCTTGAGTTTTAGAGTTTATCATGCACGACGCGGCTGCCAGCCCAGCAAAGCCGCGGGGAGGTTACCTTTGGCGGGTGTCTGTTTTTGAAAGTGTGTTGTCCACACTGCACGCTCCTGAGGACACAGACTCCCCGTGTTGTACAGCCTCTGGGGCACCTGGCTCCCTGGTTAAGGGGCTGGTCCGCTGTCGTGTCGCTCGCAGCAGAACCCCGCTCCCTTCCTCCTCTGCACACATGCTGCATCCACCTGTGCCCACCTGTGCCCATGCCGTCCTTCTCCATCCATGTTGTCAGCGGTCACCGTCACCCCTGTTGGAGTGGCCAATGCCAGACCAGCTGAGTAATGAGAACCGGGTTTTTAACCTGGTCAGTTCCTAAAATAAGTGGTGGCTCCCCTGTCCCAGTGCAGGTGATGCAGACGTGGAGACGCCGTCCGTATGTCTCAGGCCCTACAGGCCCCATCCGGGGATGGGAGGCTCCTCGGTATCACACCAGGCATACCCGGGCCTGCCCTCTGGGGACGTGCCGCCTTGGCCCTGTGGTGGTGAGAGTTGGCGTTCGTATGACACACTGTGAGAACGGATCCACTCCCTGATCCTGATGAGGACTGGTGTCCTCCCTGCACGTAGGAGACACGCTGGTCCGCCATGGCTTGTAGACTGGCCTTGGCTCTGCCCTGGCTGTGTGCAGTCCCATGACCCCCGGGGGACGGCGTGGGCCCTCTCGCCACTGCTCGGGGAAGTCCCTTCGGCTGCCAACTCCAGCCTTGCTTTTCCACTGAAGGCTGCTGACCAAGGCACCCGACCTTATTTCCTTCTGTTTCTAGCAAGATCTGTCCCCCTCTGATTCTGACCTGCCAGCTATCTGGGCAGAGATACTGCTTCCTTTCCTTTGCTGGGGCCCTTTCCTGTCCCGTTACCTTCCCCTGTGACCCCGACCTCCTGAGGCTCCTGCGGGCCCCGCTCTGCCTCCTCTTACGGGGGCATCACCTGGAGAGGGAGGACCCGCCTGTCACGCTAGGAGCTGGCGATGGACTCGGCCCCAGCTCGACCTCAATCCTCATTCCCACGGTAGCCGACAGGTGGGCTCCTCTCATGTCCAGGTTAGATCTCAAGACCTTAACGCTCGTCTAGGTCCTAGGAATTGTGGGACAGCTGGGTTCACCCTGAAGAGCTGCCTCAGTTCAGCAATCTCAGCAATCCAAGTTACCGTAAACATGGTAAGAGGCTATTTAACTAAGACTTCAGATGAAGGGACAGAGTTACATAGGGACAGTGCCATACGTTTGCGTGTTTATTGAGCACGCCAGAGAAAACGAGGCACTGCAGCTTGCCCCTAGGCTGCCTGCAGGAGGAGCAAAAACCACTGAGCCCCCGGGGACCCCCACATGTGCGCTTTTTTTTTTTTAAGATTTTTATTTATTTATTCATGACAGAGAGAGAGAGGCAGAGACACAGGCAGAGGGAGAAGCAGGCTCCATGCAGGAACTCAACGTGGGACTTGATCCCAGGTCTCCAGGATCACGCCCTGGGCTGAAGGCAACGCTAAAGCACTGAGCCCCCAGGAGCCCCCCACGTGTGTGTTTTTAAATGGTGTTGTTTGCCTTGTATTTTATAGCATGCCAGGGTGGTCTCTTCCCCCCTTCCTTAAAGGGGAGCCCCACCAGCGAAGCCCCTCGTCTGCCCCCCACCGGCCTGTCAGCTTCAGTCAGCCTCATGAGGTCGTGAGGTCACGGCCACGCTCCGTGGGGCGGCGCCTCCCCGTAGCGTCCACTTGGCCGCCCCCACCGCGCCTCCCGAGTCAGCTGCTGAGCTGCTGGCCAGTTGCCTCCCGGCAGGCCCGAGCAGCACAGGAAGCGGTGTCTGCACGCCATGTTGTGGGTGGGGGTAGCGTGGAGGCCCCGTGGCCCCCTACTGCGGGGCACCCCTGTACACACCCCCCACCCCCATCCCCCGTGCTCAGCTGGACCTCCTGCTTTCACTGCCAACCCCGCTCCAGCCCCACTTGCCACCTTTGTCACCGCCCAAGGTCGCCCTCCAGCCCTCCCAGCCAGGCTGTGGTGGGCCCGTCCCACGGCTCCCTGCCACCTGGCAGCCTGGCAGCCGGCGAGTATCCCTGGGAGCCAGCGTGGCAGCGGGTGGCCTTGTCTCCCAGCACCCACAGGCTAGAGGCCACGGTGCTGCTGGGCCCAGTCAGCAGACCCGCACTGGCCTCGCTCTGGACTCTGCTCCCACAGACGTCAGGGCCAAGCCCCTCAGATTGTAATCTCCCCTCCCCCGGGGACCCCCACTTGGTTTTACCACTTAGTGCTTATGTGACATGCTCTGTGTTTCACGTATTTATCTTGCTTCTTGCCTGCCTCATCCCCTAGAATGCAGGCGCCACATCCCTGGGGCCTGCTGCGGTGTGCCCCGTGCACAGGGTAGGTAGGGCCTGGCACGCCTTCCCTTATTTAATGAATAAACAAGCAGTCACAGCAGCTGACGTTTACCGAGTGTCGCACTATGTGATTTCTGTGCCTGAAACTCAGTAAGTGCTGGCCATGCTGATCTCTGCGGAAGCGAGCCTGGGTTACGTTAAGGTTAATCCCCAACCGTGGCCCAGCAGGCCCTGAGGGGCTTCAGGGTGGTGAGTCCTGACGAGGGAAGGACCCGGAGTCCCTGGGCACACCTGCGTCACAGACATACACGCAGCTACCTGCGTACATGGACTGGGGGATACCGTGGCTGTACCACTATCAAGTAGACGCAGGGGTTTGTGTGTGTGTGTGTATGTGTGTGTGTGGTCGTAGCACACGCGTGTTTACGTGCACACGTACACACTCACACACGTGTATCGTTTTTGTTAACAGCCCAAAATAGCAACAAGACATGTGACTCCACCTGTTTTGAACATTTGTAGTAGCAGTTTTTGGAAGCCACTGGATTTAGTTCTCATAACTGCTTCATGTAGATCATGTCGATGTTATATCTTAGAGTAAAAGTTTTTCTTTATGTTACCGCCTCTATTTAATACAGGAAATGATTTTTTTTAAGTGGGTCAAGTGGGGCCAGTTTTATAATGTGATCTTTTCTTTGCAGATTACACTAAACCACTGTGGGTCATTTCCTGCGCTTAAGGGATGATTATATTATATTGCAGATCTTTTACATGGAGCTTAGGGCAAAAAAATCTAAGCCATTACCTTTTTTTCCCTTTTACGATGACAGTTGCATTAATGAAAAGAGCAGCAGATTCAAAGTCCAGACACCAAGGGCCTGTGGTGATTCTCATTGACTGACTCTGGCCCCAGGCTAGTCCTTCAACTCTTTACACCCTCATTTTTCCGTCTGTAAAATGGGGCAGTAACAGAGGCTAAGCAGGTATGTGATTAAAATAATTAGTACCGAAGATGTAAAATCTCTTTGAGTTGGCTTTTTAAAAGGCAGCAGGGCAGTCGGCGTGTACAGACACACGTCTGTGCTGGGTCCAGGCGCCTGTCTCGTGTTCCTGATGCACAGACTGTGCCAACACCCCGTGTAGGCACCTGGGAACTATCACACGTGTTCTTGATTTCCCAGGGGAGCACGTATGTTTACTCTTTGTTCTATGGCACTTATTCCTTCCCTTTTATTTCACAAATCTTTCCTTGGTATTTCCTTTCTTGAAGGACTGGACTAAGCACTGGGTGTCCATGGTCCTCCCCCCAGAGCCCTTGAGACCCGTGTGAGGGCGGTGAGGAGATGGGGAAGGAGGGGGAGGGCAGGACTTGGTCCCCAGGCTCCCGGGGTTTGCAGCCCCTCTGGGATGAATGCAGCAATCTTAGCAAGCCTTGTAAATTTTGCTCTGCGTGCGGAAAGGCTGCAGAGTGAGCGTGAGCGCAGATCAACTCTGGCCAGTAGATGAAAGAGCTTAGAGGAGAAACGTCCATGGAAAGCAGCAGGAAGGGCCTGTCAGAGTACAGAGCGACGCTCTGAAGCCCAGACCGCGTGGTACGGTCAGCATCACAGGTGCCATCGTGAGGCCGAGTGAGGCACGGCTGTGTGTAAGAGCTTCCTCTGGTAGAAGGGGTGAGACCCTCTGGTGCCAGTGGCACTGTTAAAAATACCATAAAGTACAAAGTTGTGAAGTGATTTGGAGGGTGAAGCGGTCCTGTCTGCCTGGGGAACGTCGGGAGGCTTTCCTGCAGAAGTGGTCATCAGGGTGGATGGTAGGATTGTAGCAGACAGGACAAGGGGAGGGGCCACGGAGAGATTTAGGGCCACAGCAGGACACTAGGGTTCTCTCTTGCCCAGCTCAGGGGGCTTTATGTCTGCCAGAGAAGACGGGCAAGGTAGATGTGGGGCCAGGTTGAGGGCAGTTTGAACTCAGCGAGTAATGGTGAGCGGTTGTCATAATCCGGGGAATCCAAGGGCTGGGAGCAGAAAGGGAGAAGAGCAGATTTAAAAACTCTCTGGAGTGGGCTTCAGTGGAATGTGGGAATGGGGCAGGAGTGGATGAGATCGAGCACATCGGGGAACCTCTTTGGAGTCCGACCCCCGAGACCTGAGTGACAGGCAGCGTCCTGGGAATCCACATCCTACCCGAGGCGGGAGGGACTGCGCAGCGTGGACTCCAGGAGCACCGACTGCTGGACTGAGCTGCATCTGGAGGACATTTGGGCAGCGTGCTGGGAGAGGAGGCTGGAGCGCAGTGGGCCAGCGCGTCGGGGCCTCCTGGGCTTCCTCAAGGATTTGGATGTCATTTAAAATGTATTTGGCAGCTATTGATGAGCAGCCCAGGGGGCTCAGCGGTTTAGCACCGCCTTCAGCCCAGGGCCTGATCCTGGAGACTCAGGATCGAGTCCCACGTTGGGCTCCCTGCAAGGAGCCTGCTTCTCCCTCTGCCTCTCTCTCTCTCTCTCTCTCTCTCTCTCTGTGTCTCTCATAAATAAATAAATAATCTTTAAAAAGAAAATAAAAAATAAAATGTATTTGGCAGCTATTGAAAGGTTTCAAAGGACACCTTCTCTTTATCTGTTTCCACAGACTGATTCTGGTGGGTCCGTGTGCAAAGGGTCTTGGGAAGCACGAGTGGAATTAGGGACAAGAGATCGGAGAAGGTCAGTGTAGAAGTCCAGGGGAGATAGAAGCAGACACGGGGCTGCCGTTCCAGACAAACTGAGAACATCGGAGCTGCAAGCAGGCAGCACTGGGCGCGGTCTGTAAACAGTGATGGAAAGTTGGCACATTTTGTGTCGGAGACCCAGAAGGATTCATTTCAGCACTCTCAGAATTAACACAGTCACTAAGGCATTATCAGATTCTTACTGGGGGGAATTCTGGCCCATATGAAACATGACATAAAACACTGTGAAAAAATCTGAGTTAAGTAGATTTTTTTTTAATTTATGTACATGAGACATAGAGAGCATACGTGTGTGATGGGGTGACAGAGGGAGAGAGAATCTGAAGCAGACTCCGAGCTGAGCGTGGAGCCTGATGGGCTGGATCTCACGAGCTGAGCTGTGACCAAGAGCTAGATGCTTACCTGATAGAGCCACCCAGGTGCCCCTAAATTAAATGGATTTTTAAACGTAACTTAAATGTGTTGGGATGTCAGCTTGTCTCAGGTAAAATTTGGGTTTCTTACCCAGTTTGACGCCACTTCCTGAGTCTGTGTCGTGGGCTGTATTTTTACCTGAGCTCGCACTCCGAGCCTCACTTTCCCCGTCTGTGACGTGAGGACCGCAAGGCATTGCAGTTGCTTTAAGAACTAAACAGCGCTTGGCATGGAGGAGAAACGCGGCAGTAGCGTTCCTTAGACTCACGACAGAGGCGAGGCATCCTTTTGCTGGTGAGGAGACTCATTTCCAAGGAAGTCCTTCGAGGTGGCCCCGGTTGCCAGGTGAGGCTGGTGACGGTAGACCTGGCACCTGCGTGCAGAACTCTCCGAGCTGGTGCAGGACCTGACTCTGCCCCGGCTCCCGTGACCCCGCTAGACCTGGGGTCTCCCTGGCCCTTTTGCCGTCTTGCTGCTGGTTTAGGATTGCTCCGTTGCTCAGAGTCACGGCCTGTTGTTGCCGGAAGCCAGGAGTTTCCATCAAGAGCCTGCAGACCAGAGCTGAGCCCTCAGAGAGTTGCTGTATGTTTTCTGGCTGTGCTTTAGTGGAAGGAGGCAAGCTGTGGGAAACGAGAGAACTTTCCAGTATTTTAATTTTCCATTGTAGTACGTTCACATCTTTCACCATTTTTTTCTTCAGAATTTTGAACTATTGTGCCAAATGCCAAAAACAACACAGCCCTGCTCCTCCAGGCCTAATTTTGGTAGTGTTTAGTCAGCCTCTCAGCACCCTCTTCTTTTTAAATAGGGATTTTGAAAAGTTTAATAAAACACACTCTTGTAGCAAGCCTCTAAATACAAGATATTTAATCTATAAAATAGACTTTTAGTTGTGTTTCTTTATAATCCCGTTTAATGAATAAGGATTTTTCCCCTCCTCTCAGGAAAAGTAGTGAAAGCCTGTTCCCCAGATAGTTGAGAGATGAGTAGATGGCTGGGCTGCGAGGGTCGGATGAGGTCGTAGGCAGCCCCGAGTGAGGGGCTGCAGGCTTCTGTGCAGCGGGACGGGGGAGATTGCCCCGTGTGAGAAGAGCAGCACTGTGGCTTGGACAGTCACGGCCTTCGGTTCTTGGCAGTCGCTTGATCTTTTTTTTTCTTCTTCTTTTTTTTTGCAGTCGCTTGATTTCCCCTAATATCTCATTAATACCTCTTCCGGGGCTTTTTTGTCACCTTGTTAGGTTTTTAACCACCTTAAACCTTTTCTTTTCAAACACGTCCTGAACGTGTATTGTCCCAGTTTTAGTGTCTGTGTTCCCTGGGTGAGCACACCCATCTTGAACTTTTCAACCTCTAAGTAAGTAAAAATTGTAGTGTGTGAAATTCTTTGGTGAAGGAAATAAATGCCTCAAGCACATAGAATTCTTTGAAACACTTTAATAACCTGCTGGTTTAAGTTTGTGGGAGGAGACCCCAGTTAATATTATCGATTGAAGATCGTCTAAGATGAGTTTTTAGAAGATTAAGTAAATGCTGCAGATAAGATTCTTACAAACAAGCCCGTTCAACTAACCACCTGGTTAATACTGATGAAATCACATGATAAAGTCATTTGACTTTTTCTTTAAGTCAGACAGTAATTGTGGCTGAATCTCCAGTGTTTGTAACTTTGCAAGTCTCCGTCATCTCAGCCATAAACTTTACCCAAGTGGAGCGATAGCAGTCACTTTGTTATTTTTTTCCTTAAAGAGATGAACAGATCTAGATAAACAGAACAGCTTTCTGCCTTAGATCTTTCCTGGGTAGTTCAAGTGAAATTGCAAATAATTTGTCCTTTTGGGCAGGATGGCTAGAGAGGGCATTTCCTTCTGAAAAAAGATGACCCTTCTGTCTTGTGATGGAAAATGCACTGGTATTTCAAGGATTCTTGGTCAGACACTTACAGGGTTGGGGTTATTCTCCAGCATTGTCCCCGTTTTGGTGTTGAACTACATGGTGCTTTTTATCATACGTGAAGGCACATCCCTCTACGAGACAGCTTTATGCTGAGTGAATTCTTGTCCGTGGAGGTGGGGTGCACAGCTGCAGTGAGACAAGGTTCTACTACCTCTGCGGAGAGTTCCTGAAATCTGGGTAAGGGGGCAACACCCGGCGTCCATCCATACATCTAAGTAGCCTACGTGCACTGGCACACTTAGGTATGACGTGCAGGGTCACATGGGTCATTGTTGAAAACTGTTCACATAACTGGGACGTTACTTTGTTCCTCTTGTTAAAACAAACAAACAAAAATGCAGGTGATGCCAGTTGTCTTCCAAAGACGCGCTGTGTAGGACTGTCCCTCCTGCAGCAAGACCAGGGCCCCGCTGTACGCAGTGATTAAATGTTTGGGATCTGAGGGGAAAGCCTGCCCACCGTTTCTGAGATTCTTCCAGTATGTTGAGCACCAGTTGCCCAGACCAAGGAACGGGTGAGGGAGGAGGAGCCCACAGGACCGGGGTGCTGCCTGAGGAGGAACGGGGTAAGAGCAGGAGTAGAGCGGAGGGAACATTGGTGTCCGCAGACGCACGCAGGGGAGCACGGCTCAACCTCACTCAAGTCCGCCGGGGTGGAACTTGGTGCCCGGTGAAGGTATCAACGTCAATGTACTTGTTCACGCGTGGACGTCAGATACTTTCATGAGAATGACGCGTCACCTTGAAACGGAGACGATTTCTCATCCTTGTGTATTTTGTTACCCACATAACCAAGACATCCAGCGGCCCCTGTCGTGCCTGTGAGGCTGGGGCTGCTGTCCAGTGTTTGTGACGTTGTCGTCCCCAGTTTCTGGAGTCAGAAGCGGGCAGTTGCGTGTCGGCAACCAGTCATGGACGTGTGGTTGGCACGCAGGGAGGTGGCGTCTGGTGATGCTGTGCGGGCAGGCTCTTTTCTTGACATTGTACTTGGCCAGATGGAGTCCGCTAAGAGTGCCCATGCAGGCCGGGTCACTACATGGCCTTGATCACGCAATGCCAGAAAAATTTGGAATTCCCTTTTCATGCCATTTTAATTTTCTGAGCATCTCCCCTCTTCATGACAGAAAACACACTGCACTCTGACCGTTTGAGCTCAAGTACTGAGTGGGCTGGGAGGAACGGACGTTGCACCTCAGGTGGACGTCCCCTGGGCATAAGGCCTCAGGAAGCCTCGTGAGCTGCGACAGGGCGATTTAGACTCTTCTGGGCAGTTCACATGAAAGGAATCAAAACCACAGCATTCTCTGGAGCCTCCCCTTAATCTATGTCTGCTTTGGTTATAACGTTTTTATTCCAGGTTCTCGAGTAATTTTGGGGTTGGTGTGTTTTGTCGGGTCACTGAAAACTTGGATGAACCTGCAGAATCTCATGACTGAGTGCCTTGTTTTTCCCTTTTTCCAGGTCTATTATTAGCAGAAGATTCTTCTGCATAGTTGGCACGCTGTACCTGTATCGCTGTATCACAATGTATGTGACCACACTCCCAGTGCCCGGCATGCATTTCAACTGCTCTCCGAAGGTAAACCTTTGCTCGCTGTGATTGCCCCTTCTGTCTGTCTGTCTGTCGTCCTGCCCAGGGCTCCTCTGAGCCAGGCCAGAGGTGACTGTTTCCTGGGACTGTGGTCAAAGCCCCGCACCCTTACAGGCAGTGTCACTAAGCAGTAAGGCGAGGCCCCCGCCGGCACTCCCCAGCTGGGAGAGTATGTGGTCCAGTTAGTGTGCCGTGGGCAGCTGGGCTCCGTGTGTGGGTGTAGCTCCTTGGTTTCCTGCCAGACTTCTAAAATATCGTTCACTCCCTTGACACAGATCCAAGAGCTTCTCTATGCTTTTTCCCCTCTCTTGGATGGAAAGTTTGGCCTCCGGTGGTATTTTTCCCTTCTTTCCACGAATTCCTGTGGTAGTAATGTGTAACAGCAGAGCGAGAAACACTGTGCCTGTGCCCTTGCCCCCTCCGCCCACCCAAATGGGGTCACCCTTTCCTGGAGGTACACCCTGCCCTGTTGATCTTCTCTGGTGACCTTTCTTTAAAATAAACTCTGTTCTTCTCTCACTGGCTCAGTTTTTCCATCAGGTTCACAAAATACCCCTTACCCCTGACCTTTGCCTTGCAATGCTTCCAACGGGGCCGATCCCTGGAACTTTTGAGATAATTAGCAGGTTTAGTTTTGAAGACATTTGCCTGCAACAAAGCTCCAATGCAGTGAGAAGTAGAAGAGGCCGGCCGCCTCGCTTGGGTTGGAGGGTATAGGAGTGCCACTGTGCGTTTAGAATCCTGTCTTTGCATCGCACCTGCATTGGTAAAACACCCACGTCCTTTCAGTTCCGTCTCCTTTCCCTGGAGTTCTTTCCAGAAGAGACTGTGTCTCTGCCAGAACTGGGAAAGAAAGAGTCACCAGACATCTTTATCACTTGACGTTTTGGGTCCTTCCAGGTTACGTGCTTCCTGTGTCCCCTCCTTTTTAGACTGAGGCATGTGCTCTGGAAGGTAGCTGGCTCCCTGCTTCATTCTGTCTTTGCTTTCAGACTCCTTAACTCTGGAGAAGCCGTCATACAGAATGAGTGGTCTCATCTCTGTCAGCAGGGCCCCCTCCCCACACTCTCCATCTTGTTCCCTCTTCCTCTGAAGCGGCCAGCCTCACATGTTCTCCAGCCTCCGTGAAAGCTCCTGAGCGCTTACCTGTGGGCCCTGGATTGTAGGAGATAGATGCCTCCTTATCAGTGAGGGTCCAGTGGACTCCTGGTGGGAGGCTGGCCTGATAAGCCGGGTGTGCTCAGTAGGAGGCTGACCTTCTAGATTTGTGCCTACGTCTAGTTGAGCTTCTGGAAGGAGTGTGTGCATCGGGAAATTTCTCTGCCAAGGAGCATAGCATGCCTGGCCAAGCCCGCGGTCATAGGTCCGATGTGCCTCTAGTCCTTCCCTGTGCTCCGGCTCCACCCCAGGACCTCTCTCCCTGTTACTGGGTCCCTTGGCCAGCAAGCCCAAGCTGGGTTAGCCTTGGCGTTCAGAGAGCCAGCCTGAGTCATCAGCAAGTCCAGCCAAGGTCCTGTGGCTATAAATAGTTGTGGTTTTTCTTGGTAAAGACAGAGGTCACAGCAGGAACTGTGCAAAAAAGTCCCCGGCCCAAACGTGCTACTCACTTACGGTGTTGCCAGAAATCCTGACTGCGGCCATCCTTCCATGATGGTCATTTAGAAATTGGGATTTTTTTTTTTTAAGTAAAAGAACACAGAAGGGGACAAAACATAAGCACAGCTTAGCAAAAATAATTAAGAATTCATTAACTACTTCTTTGGTAGCATAGGCTCTTGGAAGAAGGAATTCAGACAACAATTTTTATTTTGAAACTTTTGTTGTATCTCCCAGGGAAGAGAAGCTTGTATATGGAATCTCCATACACCCAACACCCAGATTCAGTAATTATCCTCCTTTTTGAAGTATTTTAAAACAAACGTCAGGCAGTGTCGTCTGGTGGCTGTGTGCTTGAGTATGCGTCTGAAGATTTGGGGGCATTTTATTGAAAACTGTACTGCTCTTGGTACAGTGAACATGATCAATAGTTTTTGGTATTAGTGATTTTTCATGGAATATCTTTTCTTTAAAATGCGTTTTTAAAAAACTGGTTTGTGTAATCAGGAGCCAACGCGTTTACATTTAGTTGCTGTGTCTCTCCCGAGCCTCTGATTGTAGGGCAGCCCTTTCTTTCCCCCCTTGTCACCCCGTTCGTGACTCTTACAGAGGAGATGCGTGGTTCTGTGGAGGAGCCCACCTTCTGGATTTTCCCGTTTGATTCTTGGTCGTGCCTTTTTCTCTGCTCCATTTCTTCTGTAAATAGAAAACAGGCTCTGGACACCCAGTTCGGTTTGGTTTCAGCTCTGTGGGTGAGAACACTCCGCAGGTGAGACGGCATGATTTCTGAAGCTGGACAGAAGAGTCGGGACCCGTGGAGGCCGGTGCTGCCCCCGGCCTGGCGGGTCAGGCCCCCGGGATCCAGCAGCCATTCGGCTTGATCGCTGTCCTGGGAGCCGAGTTGGAAGGAGGACGGCCCGGAGGCCCACGTGGCCACGTCACAGCCCAGCCCGGGTTCCTGGGTCAGGCCCGAAGTCATGTGGGCCAGCAGTTCCATCAGGGTCTCCCCAGAGCAAGCCCCCTGAACCATCATGAGGTGAGGTAGCCTCTCGGGCCCTAAGAATACGGACCGAGTCTTGGGAAGGACCGGGGTCGCAGCGCATGGCCTTGCACCCTGCAGCCCTTCCCTGTGGACCCGGGGTTACTTCCCAGGGCCACGGAGCCTTGACTGGCAGCACGGTGCCAAGGACATGCTCTGGGTCTGTCCTGAGGGGCTCTAGACGGGTGGCGGCGACACGTCGGGGCTCCGTGGGTGGGCAGTGCCACGCAGGGGTGAGGAGAGAGGCGGATGTCATCACCAGGCTCACCCCTGCACCCCTCATGCCTGGTGACATTCACTTCACAAACCTGTGGGAAGGGGCGGGCCAGAGCACACGCTCTCTGCTTCCTGTAGCCCGTGAACTTGGCTCTGCCATCCTGTGAACACGCCCTGGAGCTGCTGAATTCCTCCCTGAGCGCCCGTCCTCCCAGCGCGTGGCTTCCACGACATCAAGCGGGCTGTTCCCACCGTTCACTGGCTTGGTGGCATCCGGCCCTTCCCGGGCAGGGTGCAGGGGCTTGGAGGAGGGGCCTTGGGGAGACGGGGAAAGTGTGGGGAGACGGGGAAGGGGCCCTGGCTGCCCGGGCTGCTCAGCTCCTAGACTAGGAGTTTGTGGCCTGGTGCGAACACCCGCCCTGCGCCCTGAGACAGAGCCCGAAGCCTGTGGACGCGGCAAGTTGGGCCCTTTGCAGCTCTCATCTTAGGAGTCATCTGAGGACATCCTGGCTCCGCTTGGAGTGCGGTGCTTGTGCTTTGTGGTCTCCACAGCGACCATGGGCTTGCACACCTCAACAAAAAAAAAGAAGAGAGAAATGCACTAAATCATTAGTTTTTTCTCTCTTAGAAAGATTACTTTTTTCTGTTTCAGAGGAACTACGCATCTATTATAGATACACTGAGAAATACAGAAAGAGGAAAACGTTTAGTCACTCGTGGCCTTGTTTACTGCCGACGTTTCTGTGTATTTATTAGTACTTTTTGCAGATTGTCTTACGTGTTTCTGATCGTGCTTTCTGTGCAGTTAATTGTGCTTCCTTAACAGTTTACACTTGTGGCCTGGGCTGAAATCAAGAGTCAGACGCTCCGCTGCTGGAGCCACTCAGGCACCTGCCCCCTAAGTGATTTTAGTTAAGAGGCATCACCAGGGCCTAGTTCTCCTGCAGCGTGAGGCAGGGAGAGCGCAGATGAGCCTCCTTTTCATATGCAAGCAGGTCGATGATGTCAACTAAGCAAGCATTTCTACAGAGCCTGCCCTGTGCGGGAGAGCTTGAGGATCCACTAATCCGTACCACAGGTGTCTGCCAGTCAGGCACCCAGATGCCGCGACCCCTGGCTCTGATGGCTGAGGCCCCGTGACCCCGTGTGGTGCCCACAGAAAGTGGCAAACACTGCTGAGTGTCGGCTGCGTGGAGGACATGCCATCTGAGCCGAGTCTCAAAGAGACAAGTAGGAGTTTGCCAGGTGGAGTGGGGGGAGCAGAAGGGTGGGGAAAGCACGGGGTGTGGAGGGGGTGTCCTGGGAGGGGAGGGGGGATCCTGGTGTGGGACCCTGTGGCGAGTGGCCAGAGAGACTGTGTGGACACACCAGGCGGGTCCTTGAGCCTTTGAAGGAGTTCAGCCACAGAAGCCAGGAATGGTTGCAGGAGGAGGAGGGATATGAAGTGGCCACATGGCCCCTGGAAGGAAGGGACGGAGGGGAGCACCTCCAGTGACGCCAGGTGTGGTGCCCAGCACACTGTTGTCACTCGGTCCTCCCGAGGGAGCAGGGGAGAGCGCCATTGGTTCAGGGACACTTGGCCTGCCTGTTGTCTTGCAGGTCCCACCACTTAGGATGACGTGAGGACGTGGGCTGGATCTCTGTCCTGTTCGTGTGGAGGCCAGTGAGGCCCCATGGGTGTGCCGGTGTGGGCCGGGCAGCGCGAGCCGTGTTGGGGGATGTGGGGACGGGCCAGAGGTTTTCAACAAGGCAGCAGCCATCACGTGCAGAGGTCACTGGAGTCAAAGAGCCTCCCACCGGTCGTCGGAGGAGCGTCGGAGGTGGCGGTGTGGGCATCCCCGTGAGGCGTCATCCACTGTGTCACGGCGCATGTAGGTGGCTGATGGGACTTGCACGCTGAGGGAGGGGCCAGAGCTGCCCTACTCCGCAGGCATATTTCCTGCTGGGCGGCGCCCCGTTGAGAGTACCCCAATGAAACAGCGACCGTGACTGATGAGAATACGTTAGTAAAGAAACTGAGTGTTGAGGGAAAAAAAGGTCAGTTCATAGATGGAAAAATATTAGAGAAAATCCCCATTTGCAAAGACTGCAGTGGTCCTTCCAGCAGGAACCAGGAATGGGCGGCAAGGCCGTTGGGTGAAACGTGGGGGGGCACGGTATTTACATAAGTTAAGAAAACACAAATTGCTCATGAATTATTCAGGGGCAGGGGTGTGTGCTCCGTGGAGAAATCAGGTAGATGCTCCCACTGCCGGGTGACCAAACCGGTCATGGGACAAACGGTATTGGGGGCTTTCTGACGTGATATGCTGAGGACACACTGTTTCTGTAACAGCCTCCTGCCAGGAACCTTCAACATGACTTTGAACACACACGATCCGATAAAACCAAATTGAGGGACATTCTGTAAAGAAACTAGACTGGACTCTTCAAAAAAAACATCAGTGCCCTAAAGACAGAGACCTAGAAATAGAAAAATTAAGACTGTGTCAGGTAGCCGCGAGATGTGTGCCCTGGCTGGACCCTGGACCAGGGCTCGGGAGCTGTGAGGGCATGCTGAGGTCCGTGACCACATTGCCTCGTCATTACATGTGTAGGACCGTGACGATGGAAGGTAATGTCTTTGTTGTCACACCTGGGGCAAAGTATCACTGGGATGCCTCCACGTGTCGTCACGCAGTCCAGGAGAAGAGAGGAGAGGAAGTGGCTAGTGTGGTGAAACACTGCTCCTCGACTGGTCCCAGCGAGGTCTGGGTGTTGGTCACATGGATGCTCCCCACCCACAGTGGCTCCACAGTGATGGGAGAGTGATGCGAGTGCAGTAGAAGCCGTGCTTCAGAGTTGGTGGATTTGGACCTTTTCCTAGGCTCGTGATGGTCTCTGGTGGGGCCGGAGCCGCAGCCCCAGCCCCAGGCAGCCCTCTGCTCCTCACATCGGGACAATACATGAGACGGCCCACGCAGGGTCCTACGGTGGGCCTCGTCCCACCCGCGGGCTCACGGGAGTGTTCGGAGCATGTGTCACGTCAGCGAGGCTAAGCCATGAGGCTTGGGGGGTTGGTTATAACAAATGCATCTTTGACTCAGGATATTTTCAGCTCGCTGAAGGTTTATTGGGCCATGACACCGTTGTAAGTCGAGGAGGATCTGTACTCCGTAGATCGAGAAATTTTCCTAACAAAAATTGGAGGGAATTTTTTAAATGTTTACCTCATAAACAGATAAGGCTGAAGAATCTCTCAACACTTAAAAGATAATTTTTTTGGAAGGCAGTCGTGGCTTTCCGAAATGCTGGATTTCTTTCATGTGACAAGTGAGAATATGGGTGAGTGGAAATCCGTGGCCAACTTTGAGATTTCATGAAGCTTTGAGAAGCCTCCTTACGAGAGGCTGTGAAAAGAATGTTGAAGTTTTTACTGGGAGGAGGGAGGCTGGTTAGGGATGCGTGTTGTGCTGCTGATAATTATAGAGACCCTCCCTCCCCTCAAAATGAAAAAGCCAGCCCAGTAGAGGAGTGGATGGATACAAGTGATAATGGGGAGGTGCCGAGAGCCAGACCCTTCCGAGTTCAGTGGAGGGAAAAGTCTTTAGAAGTTGTCCGTGAGTGCTAGACCATCGGTGCGCGTACTGAAATCTCTCTACTCCGATCAGTTGAGGCGGATCCGATGTTGGAAATGGAGCAGAGTCTTCCCAGGACTGAGGCAGCGACCGCAAGAGGAAGAGAAAGGTCTCTTGAGCCCACAGCCGAGAATCCATGAAGACATTGTATTTGAGGAGCAGACCTGGATTCCACGTGCTGGGTGCTGGGTGCTAGGTGCTCCCTGAGGGCTTTGGGATCGTGGTGTGGTCTCACGTCGGGATGACACTTTATAGTTTCAGGGGTCACTCCTGCCAGAGATCATCTCTATTTTGGGCTGAGGGCGAGGGCCGGTCGCCCTTGCCACCCTGCAGGTGAGTGGAATCTGGAGCTGGAACGGGCACGGCGTTTGTCCAGAGCCCCCTCCCCCCCCAGACCCTTGACCCTGACCTGGGGCTTGGGTTGGATGTGCGCCCCTGAGAAGGCAGACTCCGGGACGTGTGGGGCATTTGGAGCATCGCTGCAGCACAGCACAATACAAAGCAAGGAAACTTAGAGTCCAGTCGAGCACAGCTGGTTTGAGAAGCCGGAAAGCATGCAGTCAGCGTGCAAAAGACTTGCACGAAAATTTCTTCGGAAGTAGGGCAGCTTAGTCTCCAAGGAGAAGAACGCTTAGGAAGAGAAGGACCTTTAGTGAAGAGTGGTGTGCACCTGCGACTAAGTGACGTGTGTACGGTGGGTGGGATTTCGTTGGAACAACCACAGCCCGGAGGCGGTGTCCGGCGTCACCTGGGGAGGCTTTGGCAACAACAGCGAGCTCTTTGTTTCATCCTGGGGATGCAGAGGCAGGTCTGCTTGGGGGAGAGGAAGGACTTGGCCTGGCCCCACTGACTCCCTGCGGGACAGGACAAAGCCTCTCTGTTTCTGTGCTTATCTGTAACACGGGCGGCGTGACTTCTGCACTAACCACCTGACTGCCTTGGGAGGACACGAGATGACTCCTGGGAAAGCACTGCTGAAAAGTTGGGAGCCTCTGTCCAAACCAAAGCTAACGTCTTCTTAGGTTAAAAACCACCCTGCTCTTCCCATCGGGGGGAGTAAGAAATCTGAGAGAGGAGTGAGGTGACGGGTGATGCCCGGAGCACCTGCTGAGCCTGTAAACACACTCCGTCTCCCAGAAGGACAGTTTCGTGCCTCACACCGGTTCCTCCATGCCTGTCGGTGGTCAGGTGGGCTGTGAGCGGTCAGGGAGCACAGCGTTGTGCGGTGGGCCCCCGTCCCGAGAGAGCTGAGCTGAGGGGAACCATGTGCACAGAGCGTGTTTCTCAGCTTGCTTCAGGCCGCCTGGGACGTGGTTGGCAGCAATCCCACGGATCTTCTGCTCCTCCGTGCTGGGCGCCCTCGCAGCTGTGGACTGAGGTCTGATGTTGCAGAGCAGCTTTGTGGACGTGGCACAGAGAGATGACAGCGGATTTTCTGTTTGGCAGTGAGATGATCCCTCAGGAATAAGACAAAAAGTGACTTGCTCTGGTTGGTAGTAGGTAGATTGATTGATTGATTGATTGAATGAATGAATGAATGAATGAGTACTTTGAGAGGCACGTTCGTGGTTCATGGCTGTGGGAGTGGGACGTGACAGCAGGCGGTCCGCTCCATACGCCTCTCCTGCCTGGGCTTGCTCTCTATGCCTTGTTCTTGCTTAAGACTTGGCGACGTTACTTACTTTGTGAGCCATTCATTAGGTATTGAAGAAAGTTGCTTTATTTTTACTGACAGCCGACTTCCGTAATTCACACAGTGGTGCAGATAGGAGCACTCTCGTCACAGCTTCGTACTGTCCCCCGAGAAAGTGGCCATGTGACTGTCCTCCCAAAATACCTCTGCTTTCAAAAATTAACATTCAAGAGCCCACCCGGGGTTGGTTTATACCAGTTCTAGTGGAGTAGTAGGCACACTCCGTGCTGTGCCCCTGAATGCAAGTAAAATACGCCAGGCGGAATCTGCGGAGCAGCGTTGTGGGGGCGCCCGAAGATGGCAGCAGGCAGATTGGGGAGGGAAGCCCGAGTGAGAAGTATGAGGGATAAGCCAAGAGTCTCCTTTTTTCCTTCACATATGTCCTGCTGCACGCTGAGGCAGTCTGCATCCCAGAGCTACAGACTTCAAGAGAATCCCTCCCTTTCCAGCCCAAGGAGCAGGAACGAAGTCCCCCTGGGACAGAGACGGGGAGACACCCTGCCAGCTTCATGCAAATCCTAGTAACGCGTAGAATGTACCTTCTGGACTTTTTCTGTGCATATTTTTAAAACATGGTTAAGTACACTAAATGTTTTGTTTTTCGCACAATAGGAGAAAATATTTACGACAAAAACTTAGCACACAGGCGTCGTAAACTTATTTTTTCATAATTTCTTAAGCAGTTATAGGGGCACCAGGGTGGCTCCGTCAGTGAAGTGTCTGCCTTGGGCTCAGGTCATGATCCCTGGGGTCCTGGAATGGAGCTGCCTGTCAGGCTCCCTGCTCAGTGGGGAGTGTGCTTCTCCCCTGGCTTGTGCTTGCTTGCTCTCAAATGAATAAATCAAAAAAAAGAGAGAGAAAGGAAGGAAGGGAGGAAGGAAGGAAGGAAAAAGAAAGAAGAAAATAAAAGGCAGTTACAGTGTAGTTCAGTGCGTTTGAATCACTGTAGTGAGTCAAATGAGTTAACCTCAGATTCCAGTTCAGTGTGCCCGGAGTTATTTACAGGGACTCCTGGTGTTGCCTGAACGGACGCGACCTGCCCTGAACGGACGTGGCCTGCCCTGAACGGCCGGGCCTGCCCTTTGAACAGCAAGGGAACACAGTTAGTTAATAACTGCTCCTGGAGGGTTGTTTCCAGTTTGTTGCTTTTACACAGGACATTGCGGTGTTTGTACATAAAGCTTTCTTTCATACGGGGGTCCTTCTTCAGGTCGACCCCTGGAAGCCGCGTGGGGGGGTCCGCGCTGATGATGAGTTCTGCGCGGGATTCTGCTGATGGTAATAAAGCTATGCCTTCCGGGGTGCAGGTGAGGAGGGTGAGGTTAGCCCAGCCGGTCGTCGGGGTTGCATAGCCGCATGGAGGAGCCCAGCCTGCCTGCTCCCCCCCCACCCCTGGTGCCCCTGGCAATTGCATTCAGGACACCCCGTCCTCCTGCCGGAGCCAATTGAGGAAATGGGAGACCCCATGCCAGCCCCCCCAGCGCCCGCTCCTGCTGCTTGGCTGACGTGACACAGGGACATTGAGCTGGTGGCAATGTCAGTTTGTGTTTCTGTTTGTTTGAGATTCTCTGCCTGCAGCTGGCCGTATCCTTTGTCCTCTGGTCTCTGGTCGATTCTGTTTCCTACATTGGTCTTTCTTACTGGATTTATCTCGGTGTGTGTGTGTGTGTGTGTGTGTGTGTGTGTGTGTGTGTGTGTGTAGGAAAAAGACGTTACCTTTTTCTACTTCAGTTGTTCTGTAATTTGTCTTTTCCTTTGTTTGCTTTTTTAAACATAATTACAATTTTTCCCTGGCTGTAACCGGCTATCCTCCTTTCCTGTTTGCCCCTAAGCTTAAAGAGGCTGCCCCCTCACAGAGATCTGACGGACTTGGAAAGATATTTTTAACAGAAAGCATAGGTGTTTTCTCTCCCGCTGTTTACCTTGTAATTTCTCTCTCCTACCTACACATGCAGGTTCCCCACAAGTATTTTTGTGCTAAAATGGGAAGGCAAATTATTGGGTGCTGGTGCCTGAGAATAGGGTTTTCTGTAAAAAAAAAAAAAAAGTTTTCGAAGGACAATCTGAAATAATATAACATGAAAATCTTACCTAAGCTTTTTTTGCCACAATTTTCTTTTTTATCCATTGTTGTGGCAGAATTAGAACAAACTTCCAATTTAAAACTTTTAAAAAGGGGACGCTTCGGTGGCTCAGTGGTTGAGTGTCTCCCTCCAGTCCAGGGTGTGACCCCGAGGTCCTGGGATCGAGTCCCGCATCAGGCTCCCTGCAGGGAGCTTGCTGCTTCTCCCTCTGCCTGTGTCTCTGCCTCTCTCTCTGTCTCTCATGAATAAATAAAATCTTTTTAAAAATATTTTAAAAACTGAGACTTAAAAATGTTATCATGTTTATAGATGCATGCAATTTAAAATATAAAATGGTTCTACACAGCTTGTTACAAAAAAACATTAGCTCCCCAACCCTGACCCAACTCCAGCCCACGTTCCTAACTCACTTTTAACTCTAACTGAATCTGGTGGTGTTTACCTTTGTATCTCTTCACTTTTTACGGGAGTGTGTGCACACGCATGTGTTTATCCTCTGGTCTTTAAATGATGTGGCAGTTCTGTTTCTTACTGTTCTGATGAAAATCTTATTGACCTCCTACAGGGAAGGCCAGGACTGAGGGTCCTCGGTGCCCCAGGCCCCAGTCCTGTGCCCTTTCTGCCCCACCCTATCCCACCATGGACTGTCATGCTCCCTGTCTGTCCCGTCTTCCCAGTCCTAGTTTTCTGTTCTGATTTAACTCCATACTCCGTGCTTACGTTATTAGTTTGTAAATGCTCTTTGTAGGCAACTCACATCATTTCCTGTAATTACTTTTCTTCACAATATTTTTTTTTCTATAGAGTTAGTGGTTGCCTTGCTTTTTGCTTTCTTAGTTTCCTGTGTGCACATTCATCCCCATGTGGTGACTCTTCATTCAGTGCTGTCAGAGGCAGTGGGATCTGCTGTTGGGATCACCTCCCCAAGGACTACCCTACTGTGGCCTGACTGTCCTCCTGCATTGTTCACTGTCCAGGCTCACAGCCCCTTGGCTCTCCCTTCATAGATGTCCTAGTGGGTCCCATCTTTTCTTTTTTCTGCATTTACTCCTTTGCTTTACAGAGCATACCCTTATAATTCCCTGAACAGAAGAGGACGTAGGTGGTAAATGCCGTGAAATCTTGTGAAAATGGCTTTCGTACAGTAGGGCCGATTTATCATATGGCTGGGTATAGGACTCTTAAGTTGGAAATCATTTTCCCACAGACTTTGGAGGCATTTTTCCAAAGTCTTATGTTTTCAAGTATTTTTGAAAAAGCCTGACTCTTAATGCTTTGTATGAAGCTTGTTTTTAATTTCTGGAGGTGTTAGGATCTCTTGCTTGACCCTCATTCTTGAAATTTTACGGTGCTGAGTCTTGGTATGTAGGTCTGTTTTCTTCTGTTGAACTGCATGTCCACTGACCTTTTGAACTTGGAAATCCATATCCTCTGTGGTTTGTTCAACCTGCCATCCTTAACTAGAAATCCAGATACATATGTTTTAAGGGAAATTATAATAAGAACACGTATTTCCCAAAGCCCAGATTATTATCAGTGAAATATTGAAATGGATCACGGTGATTAAATTGGTTAGCTAACCAGAATTTAAAAGTGTGCTGACAAGCGTAAAATACAGACAAGCACACATTTCGTTCAACAGAGCAAGTAAAACTTGAAGTGAGCAAGTTGTTTAAGCCACTTACAACTCCTATATGCAGCCCAGACTTGTATCAGAGAGGGGTAGATTTATTTATGAACCTTTTTCACTCTTATTGAAAGGAAAAACATGCAGTTCTACCAACATAATTTCAGAAGATTGAAAGTATACCCACCTCAGTCCCTTGTTTCAGTTTGGTCACTACATCTCACATACCGATGTATACTTGTATTTGCCCCAGTGTCCAACGTTTCACCTAAGTTAGTAAAACCTTTGTCCTCTGAGCCAAGCTCTGGAATTTTTCCTACATATTTTTTCCAAAATGGTTTTGGTAGCAAATCAGTCAATTACTCTTTGCCTATCAGTGTAATTTTAGAAGTTGGGTAAGCGTCTGCTGAAATGTGCTATAGAAAGTGCTACTATCTCAGGAACGTTCTGAAGCCATGAGCTCCACCTCTAGGACCGTACCCCTTCCCAGGGTTGTCCAAAGAACAGTGAACGTTGAGTGGCAGACTTCATGGTGGGAGTTTATGTATCTTAATATAAGCTCATGAAGGCAAAGCACTCCCGTGCATCTCTACTCTGAGTACCCACGCCAAGCACTTCTCTGACCAGATAAGTCAGAGAATGGGGGGACGCATTCTGACGCCGCCTCCTGGAGAGCGTATCAGATCCCAGAGGCTGAGGGCTCAGTCCCACCGACTATCGGCACCTGCGCTTCTGGCCCCCAGCTGTAAATTGGAGGGGCCCATAAGTGCTGCTCAGGCTTGGCTACTTTGCTAGCTGTTGCTCACAGAACACGGAACGCAGGAAATAGACTTCCGGTTTATTATAAGAGGATATAACAGGGCAGCCAGATGGATGAGAAGCATCAGCCGAGGTATGTGGGGAGAGGTACAGTTTCCGTGCCCTGTCCGGGTGCACCACTGCCCCCCAGGACCTTCCTGTCTCTCCTCTTTCACCCTGGAAGCTCTCTGAACCCTCATCCTTTTGGCTTTTTGTGGGGCTTCATTATGTAAGTGGGATTGATTAGGTTTTTGGCCGCGGCTGATTAGCTCAGCCTCCAGCCGCTCTCCTTGGAGATTCAGCCCTGTGCTCCCTGGTTGGCTCTCCTGGCATCCAGCCCCATCCTTCGGGGCTTTCCAAGAGTCACCTCATGAACATGCACTCAGGTGTCATTGGAAGAGGTTCTTAGGAATAACCAGAGAACCTTTATCTCAGGAAATCCCCAAGGTTGTGCCAGGAGAACAAAGTCAGAGGCCAGGTTTATATCTCTTATTAGCAATCAGTGTCAAGGGACGCCTGGGTGGTCAGTGTCCCCGTCGTGATCCCGGGGTCCTGGGATCAAGTCCCACATCGGGCTCCCCACAGGGAGCCTGCTTCTCCCTCTGCCTCTCTCTCCGTGTCTCATGAATAAATAAATAAAACCTTTAAAAAAGTGTCAAAAAGCTCAATTCTGAATATTAGTAATCATAGCACACTTTCATGTGGCCTTATAGTGAGTCTTGTTTTCTCTTTTCCCACCAGCTTTTTGGAGACTGGGAAGCCCAGCTGCGGAGAATAATGAAGCTCATCGCTGGCGGTGGCCTGTCCATCACTGGTTCTCACAACATGTGTGGGGATTACCTGTACAGTGGCCACACGGTCATGCTCACACTCACCTACCTATTTATCAAAGAGTGTAAGTCTCCAGCAGCCTTCCATGACGCCTGCCATTTCCCATGGTCCCTGTGAAGTGTGGCTGGAAGCCTCAGGAGGGCGGCACCTCATCTCCCCACCGCACCCAGAGAGACACGTGGCGGGGGGGGGGGGGGGGGGTGACTGCTCTTCCTCATGGGGTCACTTGTTCACCCTCAAGGGTCAGCACAGCATTTGGGGTGCACGACAGCTGCTGGAGGAGGCTAGAAGGAAACCTCCCAAGACGCCAGGAATGCAGTGTCAGGCCTGTGGGTGTGATGGTAGACTGTGTTTCTAAGTTCCTAGCCCTCTGCTCTGAGCCGTGGGGACAGAGGTGCTCAGTGATGTCCCTCACAGAAGCCGTGGGCTCGGGGACACTGAATGAGGAGGGCACTAAATGGGAAATTTCCTTTTTAAAAAAGTACTTAAAATATTTTATTCTGAGACACACAAAAAAATAATACTAAATATACCCTGTCCGCCACTCAGACTTAATAGGTATTAGCTTTCGCCGTGTCTGTTTCCAATAACCCTTTAAAAATCAGATGAGGTGTTAGGAGGTGACAGGCCTTTCATTCCTTCCCCCACCACTGTCCTCTCTCCTTTCCATCCGTGTTTTTATACGTGCGCATCATGGTGGGATGGTTTGTCAAATCTGCGTACCTGGTATTATGCTGTCTCTGGTCTTCGGCCACTTGATTTCTCTCAAATGATGTTTGTGAGACGTGAGGCTCTGGCTCGCTGTAATGAGCCACAGGTTACTTCTTTTTCTCCTTGTGGAAAACTCAGTTGTCCTAAGTCCTCAGTATTCTGCTGTTAAAAACAGCCTCCGTGAGCCCGGTCCAGGCAGGTTCCGTGCAGAACAGTGAGTGGCGGCGGGTTGCCGGTACCTCCAAGGAGGGACGCACAAATTGCCATGTCGATGTGTGTCGGGAGTGAGTGCGGCGCCGTCGAGTTGGCAGGCAGAGCAGTGATGGTAACAAGAAGTGACCGACAGGAAGGGGTCTGAGTCCGTCCTCCGAGATGGGGCTGTGCTGTCCTGTCCCCCGTCAGCAGGAGAAACCCGTCCTGCAGCAGGTGCAGGTGGGTGCGGGGGCGGGGGGGCTGGCTGCCGCTGGACCCTGGGAAGATGGGGGCCTGACCCACCCTGATGGGCTGGCACTGGCGAGGCACGGCAGGAGCACGGCCGGCTGGGGACTGAAGGCTTGAAAGCCCAGCTCGGGTCTTTTTAAAATTTATTTTGTTTGACGGAGAGAGAGTGTGAGCACAGGGGGACAGGGAGAAGCAGGCTCCGCGCTGAGCAGGGGCCGACGTGGGACTCCATCCAGGACCCTGAGATCAGGACCGGAGCCTACGGCAGAGGCTTCACCCCCTGAGCCCCCCTGCCCCCCAGCCCGAGGCCGCTTGTGGTCTCAGGGAAGACAGGAAAGGGCCAATGTGCCCAGGCGCCGGGAGAAGGGAGCGTGGGCGCCCCTGGCCTGTGGCTGAGCCCAGGGAACCATACCACCTCCAGGCGCCCTCCCACCCCGCGCTGGGCCACGCGGGCCTGGGGTAACCGGAGCGCTCCCGGCCCTGCTGACTGTACTTCAGCGGGTGAGCCTCCCCCTTGAAGGAAACCCAGCGTGCCCTGTGGGGAGACAGGGGGCAGGGGGCCAAGTCAGATGGAAGGTCCCCGTGCTACCCCGAGCCTCTGACCTCACTACGCTTCACTCCCTCGGCCCTGGATGAGACGCAGAGAGCTGCTCCTGGCCGGGGGAGAGGTTATAGCGATGGAAACGGGCGGCACATGGGCCTACTGTTCAGCAGCGGCGGCCACTACTGTTGTCTGGCTGGGTGTCCAATCGGATCTTGCTGGATCCGAGAGCAAGAGAGCCCCCCCGCCCGACCACTGCCTGTGAAGACCCAGCCCCCTTCACCTTCTCTCTGGTCCTGCTTATCTTGTTCAGCGTTGCAGTTTTTCCTGGCATTTGACACCTTCTAACTTAGTGTATAATTTACTTATTTATTATTATAAATGTATTATTATTATAAATTTACTTATTATAATTATTTTGTATTGTCTCTCCCCCGTACTAGGAAGGTATTTAGGAAGAACCACAAAGGCAGGTTCTTTGGCCTGTTTGTTCATTGATCTCAGTAGCTAGCACATTTCCTGTGCTGGACACATCGTAGATGCTGGATAAATCTCAGTCACATGGCTGATTAGTCCTTTGGCCGTTTGAGAATCCAGTAAAAGTCTGAACTTCCTCCCCATGGAGAGGGTGGGGAGGATGGATCACATTCAGACGACATTCCTCCGTAAAGTTTCAGACCCTCTTCAGCCCATTATTTGAGAACACAAGGCGGGAAGGCCTGATGCTTCTTCTCTCGAGGGGCTTCCAGGTGGAGGTGTGGACAAGTGTTTATCTGACCCTGCCCGGCCTCTGAATGAGCTTGGACCAGAATTCCCAGGCATCTGGATCCTTTATTTCCATTTGAGAAACAGAAATCCCAGAGACTTTCAGATCAGTGCATGGTCACAGAGCTTGGAAAGCAACTAAGACGGTGGTAGCGGTCCCAACCGCCCACTCCCCATATAAGCTCTCTCCAGACCAAAAGGTATTGGTTTTTCTTAGAGCATTAAGCCCAAATTTTTTACAAGTAAATGGACTTAAATGTCAGTGAACTTTTTTTTTTAACCGAGCGTGATGCATTATCCCCATCAGTTGACCTTTTAAATTGTATTTATGATTATCTGAATCTAGCAATAACTAAATACAAAATACAGTTGTAAATCAAAAACCAAGCTGCTGCCGTTCTAACCTTTTTTCCACGTGAGCTAAAGCCCTCAGACTTGCTGCCCGTGTGACCTGTTTCCAGAAGGAAAGCTCGGAGTCACTGGACTCAAGTGGCCGCAGAGGCGAGCGTGGTTGGTGCCCTCCGTGCTACCTGAGTGACAGGCTGTTGTGCCTCTCTCCTCATTTCAGATTCCCCTCGACGACTCTGGTGGTACCACTGGATTTGCTGGCTTCTCAGCGTGGTTGGGATCTTCTGCATTCTCTTAGCACATGACCACTACACTGTGGATGTGGTGGTGGCGTACTACATCACCACGAGACTCTTCTGGTGGTACCACACTATGGCCAATCAGCAAGTGAGTCCTTCCCCCCCCATCTGATTGCAGTTCCCTTCGCCCCGGCTGGGGGCGGGGGCGGCACAGCAGGGGGAAGGGGATGTGCAGAGAACCCACCGATGGCTCAGGTTTCTCTTAGAGAGGTCGGTGGGTAGGACTGTGTTGTCTCTGGTGATGCTGACCCACCTCTGAGTGGAACATGAACAAGAAACACATGAACACGGTGACACCAATGCTGCATCCTTGCAGAACAAATGTCCCTCCCCCCTGCCCCTGATTGCCCCCGCCCCCGCCCTTCTTCCACCCTGGGCCCTTACCAGCTGAGTGCTTAACTGGCGTCACAGAGAAGTGACGGCCACACTGACTGAGGCCTGTGTATATGGGCAAGACCCTGAGTAAGCCTCATGCTGTCCATGCACTCCCAGAATCAGAGTATTTTTTCCTGCTGGGTTGGGTGTGGCACAGTTAGCAGATGAGCGCAGAGTGGGGACGTGTGTTGTGTGTGTGTGTGTGTGTGTGTGTGTGAAACGGGGACACACGGGGCGGGTCTGGGGTCCTCTGTGAACTGCAATAAGGGAAATACCTGAACTGCAAGTGGAGGATGACCAGCAGAGCGTCCTTCTGTGGCTGGGACGTGGCTTGTGCTCCCTGACGCAGTTACCTGTCCTTGTCGTCCTAGGTGCTAAAAGAAGCCTCCCAGATGAACCTCCTGGCCAGGGTGTGGTGGTACAGGCCATTTCAGTACTTTGAAAAGAATGTGCAAGGAATCGTACCTCGGTCTTACCACTGGCCCTTCCCCTGGCCAGTCGTCCACCTCGGTCGACAAGTCAAGTACAGCCGCTTGGTGAATGATACGTAACGGCCGGACCCAGCGGGGAAGCGAGGAACTGTCCGAAGTGCTAAGAACTCCATGAGAGAAGATGCCATAAACAAACACCTCCCTAATCCTGTTCTCTTTCAACAGTTACCTTGACTTAACCTATTGAGTTACCTGGTCAGCACTGTGATCTTTTTTTCTCTCCAAAGGACCTGCGTTGGACAACAATAAAGAAAATTTAACCTATCATGCACTGTACACATTTCCTCTTCATAAGTTTGGGATTTACATGACCTGCGACCACCATGTTCCTTTGTATATGATGCAACAGCATAAATGTGAGCTTTTATATCATCAGTTCTGGTCTTTCCAGTCACATCTGGAAATAAAGTGTATTATTTTCTTGGGAAAACATACTTTTCATATCTCTTGCCCCAAAGATTGGGCTGTAAGCCATTTTCTAACAAATGTCTCTATGAAGGTTTCTAAGTACCTGAATGGGGTTCAATTCTGAAATCTTTCTACCTGTTGCACCGATATTCAAATAAAAATGACAGACACAGAAAGGTTTGGTAACTTTGGGTTTTGTAAAAATCAGCGGAGAGAGTGTGTCAAAAAGTGCAAAAAAAAAAAAAAGATTCTGTTACAAAGTGATTTTCTAAGTATTTCCTAACTTTATTTTTCAAAATAATGTTATGAAAACCAAATTTAAAGATTTTTACATGTTGGAGAGAAGAGAGTTAAAATTTAAAAATGCTTCTTGGGAGAGAAATTTGTCTATGTTTCTAGTGCCTTTCTTGTCTTGATTGTATGGTCAGTAGGCAATCTTAAATGTTTTTATTTAAAATAAAATATTCCATGAAAATATAAATGTATGTATACACTACTAAATTTTGCATTTATAGCTAAATTAAATCAGAAGACTGCTTACGGTTTTTAAATAGCTACGAGTTAAAGAAGGGGGGAAGCTAATTAGAAAGTCCGGGCCTGTTCCCATATTGTGAACAGGTGGCAATGACGTGTACCACTTAAATTATTTTATCATCTATTTGGTAGTTCGATTTTAACTATACAATGAAAACAGCCATGAATACTTTGTTTTTAAAAAAAGAGAGTCTTGAAAATGATCACTTAACTAAAACTTGAAAGCTCTAAATTAGTCATCCATACTCTCATGACAATTTTGTTGGTGAACAACAAAACAGAGATCTATTTCTTTCAAATATATTTGTGCAGAAACTGCATGGAACTCTGAGTTTTACTCCTAACATGAGTATGTTTGGGGAAGTATTCTATTCTATACTTGCCAATGTGGAGAACAAAATAGTTTTTTAAGAATGAAGAAGTATATATATCCATTCTGTATTTTACGCAGCAGAATTATCTTCCGTAGGGTTTTTTTGTGTATTCACAAGGTGATATTTGTATTGTAAAACAATAATGGTGAAGGAAATAAAAAGGCTTTTAAAATTTTGTTTTAAATATTTGTAAAGTTATTATTCCAGAGTATACTGATATCTTAACAGCTTACCTAGATCATAAATTAATCAAGATGCACTTTTTAATAAAACCTGATACTTAAAATAAATGACTGTTATTTCTAATGTGTTCGCATCCTTCACGGAAGTCAGAGACGAAGTCGTGAAAGCAAGGTAATAAAAAAATCACCGTGCGTGTTGGAGCTTCCCCAACATGGGTTGGTTTGAGACACGGCCTGTGGCAATCCTGATTGTTTTCCCTTTGAGGTTTCTGGGAAGGTACAAGTGTTTTTTGTTTTTTTTTAATACGTAAAAGAATCACAGATGGGTTCGATCCAAACTGCGGTCAGCCTTTGCCGGAGAGGAGGAGAAGTCAAAGCAGTGAGACCCGCATGGGGCTTCGGCCGGGCGTCACCGTGGGCACGGGCAGTGGCCTCTGGAGGCCAGACCGGGTTCTAGGATGGCTCCCCCTTCTCCCCCTTCCCTGCGGCCCCACCCTGACCTTGACCCTGGAGCAGGTGCTGCGTGGCCTGAGGGAAAGTAACGTGAGTAATGCAAATGCATCCGCTGAACACGGAACCTTTTTTTTTCCCCTAAGTCGAATTAGTTTTCTTTAAAAAAAAGGGGGGGGGGGGGCTACTGTGTCTCTGCAGGCTGCCTGTTGGTTTCCTAAGAAACTCGTACCCGGGGCCTCGGCTGCTCCCGGGCTGCGGGCGGGCACAGGAGCGCCACCTCGAGGTCTGTTCCCGGCCTCCCGCTGCCCCGGGCCCTGAGGGCTCCCGGGAGGCCCATGTGGGGGGGCACCGGCGGGAAGGCCCAGGACGAGGCCCCTCCCCGTGAAGCGAGCGGGTGAGCGCACCTCGCGAGGTCCGAGGCCTCACTGCAGCCCGGTTCCTGATCGCCAGCCCTTCGCACCGGGCGCGGAGCTGAGCACGGAGCCGAGCACGGAGCCCGCCACGGAGCTGAGCGCGCGGGGCCGGGCACGGAGCTGAGGCCGGCGCGGCAGTGGCCCGAGCCCGCGGCCACCTGGCGGAGCCAGGTCCTGAGGTGCCTAGATACAGGATGTGCTCCCGGATCCCTTGACGTCCCTACTCAGGTTTTCCCCAGATGTATTTATTTTAGAGAGAGTTGGGGGCAGGGGGCGCAGAGGGAGAGCGAATCTAGGCGGGTTCCCACTGGCCGGGAGCCCACGTGGGGCTTGCCCTCCGGCCCTGAGATCACAGCCTGAGCCAAACCAGAGCCGGGGTCCTGCCTGCACCCCGGGGTAGATGCTGGGCCTCTGTGCCCTCCGCTCCCTTCGGTCAGGAAATCCAGGCCGCATTCGCTGCTGTGGGCCCCTGACGTCCTTACCTGTCTGCCAGTGCGGTGTCCGCCCCCCACTAGGTACTCCAGGGACAGGGGTGTTCCTGGGGCAGAGGTGCTCCGAGGTCAGAGCTGCTCCGGGGGCAGAGGTGCTCTGAGGTCAGAGGTGCTCCGGGGTCAGAGGTGGTCAGAGGTGCTCTGGGGTCAGGGGTGCTCCGAGGTCAGGGGTGCTCCAGGGTCAGAGATGCTTCAGGGTCAGTGGGGGGCCGGTCCCTGGGGGCCCCACAGGACGGGGGGGGCGGGGAGGGTGACCCAAGGCCGGCCCGGGCTGCCTGGGTGGACACGGGAGGGGGTGTCACATGTGCCAGGGTGCGGCCCTGCTGTGGCTCGGCGTGTGGCTGCTGGGAAAGGCGCGCCGCCAGCCTGGAGTGCCCTGCGTGTCCGGGGTCCCCCGTCACCACGAGCGTGGACATCTGACCGCCGGAACGGGCCTGAGGGCCACTGGTGTCCCACAGGTGAGTCCCCCAGGAATTCCAGGGCCGGGGGTTCGTGGGGTGCAGAGCCCGACAGCAAAGAGCCGCAGAAGCAGGGTTGGTGGTCCTGGGGCCCTGGCGCCCGGGTGCCGGGTGACATGTCTGGGGTGGCTTTGGGGTCGCAGATGGTGGGGTAGGGAGGGCCGCGGCCGACAGAGGCCAGCCCAGCCCCCCCGCCCGCATCCCTGAGCCCCCCGTGCTGGCACTTCCCCGGGAGTAGGGGGGCTGCTCCGGGCTTGTTAGGCGACAAGCCGGCTTCCTCCTGGTGCCAGGGCCTGGTGCCATCCCTGTCCTCCCCTGTCCCTGACCCTCTCTGGTCTCCATCCTTGAGGCGCGTCCCCCTGGACAGATCACATGCACAGACGGCACCTCGTGTGTGTGCTCTCCTGACCGTCTCCGTCTTTTCACCGCTGTGCTGAGACTTTTCACGCGTGAAGTGTAATCGATGGCACAGCTGACCTTGAACAATACGTGTTCGGACCCAGCGGGTCCACCTACGTGTGGATTTTTTTCAGTAAATACAGCACCAAGTACTAGAGAGGCACTTTTACGATTTTCCTAGTTTTTTCCTCTAGCTTTATTCTAGGAACACAGCATGGAACACGCACACCGACTGCGCGCTAGTCGTTATTGGGAAGGCTTCTGGCCAACAGTAGGCTATTAGTAGATACATTTGCGGGGACTCCGCTTTTTTTGTTTGTTTGTTTAAGATTTTATTTATTCATGAGAGACCCAGAGAGAGAGGCAGAGACACAGGCGGAGGGAGGAGCAGGCCCCATGCAGGGAGCCGGATGCGGGACTCAATCCCGGGACCCGGGGTCACACCCAGGGCCTAAGGCAGGCGCCAAACCGCTGAGCCCCCAGGAACCCCCCCAAAACAGTCCTTTCTCGACAAGTTCGCCCAACCTTCTGTAGCTGTAAGGGTGGCAGCGGTGACGACCCCAAAGCTCTCTGAGGCTGGAGATGCAGCTGGAAGCCCGGGGCGGCCGAGCGTCTGCGGCCGACCAACAGGACGGGCTGCTCTCCGAGGGAATCCCGCCGGCTGGACCGACCAGGCTGTGTCCTCACGACAGCCCAAGAACTGAGACTGGGAGCGGCTGTCGGCGTCTGCGGCGGCAACCTCGGGCCTCCGCTCACAGGGTGTCCCGGAGGACGCGAGGACAGGCCGGGCCGGGAGCGGGGGGACATCCGGGTGCCGAGCCGTGTGCCACTGGCCGGCGCCTGCCGTGCGCTCTCCCGCGAGGCCCTGGGGTGCAGCCCCGCGCCCGGGGAGAGCTCTTGGCGTTGGCCGCGTAGCCCAGGCCCGTGGGAGGGGAGTGGCCACCAGCAGGGCCTGGGCAGTGACTTCGGCTCCGGAGGCCGGGTCTCTCTCCACCGAGGGCTTCCAGTGGGTTCTGTGGGGTGCGACGATCTCCCTCTCCCGGGGCCCCCTCGCTCGAGGTCATTGCCAAGAGTTGCACTTAGGGACTCCAAGCGTTTTTCAGTGAGAGCAGGAAATGCGGCAAGTGTTGTGACGCCATCCCGGGCAGGGTCCTGCCAGGAACCCCCGCCCGATGTCGTACCTACTTCATTTCACACCAAGGACATTTTTTTTTTAAATATCCAGGCTTGTTTTATTTTTTTTTCCCCTTGAATTACATTTATCTATATTCCAGCCCATTGTAACCCTTTTTTTGTATATTTTTTTTTATTGGAGTTCGATTTGCCGACACAGAGCACAACACCCAGGGCTCATGCGTCCGGTGCCCCTGTCAGTGCCCGTCACCCAGTACCCCTGTCCCCCGCCCACCTCCCCTTCCACCGCCCTTGGTCGTTTCCCAGAGTTAGGGCTGCTCATGGTTTGTGTCCTTCTATGATTTTTCCCACTTATTTTCAACACCAGCAGTTTTTTGTCCGACTCCTCCCTCAAGAGTTGCTCTACGACGCAGTGGTGCTCGGGGAGACATTACTGGTCACATCCAAGTGCCCGGGGCGGGTCGCGGCGGAGCGGGAACCTCGAGGCCATCAGTACAAGTGTGACGTAGGGCGACGGTGACGGGGACTGGGCAGGGGGGGGTCGCACAAACAAGCTCTGGGCTCAGTAAACCCCGTGATCGCAAGGGAAATGGGGGGAGGCATGAAGACAAGGCCCTGGGCGCCCCAGGAGAGGTCCCAGCACATGCAGGGCGCCTGCTGCGGAGCAGGGAGCTGAGCCTCGAGCTCCACGCCAGTGTCGCCCGCATCTGCCCCAGACGCAGCATCCCTGGGCCCAAGCGACGGCCGCCTCCCATATTCAGTGGGGCGCAGGCTTGGCCGCTGGAGCCGCCGACCCGCGGGGAAGCAGCCAGCGGCCACCCAGCCACAAGCCGTGCAGCTCCGGGCCATGGGCTCTGCGGGCCCCACCAAGGCCCTGGCACTACTGTGACCACCTCCTGACCACGGTCGGCGCCGGCGCCACAGGAGCCCCGAGGGGCTCGGCCGAGCAGGTGGGCCGGGTGGGCCTGGGCAGGTGCACACAGCTCAGGGTGTCCTGGGGGGGCGGGCGGGAAGGCGTGATCTGCTGGCACGAGCGTGCTTGGGAGGCGCCTCTGAACCCTGGGCTCTGAGCTCCTCAACGCGTGGTGGCCAGGCCTGCGGGAGGCCCGTGGTGGCCGCCGCCGTGGTCCCCGCCGTGGCCCAGGTGAGCAGGGAGGCCGACGCCGTGCCGGACGCTGCCTGTGTCCGGGGCCCAGCTCGTGCGGCATGGCAGGGTGGGGGGCGGTGTGTGCAGGTGGCACCGCTGGGCCCATCACCCGGAGCGCGTCACGGGGGGTGGGGAGCCCCACCCTGGTGGCTCGCGGGCCGCTGCCTGGTGAGCGCTCCCGGGCTCCCCCTCCTGGGGGGCAGGTGCAGGATGGCAGTCGGGTCGAGGCGGGGCCGACGGCAGAAGGGCCCGTTCTGTTTTGTCACACATGGTCCCAGCTGCACCCAACACTCAGCAGACGCGGGGGGAAGGGGGGCACTTCCTTCAGGAGCCGAAATGTTGATGTGTGCGGCGCTCGCATCCCCATACTGCCAACACCCACCAAGTGCAGCATCAGAGTCCCAGGGGCTGGACGGCGAAGCATCCGAGATGTCACCTTAGCACGGCGGAGCTTGAGCGCTGACACGTGGGCCGCCCGCACATCCGGGTGTGCAAAGCCGCCTAGTCCCTCAAGGTGTTCAGGGTTAATCACCAATTAAAATCGGCCAAGACAGCGAATGTGCACGGGCGCTGGGAAATGCATCTTCCTCCTGGGAGTGAGCAGGGCCCCCACCCAAGTGAGGAGGTGCTGCCGGCGGTGCTACCACCCCCCCAATGCCCCCAAAAGGGGCCAGAGCCGGAAAGACCCTGCGTTTTCTGCTCCGGTTTAGGGCAGCGTCGCCTCCTGGGCGGGACCGCGGGAAGCACACGTGGCCCGGGCAGGGGAGCCTGCGGGTGTGCAGAGCACAAGCTTCTGCTGCCCGCGTTGCCCCGAGGTGTGCGCCGTGCTGCGGGGCGGCGGGGGCGCCTTGGGCTTATCCACATGCACGCACACGCGCACACACATACCTTGAGCGTTTGTATCAGCGTCTTTAGAGCCGTAAACCAATCTGCCCTTAGAGAAACATACATTTCCTTAAACTGGCCTGTGGCCTTGAAGCCCTGTCCACGCAAACCTTTCTTCCCCTCTGATATTTCATCATGAAAAATAATTTTTTAAGGTTTTATTTATTTACTTGGCAGAGCGAGCGAGCGAGCACAAGCAGGGGCAGAGGCAGAGGGAGAAGCAGATGCCCCCGAGCAAGGAGCCCGACGCAGGGCTCCACCCCAGGACCCCGAGATCACAAGCTGAACTGAAGGCAGATGCCTCACCCACTGGGCCCCCGGCGCCCCTGCAAGACAACTTTTGAGTCCACGCTCACTTGGTAAGGACTGCACATGAGAACCCCCGTAGGCACCGCCTAGTTTCTACTGTTACTTTATTCCCTTGCTTTATCACGGATCCATCCACTTGTCTGTGTTTTTATGCGTCTATAAATTATTCGTATCGTTGTGATGCACTTCAAAGTAAATTGCAGACCCTTCTTTTGAAATACGTCAGCATTCATATCACTAAAACCCAAAATTTGTTCCCAGGTGGTTTTTTGCTTTTTGAGTAAAATCTATAGGCAAAGAAACACAGAAACGTGAAGTGTGTATTTGCTGTTTTGACAAATGCATGTAATTAAGGCCCCTGTCCTGACACAGAGCAGTTTAGCACCTGCTCCCCGCCCCTTGCCCATCAATCTCGGCCACCCGTCCCCTACCCCACATCCCGGAGGCAAACCTTGTTGGCTACTATTGATCGGCTCCCCCACCGTGGACTGCTTATGTTCTCATTGGGACGGCTGCTTTCATCCTGCGTAATAGGTGTAGAGTCCTGCGTGCTGCTGTGTGTGTCGAAGCATTGCTTTCTAATAGTGACCAGTATTCCATCGACTATGTGTGCCACGGTGTGTTTACCCACTCTTCCACAGATGGACACCTGGGCAGCTTCCACGTTGAGGATAGTATCAATAAAGCAGCAGCTTACAATATGCTGTGAGTTTTCTATTCGTGTGCACATATGTGTGTGCATGTACATATGTGTGCCATGCATACATGTGCATGTACATATGTGTGCCTGGGTGTGTGTAATGCATGTGCATGGATGTGTGCATGTACATATGGGTGTGTGGTGTGTATGTGGGTACATGTGTGTGCACGTACATATGGGTGCCTGGGTGTGTGCATGTACATGTGTGTGCATGGATGCATGCATGTACACGTGGGCACATGGTGTGTATGCTTGTACATATGTGTGCACATACATATGGGTGCCTGGGTGTGTGCATGGATGCATGTGTGTACATATGGGCACATGGTGTGTGTACATATGTGTGCATGTACATATATGTGCCTGACGTGTACATGCATGTGCATGGATGCATGCATGTACATATGGGTGTGTGGTGTGTATGTGTGTACATGCGTGTCCACGTGCATATGGGTGCCTGGGTGTGTGCATGTTCATGTGTGTGCATGGATGCATGCATGTACATATGGGGTGTGTACATGTAGATACATGTGCATGGATGTGTGCATGTACTTATGGGTGCCTAGGTTGTGTGTGCATGTACATGCGTGTACATGGATGCATGTGCATGGATATGCATGGATGTGTATACACATGTGCATGTGTGTGAATTGTGTGTGCATGGATGTGTGCATCTGTGTGAATTGTGTCTGCATGCGTGTACATGTGTGTGCACATATGCATGCGTGTGCACGCTTGTGCATGTAATTAGGTCTATAGGTTGTTGTCTCTCCCGGGTAAATACTACCCAGGTGTGGGGTTGTTGGGTTATAGGGTTGACGGATGTTTGATTTTACAAGAAATGACCAGACGTCCTTGTAGGAAATTTTTCTTGCTCTTAAAGAGAGGGACCCCCCAGATCAGAACAAACCAAGCCAAACCCTCCCTTGGGACAAGGCTGTGCATAGATGTGACGCCCAGGACGTCGCAGCCCTGAGCTCAGAGCTGACACCTGGATAGGAACGGGGTTCTCAGTGACACAGGAGCCCTGGAGGGACCAACTCTGGGGCTGCCTTCCTTGGACGCATGCGAACCAGTGACACCCCTTATTCCTTAAGACAGTTGGAATCAGAGATTCTTTTAAAAGAAATCGATAAAAAAAAAAAAAGAAATCGATAGAGCTGTGCTCCGCTCGGCAGCACAAATCCTAAAAATTGACACGACGCTGAGAAGATGAGCCCGGCCCCTGAGTGGGGAGGACATGCAAACTCCACGGGCGTTCACTATTTTGGGGATGAGTGCTGGGTGTGTGTGGAAGTGAGGATCACCGGATTCTACTCCAGAAACCACTGTTGCAGTCCACGTCAGCGCACGAAATTCAAGTTAAAAATGCATCCAGTAAAAGTATTTTTAGAGGCGCTCCTGGAGTATCTCATCCATGTAGCAAAGCGCCTCTGGAGTAACCGCACAAACCAACACGCAGGGACCTGGAGTGGAGGGGCCGTTGGCCGCACCCAAGCAGTGGGTCTCCCGGAGCGCACCCACTCGTGCACAGTGCACCCGGCCTCTCCCCAGAGCCATCCATCACTTACCCTATTTTTTTTAATTTTTATTTATTTTTATTTTTTTCTTTTATTTATTTATGATAGTCACACACACACACACACACACACACACACAGAAAGAGAGAGGCAGAGACACAGGCAGAGGGAGAAGCAGGCTCCAAGCACCAGGAGCCCGACGTGGGACTCGATCCCGGGACTCCAGGATCACGCCCTGGGCCAAAGGCAGGCACTAAACCGCTGCGCCACCCAGGGATCCCCACTTACCCTATTTTTAATTAGCATTTTTCCTCCAGCGGCCTCCTTACAAAAACGAGCAAACGGCCTGACCCTCGGCCTCCACCCCGGACTCCCTCGCAGCCCCACATAAGGGCCAAAGGAGAAGCGGCTGCTGGAGTCCCTAAAGCCCATCGCCTCGGAACCGGTCGCTGCCGTTGCTGATTCTGCAGGCGGAGGGTCGCCCCGGCCCCTGTGGGCCCAGCCGTGGCCAAAGGGTCGCGAGCCCAGAACGTGTCCTGAGAGGGTTGGCACGGACGCCCAGCACCCATGCCCCTCTGTCGGCTCTGTCCCTGCTCACGCCGAGGGCGCCCATCCAGGGCTTCAGCCGGGAGCCTCCTGGGTCTGTCGCCTCTCGCTGAGCCCCCCGACACCCTCCCCACTGGCACCCCCGCAGCCCCTCGCTCTTGCCCGGCTGCCTGGAAGCCTCGACATCAGGCCGGGGCTCCTCACGCCTTGTCCCTGCCACTGGTGCTCCCCATGGAGCCGGGCTCACGGGTGCGCCAGGAATCCCCAGACGCCTGCTGGTGCCAGCACCCGTGGGACAGCGAGTCCCCATCAAAATCAGAGCAACATCGGGAGCCTTGCAGCCCCTGGGAGCACCACACCCCATGGCCCCCTGGAGATTGACCCCACCATGCCCCATGGCCCCATGGCCTGAAGGAGCACCACGCCCCGCGGCCCCCGGAGCACCAGCCCTGCTCGGCCTCCCCACTCGCCAGCCGCCCGGTCAGCTGCTTCTCCCTCGGCCCCTGCCTGGGCCACAGCCTGGCCACCCTCTCCTCCATGCACTTTCCTGTCGGGGGACCTCCACGGGGGGCCCCTCTTTCTCCAGGACTGCTTCCCTCGGGCGTCAGTGGCTTGGACGCGCCCCCTTCCTCGGGTCTGTCAGAGGGGACTTCTCCGATGGTGTCGTGGTGAACGGCGTCCTCTCACCTGTCGCTTTGCCTTCCTGTCCTTCGCAGCATGTGGCGCCCAGCGGGCGACCCATGATTGTTCGTTTTCCTTTGTCTCCTTCCATTTAGGATGGAAGCGTCCTAAGAAGCTGGACTGTGTCTTGGCCTAAGAGCGTGCCTGGCAAACAGTAGGCACTGAATCGTGCACAACTAAATACGGGGCTGGACTGAATACTGACCGTGGGGCCCCGGGTCCCAGAAAGAGCACGACGAGGAGCACCGCCTCCCGCAGCTCTGCCGCCTCACGCCCGCGGCCACACCCTCCTTACCAGATTTCCTGTCGTGCAGGAGGCAAGAGGTCACAGGACACCTGGGCAAGTAGCGGGTGCTCGTACCCCAGGACTCAGCGGCTCTCAGGGGCAAAACCAAACAAGTGAAAAAAACAAAAATACCCTCGAGGCCAAAATTATCAAGGCTCAAAGGGCTCAGAGATGCAAGTGGTGGGCGGGCGGGGAAAGGCCCTCAAAGACCTAGAGCCCACGCTGGCCTCCGAGGACCGTGTCCCAGGGAGGTGTGCAATCCCACTGAACTGTCTTATTACGGCCGATGGTCTGCTGGGTCCGGAATTTGGGCAAGACGTGGCTGGGTGGCCCCCGACCCCACGCGGCGCCGGGTCCACGCGGGCCCCCGCCCCTGTTTGCAGCCTCTACGTGTGGCCCCTCTGGCATCCCAGCCCCAGCATCCGGTGACCAGGGCCCAAGCCCCACGCCAGCAGCCCACGGCCCACGGGCCCTGGCGGCGCTCGCAGAAGGGCCCCCACCCTGAGCAGGGGTCACCAGGTTGCAGTCTCCTTGCCTGGGAGCCCCTGTTGTCCCCTAAAGGGACGCGACCTCGCGGGCCAGCCTGCCGCGCTGTCCGGGTGATGGTCGCCCCCCCCACTCGTGCCTGTGAAGGTCACTCCGGCAGCGCCTGCAGCTCCTCCGTGTCTGCCGCGGGCGCTGCTGCCCGGCATGGAACAGAGCCCGAGGACCTGTAAGTCACGGTGCGGGGGTCCCAGGATCGAGCCCGCAGGGGGCCTGCTGCCCCCCTGCCTGGGTCTCTGCCTCTCTCTGGATCTCAGAAATAAATAAATAAAATCTTAAAAAAAATTTTTTTAAACGTACTCAGTTGAATTTTTTTTTCGCTGTTCTAAGAGTAAGAACTCCAGGAAACACAGAAGTGACACATGGCTCTTGTGACCAGGACTCAGGAGTCACCCGGCATGGTTTCCGTGTCCTCCTGTCATTCCGGGCAGTTCCAGGCCCACCCAGCCTTGAGGGGCAATGACATAGCTCCCCACTTATCCACCAACGGAGTGTCACAGAATTGGCAGCTATGTTTTTGAGCTCAGGTGGGGGTGACTCAGAGGGGAGTGGTTGGGCGAGCAAGCGTCTTGAGATAAAAGCTCGGGCAGCACTGGGATGGGGCAGGTGCATCTAGGAACCTGAGACCCGTGGTCCCCATGGGAGACCGACACGGTGAAATGTCAGCGCCAAAGGCTTAGGCGAGGCGAGTTTGAACACCTGGTTACAGGGGCTGGTCTTTAACCTGTAGACAAGCGGGCCCTACGGTTGCATGTCCCTAAGGGAAGTTTGAAAGACACATTTTTAGGTTCACATCCATTTTCCCTCCATAATTTAGAAGTGATTGCAACCAGTGAGAATATGGCTAAGGTGAACGAGACAGGAAACCACAAATGTTGGGGAGGATGAGGAGAAAGGGGGACCCTCTGCATGGCTGGTGGGAATGTGAACTGGTGCAGCCGCTCTGGAAAACTGTGTGGAGGTTCCTCAGAGAGTTACAAATCGATCTGCCCTGCGACCCAGCAACTGCACTGCTGGGGACTGACCCCAAAGACACAGATACAGTGAGACGCCGGGACCCCTGCACCCCGATGTTCACAGCAGCAGTGTCCACAGCAGCCACACTGTGGAGGAGCCTCAGTGTTCGTGGACAGATGATGGATAGAGAAGACCTGGTCCATGTGCACCTAGAACATTCCTCAGCCGTCAGGAGGGACCAGCACCCAGCATTTACATGGATGTGGACGGAACTGGAGGGGATGATGCTGAGCGACGTCGGTCAGTTGGAGAGGGACAGTCATCACATGGTCTGACTCACACGGGGACTGTAACGGTGACGGGTTATAGGGCCAAAGAGGGGGAACCGACGGGAAATATCACAGGGAGACAAACAGGAGACTCCAACTCTGGGAAACGAACACGGGGCTGAGGAAGGGAGGTGGGGGGTCGGGGTGACTGGGTGACGGGCACTGAGGGGCACTTGGGATGCGCATGGGGTGTCACACTGAATGTCCGCAGACTGAATTTAAATTTTAAAAAATATTAAAGGAAAAAAAAAAGAACACAAAAAAGGAGTCGCAAAGTGCAGCGGCTCTCTGAGACCCTGAGGCTGCGGAGCTGCCCCCTTGCCTGGCCGAGCCCTCGGGCCGTCCGCGGTTTTGCGGGAGCCCAGGTGCGCAGGTGCAGGTGCAGGTCCAGGTGCAGGTCCCTGCAGGCCCCGGCGTCCAGCGCACAGCGCATGCGCAGCTGCATCGCCGGGGGCCGGGCGCTCCGGGTAGCAGGCTGGCTCCGCGGGGTGGGGGGGGCTGCGGGCTGGCTCCGTGTGCGGGTTGCGCCCTGGGGTGCGGGCTGGCTCTGTGAGGGGTTGCGCCCTGGGGTGCGGGCTGGCTCCGTGGGGGGGGTGCGCCCTGGGGTGCGGGCTAGCTCCGCGGGGGGGGTGCGCCCTGGGGTGCGGGCTAGCTCCGCGGGGGGGGTGCGCCCTGGGGTGCGGGCTGGCTCCTTGGGGGATGCGCCCTGGGGTGCGGGCTGGCTCCGCGGGGGGGGTGCGCCCTGGGGTGCGGGCTGGCTCCGTGGGGGGGTGCGCCCTGGGGTGCGGGCTGGCTCCGTGGGGGGGTTGCGCCCTGGGGTGCGGGCTGGCTCCTTGGGGGATGCGCCCTGGGGTGCGGGCTGGCTCTGTGGGGGGGTGCGCCCTGGGGTGCGGGCTGGCTCCTTGGGGGATGCGCCCTGGGGTGCGGGCTAGCTCCGCGGGGGGGGTGCGGGCTAGCTCCGCGGGGGGGGGTGCGGGCTAGCTCCGCGGGGGGGGTGCGGGCTAGCTCCGCGGGGGGGGTGCGGGCTGGCTCCGTGGGGGGGTTACGCCCTGGGGTGCGGGCTGGCTCCTTGGGGGATGCGCCCTGGGGTGCGGGCTGGCTCCGCGGGGGGGGGGGGGTACGCCCTGGGGTGCGGGCTGGCTCCGTGGGGGGGTTGCGTCCTGGGGTGCGGGCTGGCTCCTTGGGGGATGCGCCCTGAGGTGCGGGCTAGCTCCGCGGGGGGGGGGTACGCCCTGGGGTGCGGGCTAGCTCCGCGGGCGGGGTACGCCCTGAGGTGCGGGCTGGCTCCGCGGGGGGGGGGGTACGCCCTGGGGTGCGGGCTGGCTCCGCGGGGGGGCTCCCCAGCTGCGCTCCGAGGCGCCGGCCGACACCCCCCCGCAGGCGCTGCGGCCGGGACTCTGGGCCTCGCGCCCCGCCCCGGGCCCTGCCCCGCGCCCCACCCCGCCCGCCTCCCCTGCTCCGTGGCCCCGGGTGAGGGGGCGCCCACAGAGACGCAGGGTGAGCCGGGGCAGGGGGCACCCCCACGGGCAGCACGCGCTCTGTCCGCCCCCCCCCGGGGCTCCGCGCGCCCCGGGACGCCCCGTCCTGCCTCTGGGCCCCCAGGGTGGAGAGGAACCTGCCCGGGGCTCCAGGCAGCAGGTGCAGCGCAGGGCGACCGGGGAGGGCGCAGGGCCAAACCCCTTCCCACCGGTTCTCTGCATAGGGGAGGCCTTACTAGGTCGGGGGGGGGGGGGTGAGGGGGGGTGACAGGGGGCGTCCCCGCCAGAGGGCTTAACCCCTTCATCCCCGGTGTGACCTCCAGAGGATGGGGCCCGCGGGCGGCAGCTCCTCTGCTCAGAGGGTCCAAGGTGGAGGCCTCCGCACCTGCAGCTCTGCGGGGAGTGGGGCGGGAGCAGCAGGGGGGAACGAGGCAAGGAGAGCAGGGGGGAGTAGGGCGGGGGGGGGGGGGGGCGGGGCGGAGCAGCAGGCGAAGGGTGTGTGGAGGGCACCGCAGGCCGGGCGGGGGCTGCGGGGGGGGAGCAGCAGCAGCAGCTGGCGGGGGTTCAGGGGGAGCAGTAGCAGGGGGGGTGCAGGGGGAGCAGCAGAAGGCGGGGGGGCGGGGGGAGCAGCAGCAGCAGGCGCGGGGGGAGCAGGAGCAGCAGCAGCTGGCGGGGGTTCAGGGGGAGCAGCAGCAGGGGGGTGCAGGGGGAGCAGCAGAAGGCGGGGGGGGGCGGGGGGAGTAGCAGCAGGCGGGGGGGGGAGCAGCAGCAGGCGGGGGGGGCGGGGGGAGTAGCAGCAGGCGGGGGGGGGCGGGGGGAGCAGCAGCAGGCGGGGGGGGGGGCGGGGGAGCAGGCCGCCGGGGCTGCGGGCGGAGGGGGGGGGGGGGTAGCCCGTCCGGCCGGGGCGGAGGCGGCGGCGGCGCGGGGCGCGGGCGGCGGCAGGTAGGCGGCGGGCCAGGGGCGGGGGCGCCGGGAGGAGCAGCGGGCGCCCTGGTCCGCGTCCGGGGACGGGGTGGGGGCGGGCGCAGACCCCGGGCGTCCCGGAGGCCCCGGCAGGTGCTCCCCAGCGTCAGCCCCGCGGCCCGGGGCAGCTCTGCGCTCCTTGGCGTCCGCGGACGCGTCTCCACCCGCGAAGGGGATCAGAGCGACGCGATGGGGGAGACCCTGGGGGGGCGGGGCCCTGTTGAGCCTCGGGGGTCCAGCCCGGCCTCCAGCGCCCTCGGTGTAGACCCCGCGGCCCCAAGTGCGTTGAGGACCCGGCGCCCCGGGTCACCCCCCCCCCCCCGCCCCCGCGCCCGGGTCTGCGGCCCACGGAGTGTCTGGAACCCGGAGCAGACGCCACCGCCGCCGAGCTCGGTTTGGGTGGAATTCCCAAGGATGTAGGGACGTCCGCAAACTTTGCATCTCATTCCGTCTCCGATCTCTTTTTTATTAAGAGGAGGGGGCAGCGCAGAGGGAGGGAGGAGGGAGAGCCTGGGCCGCGCGAGGGCCGGGGGGCTCAGCCCCAGGACCTGGGAGCAGTCAAGAGCTAGATGCTTAACCGGCTCAGCCACCTGCCCCCCCCCCCGGCCCCCCCCTTCTTGTTTATGTTAACTCCATTGCCACTTTATTATTAAAGGATGCAGTCGGTGACACCCACACCCAGGCGGGGGGGCCCTCCTGCCCATCCAGGTGCTCCACTCCCCGGTACCTCCGCATATTTCCCATCCCAGAAGCTCTGCAAACCCCAGCCCTTGGGGTTTTTTTAAAAGGATTTTTCTATTATTTATTTATTCAAGATAGACATAGAGAGAGAGAAAGAGAGAGAGGCAGGGACACAGGCAGAGGGAGAAGCAGGCTCCCTGCAGGGATCCCGACACAGGACTGAATCCCAGGACTCCAGGATCTCACCCTGGGCCAAAGGCAGTCACCAAACTGCTGAGCCACCCTGGGATCCCCCCCAGCCCTTGGGGTTTTACGGAGACTGCATGACAGAGGCGGAGGATGCACTAAATCCTCATTCCCCACCTTCCGGCAGCGACATCCACCAATAACTGACATCAGGTGGGGATGATCACGGCGACTGTCCCCTGCCCTCGGAGCCCACAGGTACGAGTTCCAGTCCCCTGTGTATAGCGTGTGAGCTCTTGGCACTTCCTAGGGCCCCATCCACTTCACCTGTAAAGTCGGGGTCCTTGTGCCAGCGTCCGGAAGGGCGCTGCTAGTGCAGAGGGACGAGAGGAGGCTCTGACCCCGAATCCAGGGGAGAGATACTCGCTCATCACAGAGTAGGAGCCCCCGCCAAAGTGGGGTGAAACTCTGGGGGATCCTGTCCTGAGAGTGAGCGTCCCTCTGGTCCTCCAGTTGGCCCAGCAGCATGACAAGGGTCCTCTCTTGACCTCACAGTCCTGTCCCCTGGATGCTCGCTTGGGAGGACAAGGAGCGCAGGCCCCACGGCCTTCGCCCCGGGGCGGGGGGATCCTCTGTGCTGTGAGGTGACCCCTGGAGGCCTCGCCTGGCCGGTCGCAGCAGGGGTGCGGGCAGCCGCCTCTCTGGGTTCTTGGGGCTGGCAACTCTCCAAGCTCTGCCGCAGGCAGGCAGGCAGACTCTGCCAGGCTCTTCCTCTGCTCTCAGAGAAAGGAGCTCCTCCCACTTCCCTGCTGAGGCCTCTGCAAGGTCAAGGGTAGGTGAGAAAAATGGAGAGCTCACCACACCTCGGGTGCAAGTGCAGTGTCGTGGGGTGGGGGGGACCGAGTTATTCGGGACCTTGCCTCAGGGCAGGCACCAGAAGTTCTGTTAGCACCAGGGTACGTGGGTGTTTTTGAAAAAATGGTGATGAAAGCTTTGAGATGCTGAGTTATCCAGCCTTAGTATCAAGACTCTTAAACAGCAGGTGGAGAACCACCTCGAATCACTAGACTTGAAGGTCAAGGACCACCCTCCAGGGACAGAACTCCAACACCCAGACTTCCTGCAGCAAGGGGTCGCTGGCTGGGACTCCGCGGTGTCCCCCTCACCTGTTTTCCCATTCAGCGTGTGGGCCTGGGTCTTAGACTTCTCCAGAAAAGCCACCCAGTAACCCTCGTAACCACGGTCATGGGGCTTGTTCTCCCACCTTACTGAGGATAGCTTCGCTGCCATTGAAGCGACTGGAAAGAAGGGACAAAGGTGGCCCAGGGTGAGTCAGCCACCCCCAGGCCATGGCCACTGAAGCCCTGAGAGGGCGGTGCGGAGAATGGCACCAGTGACCATGCGGGGGAATCTTGACCCTAATGAGCTTCTTAGGATCCTGCCCAGAAACGAGGTCCCTCAGGACCTGGGACAGTCTCCTGGGACGGTTTGCCTGCTTGTTGTTGCCACATTCCCTGAAGGCTCCTGGGACACACCTGGTGCGGGAAGAGGGTGACTTAGAGACCAACGTAGTTAGGACACCAAACCAGGCGCAGTGTGGCAGCTGGCTGCGGTTTTCCCAGCCCCCGGAATAGCCAGGCTCGGCTCCGCTCCCACTGCCTCCCTGGCTCCAAGGACAACACTGTTATCTCGGACGATACTTAAGAAATGTCTCGTCGGTGGCCTGAGAGGTGTTGGGTGGTGTGACGGTGATATGACAAGGAAAGTTCCTGTTCACCGGAGCCAGCTGTGCTCCGACTGCCCTGGCTCAGCTTCCGGTGCCTTCCTGGCAGCTTGAAAGGGGCCACAGCTAAGAGCATTTACGTCACAGAAGGTGGCAGGTGGCACAACCACCGGGGCTTTTTATTCCTAGAGAGCCAGTTCAACATTTCGCGACACACCGATGCCGATACTTGTCGCAGAAAATTCTTTGATAAAGAAACGATTTACTGGTTTAAGACATTTGGAGAAAAACTGCCTTTGGAAGAAATTATTTTGTGACGTTGTCGAGCGGGTGATAGAGCCATGGTCGGGCTGGCTTAGCAGAAAGGCCCTACACGTTTGAGAACGAGGGATTTTCTAGCCAGGCCGCCTTTTCAGGGAATGCTACTGCTTCTTCCCGAAACGCTCAGCCCCCCGAATTGTGGTACCCGAATCTCGAAGCACCATCTTTATGTCACTAGGTTAATAAGAGGAAGAATTTAGAAGTGAATCTGCAGCTGGAGCGTAAGAGTGCTGGAATCCACATCCAGCTCATCTATCTCTTGGGGTCAATACAAGTAGAGACCAGAAAATTGTCCAAACCCTAACGCGGAAGATCATTTGTGGAGGTTCATCTCCCTAACTTCATCTCCACGGAGCCTGGGGGTGGCTGGTGCTCCACTTGATCAACCCTGTGACAGGATGACCTCCAATCTTCTCAGACAGGAGGAAGCTGCCACGAACTTCCTTAATAGGGGCATGCATCCATTCTTAGGTCCTTGAAGTTCCTCACCTGGTCATGCTAAACAAAAGGAAGTTTCCTTTTAGACAATGAGAACCTCCTGTGGATGATACTAATGTATAAAAGAGATTATTCATTAGCACTTAGTAAGTGTCTGTACTAAAAAAAAGGTGGGGGGCATTGTGAAGCCATCAGACTTAATCATTACGGACCTCCGACATGGATTTCTCAGGGAATCCTCACACGCCCAGGAAGAGATGGTTAAGAGCATAAGCTCCAATTTAAAGACAAAGAAATCAATGCACTGATGCGTCCTGTGAGGGCACTGCTGGGATTTGAACCCAAAAAATCTTAATCCAGAACCCATCTTCTTAAACCACCGTTCCTTACTTTCTCCCTGCAAGGCAGAAAACTCTAGTTTTCTCCTTACTAGACATCCATCTCCTCTCCTCTGAACAGGGGCCCTGACTTTTGTCACATGAACAAAGATTTCAATTTAGAGGCAGCAGAACGATGGACCTCATAATTTGATCAAGTTTTCCGTGTTTCATTAAGTCAGGACTTCGTTCAGACACAAAAGGGAGGCTGGAAGCTGGAGGCTGGAGGCTGGACGATGAAGGTTGGAGGCTGGAGATTGGAAGATGGAGGCTGGAGGTTGAAAGATGGAGGCTGGAGGCTGGAAGTTGGAGGATGGAGATTGGAGGCTGGTGGTTGGAAGATGGAGGCTGGAGGTTGGAAGATGGAGGCTGGAGGTTGGAGGCTGGAAGTTGGAGGATGGAGGTTGGAGGCTGGAGGCTGGAGGCTGGAGGCTGGAGGTTGGAGGCTGGAAGATGGAAGTTGGAGGATGGAGGTTGGAGGATGGAGGTTGGAGGCTAGAGGCTGGAAGATGGAGGTTGGAGGATGGATATTAGAGGCTGGAAGCTGGAGGTTGGAGGCTGGAGGCTAGAGGTTGGAAGATAGAGGATGGAAGCTGGAGGTTGGAGGATGGAATATGGAGCCAGGAAGCTCAGGTTCCAACAGGGCCAGCAATGGAGTTCTTTCCAACTGTTCCTTTTGCGAGGGGAAGGCTTCCTTTGCACACCAGTTCTTCACCGCTCCTCCTCCTCTGGGTTCCACTAGGATCTTGGACGATGTTGCAATATTCTTAGAAAAAACGAAAGTGTGTTTCACTCCCATGTGTCTTCTTCCAACGTTGCTGGAATCTTGGAAGAAATGCTAAGTTCATGACTTTCTGTTGCAGTTATGTGTGTTGGCTTTGGCCCTTGCCCTGATGCTTTTCACCTGGTGTTTCTACCCATGACTCAAACCGAATCCATTTTCTTCCCTGTGCAGTTGGCTTTCCCGACTTTCTTCTTTTGGTCCATGACACCACGAGTCCCTCCCAACCTTAGAAACTTGGAGTGATGTTTGGTTTCCCCTCTTCTTCTTTTCCCACCTTGACCCATCCTAGTAGCAGATCTCAGAGAGATGACCACACTCCTTTCTCTACCTCCACTGCCAGCCCCAGACACCACCGTGGCTCTGCTTCCCCCCTGCCCCCAGCGGGGCCTCACCTCTTACAACACTGCCCGTCGCCAGCCCCACCATGCCCGGCAGGTTCCGATTTGTTTGCCGCTCCATCCTCCACAGCATTAGGGCACTAAGTGGAGACAGATTTGGAGGGTCTCAGGAAGAAGCCCTTTGGTCTGCTAGTCATGGTGGCCACGGCGGGGCCGGGGGGTGAGAAACGAGCATCCTCTGCGAGCCTCACCCTGCCCATTTCACTCCATTCTGTCAGCGAATGTTGGCAAAATGCGGCTCTGTGTTCTTTATCTCACTCAGAAACATTCGGGGATCCTTTCCTGCATTCACAAAGTGAAGATTCCCCAACCTGACATTTATTTTTTTTAAGATTTTATTTATTTATTTATTTATTTATTTTTATTTTTATTTTTTATTTTTTATTTAAGAGAGAGTGGCAGAGAGCATGAGCAGGGGGAAGAGAGAGAAGCAGACTCTCTCCGCTGAGCAGGGAGCCCAATGAGACACTCGATCCCAGGACCCTGAGATCATGATCTGAGCCAAAGGCAGATGCTTCACCCTCTGAGCCCGCCAGGGCCCCCCCCATCTTAGAACATCTGATAGCCTCTCCCTTCAGCGGCCTCTTTTTTTGCTCCCCCCGAAGCCTATGTGCGTGGAGCTGAGGCTCAGTGTCAGAGCGGACCAGGGGCAGGAGAGGCTGGGGTCGCAGGGCCGGCCGTCTTCCCAACACCGGATCCTGTCCTAAGCCTGGCGCACTAGGGAGACGAATGTGGGAGTGTCACGTAGGAACATTGTCTTTTGGAAGTTTAGGGTAGAGAAAGATTGAGAACCACTGCGCTCCGTGTAGTCAAACCCCACTGCCTGCCCCATATATATTTGGGGCTTTCCTTCCCTTGCACTGGAGCCTATCCTGATAGGTTAGCATCCTCGTCTCTATGCGGCAAAATCTGTTGTTTTTTTTCCCCAAAGTTTGGCTTCAATTCCATCTCCTTCCTGAAGCCTTCCTTGATTTTTCAAACTAGATATGATACACCTTTCTTGCCAGCCCCCAGAACGTTTCATTTAAGATGCTTATGTTCAAACCTTGCATTTTATTTATACTGCACCTGTCCCGCATTCCCCATCTAATCAGCAGAGAGAAAGATTTTTATTTGACCCAATTTTTATTTTATTTTTTGGATAAAGAAAGATTTTTTGGAAAAAGAAAAAATCTTGCCGTTTCACTGGGCCGCATCCACGGTAGGACCTTCATGAACTTGCCTTTTCTGACCACGCTCATCATGTCCTTCCTCGGTACCCCCTTTGCCTTCTTTGCTCTCGTGTTAGCAGATCACTTTGCACCTGCCATGCCTTCTAGATTGCCAGAACGGTGACAGTTCTCCACCCCTCCCTGAATCCACACCTTCTGCACAATGTGACTTCCCGCCAAGAGGTGGAGACCGGGTCCCATCCCGGGCAATCTGGGCTGGCCCCAGAACTTGCTTTGGTCAGTACGATGCTGCAGAAGTTACGACACGCCAGCTCCCAGCCTGGCCCTGGAGGAGGCTTACCTGTTTCCACTCGCTGTCATGTGAACAGCCCTGGGCTAGCCCGTGGGAGGGTGAGACTCCACGTGGACCAGACATGGGCTGTCCCGGGGAGGCTGTCCCCAACCAGCAGCCCCAGCCAAGCCCCAGCCAACCCAGCAGCTCTCTCCTGATGCCTTCACAAGCCCCGAATCAGTAGGACCACCCCGAGGGCCCAGCCGCGTTGCTAGCCCACAGAATCATGAGCTGCACAGACTGTTATTTTAAGCTATCTGGCTCGGCGTGGTTTGTTACGCAGCCGTAGCTACCTGATGCATTAGGTTAACAGCCACATTTCTGGACTCCGCTTAGGTATCACTTCCTGGGCAAGACCATTTCTGACTCCCTCCGAGTCTGAGTTGGGGTTCCCTGTTAGGTACCCCCGAGGCACACATAGCCCAGGATTATAATTACTTGGTAATCATCTCTAGCTTACCTGAGACTGTAAGATTTTGAGAAGCAGGATTTTGTCTTATGAATTCTATTCTTTAGGTCCTGCACAGTATCTGGTACTTGGTGGGCACTGGAATATATTTTTTTAAATTTTTTTCCACTGGAATATATTTAAATGGAGGAAGCAATGTTTGCTAAAATATTATGATCATGATAAAATGTGTGAATGATAATGTATTTTTTAAAAAATTTGCCTACATTTGAAAATCAAGAAATTTCAGATAAGCCCCATGTTACTAACTTTTCACCAAAAAAAAAAAAAAGGAGGGGGATCCCTGGATGGCTCAGTGGTTTAGCGCCGCCTTCGGCCCAGGGCGTGATCCTGGAGACCTGGGATCGAGTCCCACGTTGGGCTCCCTGCATGGAGCCTGCTTCTCCCTCTGCCTGTGTCTCTGCCTCTCTCTGTATCTCTCATGAATAAATAAATAAAATCTTAAAAAAAATAAAATTGTAGACATGAAAGATATTGATTCCAACCTTATTAAAAAAAAAAAAAAGGAAAGATCCTTCGCTATTAGGCCTTTACTTCCTTGAGGCACCGGCGAGTGGTGGCTGTGCCCTTCAGGTGAGCACATGCGTCTGGCTGTGGCAGTCCTCAATGATCCCTACCTACCTGTTGTGTCATTTGTCATCGTATCTGGGCAGTTGTGCTGCGTCTGCAGGTTTCACTCAGCTGCCTACCTGCTGGAAAGCACTCAACACCTAGGGAAGCTGCTGATAAATGTGTCCACTCGCCTCGTTCTGCCTCAGTGTGGGTGGGATGGAGTCAGCTTCTCTCTTCCCCGGGCAAGATTTTCAGCATTCCTCCTAATCTCATTTTCCTCCTCTACAAGTTGAGTTTGTTTTTTTCTCCCTCCAAAGGGTTTTCAAGGACTCCTCGGCTTGTTACCTGTCCAAACTGGAGCAAGGTGTCTTCCATCTCATAATTCTGCTTCACTGTGGCAGGAATTGTGGTTGGGCTGGAGGCAGCCCCCTCATTCAGCAATGCGGGCAAGCCTGTCTGGAACACGCCAGTTTCCTGATGCTTCTCTCCTACAGTGGAGCTCACGAGGGGCCGTGTAAGACCCGCTACCTATCGATTCGTGGTCGGCCTCCTTCCTAATGGATTGCAGCACTTTTCTTCTTCCCTCTGATGACGACTGACCGTATTTACGGGGCTTGGACTCGTTGACGTTCAGCAGGAGCACGCTGGTTCCAGCTACGCCGGCTGTTTACCCGGGCACCTGCGCTAATTGGTCAGCGCCCAGGCCCAACCAGTAGTCAGATCTTCTGAACATATCAACCCTGGACTTAACACATTGGAATGGAAAACATGCTAGCCTTCCATTACGCCTTTACCTTTGGACTCGGCTGTGAGGCAACAGGCTCACAAACCTGGCTGCAGCGCCATGCCACTTGGTGGTATCGGTCCTCTTATGTAAGCACCCCCTTAATGATCCAGTTCAGAAGAACCTTTATCTCTCATGGTGCATCCAAAGTTCAGCTTATCAGGGCACGAAAAGGCAGCTCAGCCTGTTTTCTGATTAGTGAAATGAATAAGCAGTAGAACTTGCTCTCTTCCCTTAGTCCTGACTGAATTAGCTGGTGCTTCATTATTTCTGCAAGTGCTTTGGGATGGGATACCCGACTTACGAGCTCCACCACGATGGACTCTGCAGGGGACACGGTCTGCCTTATAAAGCCAAGAGAAAGACCTATGTTCTGTAGTGGTTAGTCTTCATTTAAGAACACATAAGAGTGGACTACGGCACCTCCTTTTATCAGCCTCGTTGGAAAATTAAGTTACTCTACGTGCCTTTTTCCCATCCTGTGTTCTTCCATTGGGGGGAAAAATCTACCATTGTATCACAGATGTAATACACGATCATGGCAAAACATTTTATTTAAAAAAAAATTTTTTTTTATTATTATTTATTTATGATAGTCACAGAGAGAGAGAGAGAGAGAGAGAGAGAGAGAGAGAGAGGCAGAGACACAGGCAGAGGGAGAAGCAGGCTCCGTGCACCGGGAGCCCGATGTGGGATTCGATCCCGGGTCTCCAGGATCGCGCCCTGGGCCAAAGGCAGGCGCCGAACCGCTGCGCCACCCAGGGATCCCCATGGCAAAACATTTTAATGTGGTTCAGCAAAATGCAGAAAATAAAGTCTCCCCAACTCACAATAGCGTTTCAAAATGGATTTGTCCAGTTATCGCTTTGTCTCTGTCTCTCGCCTTATATTTCCCACAGCTTTACAGCGTGGGGCTGCTTTCTTGAAAACCCCAAAGTTAAATAAATTAAAAAAAAATCTCAGAGGGGATGTTTTCAAATCTGGCACACATTCTCCTGCTGTCTTAGCGATTGTCAAGCAAAAATGACTCAGGTTGTCGCTCTGGCCACTGACCAGTGTCATGGCTGAGTCATTGTCCCGTGAAGCTCCTGGACCGGCCATGCTTACCGCCTTCGAGAGACCTGGAGCGTTCTGATTTTCTGTGATTGGAAGAAAAAGAATGGTTGGTTAGGACTGCTTGTAAATTAAAAGTCAGTAAGTTCTGCGCAGACAAAATGCAGACTTTATTTCTGAAGTTTCTGTGACCTGGAGACGTGTTATATTTGTAATTATGGCTTAGAGTTGAGACTCCCTGAAAAGTGACCTCTGAACTGGCGGGATCTTAGTATATTTTTGAAAGGGAACGTTGAGTCCTTTTCATGTTCTGTTTATCATTTGGAGGTCTTCTTTGGGGAAAAAAAATCTAGTTCTTCTGCTGGTTTTTTAATTGGATTGTTTCTTGTTATTGGGTTATATGAGTTCTTTAAATACTTTGGGTTAATTTCTTATCTGATATATCTTTGGAGATATTTTCCCCCATTCCGTAGATTACCTTTTCATTTTAGTGGTGGTTTCCTGTGCCGTGTAGAAGCTTCAGTCTGATGGAATCCCACATGTTGATTTCTGCTCACGTTGCTTACTTACGCTTTCTGTGTCATGTCCAAGAAATCACGGCCAGGGCTAACGTTAAGGATCTCCCCTGTCAACTCTCGTAGGAGTTTTACACTTACGTTTAAGGTCTTCGATCCATTCTGAGTTAATTTCTGGGGGTGGTACAAGATATGGGTCAAATTTCGTTTCTCTTTATGCGGTCACCCCGGAATAAAACCATTCCCCTTGTGACACTTGCTGGACTGAAAGGAATGTTAAAGAAGATCCAAGATTTTGCCAAGTGAGGAGTCTTCTTCATTCACTGGTGTTAACCAGGTGGCTGTGTTCATCAAAATGGGTGGGGGGCTCTCTGTGGGGAAAAAATCATTGCTTAACACATAAGCATTTATTTCTTGCTTATGCAAAGCGCACTCCTGGTCTGGTGAGTCTCTGGAGTAGATGTCTTCCAAGTGGTGACTCAGGGATCGTGTAACCTGTCATCTGGAATAGGCTGTTATCAGGGTCACCAGAGCAGAGGAAGAGAGATCATGGAGAACCCACACCCCCTCTTAATGCCTCTGCACTAAATACTTCAGTCTGCAAGTGACACATGTCATTGCCACTCACAGCCCATTGACCAGTGACTGCCAGGGGCCCAGACAGCATAACCTCCCCGGATGCCCACAAAGGAGCAGACGACCGACATGGACGAGTGCTTCAAGGCTCCATCACCATGACCTCAGGCAAGTACTGTATCTTCTCCACCCCGTAGGGGACGGCCGTGGAATCCTTGTCTCTTTCCGCTCTCCGGAGTCTCCATATCTGGTTTCTTCTTCGCTTTGTGATTTCGACTGCTCTGTAGGTACTGCATCCCCATTACTCTAAGAATATCAGACAACTATGCGTAAAGGACGGATGGTTGGTCTTTTACTGAGAGTATGAGCTTTGTCTGTTGGTTTCTCTTCTCCAGGACTCTTTTTTTCTTTCTTTCTTTTTATTTTATTTTATTTTATTTTTTTTAAATTTTTACTTATTTATGATAGTCATACAGAGAGAGAGAGAGAGAGAGAGGCAGAGACACAGGCAGAAGGAGAAGCAGGCTCCATGCACAGGATCGCGCCCAGGGCCAAAGGCAGGCGCCAAACCGCTGCACCACCCAGGGATCCCTTGTTCTTTCTTTTTAAATCAAATGTAGAATGAGGATAGGAATAATGCCATCCTCAAAAAATTGCTGTGGGTACTCAATGAGGTAACTCATGTAATGTTTTAGAGCAGTGTCTGGAACATACCATGAGTTCAGTACATTCATGTTATTTTATTTTTATTTTTACTTCTTAAAAAATGTCCCCCTTGCCTGGCTTGATAAGTGTCGGTGTTGTCCTTCGCGTCCTGGTGTGATTAGTCAGCCCAACCCATGCCAGTCTCCTTAATCTCCTGACCCATAAAGTGGAGTCACAAACTCCATAGGCCATCTGGGTCTTTCAAGACCACCGCCCCCTTGCAGTTGGGCCACATCTTGTTAGCTTAGATCTCAGTGCCGCCGGGCCCCATGCTGGCTCCATATCTCAGCTGGATCCTGCCTTTGGCTCCCACAAGCTTGAGATTCCTGTCTGGCCTTCCCCCGTCATTGAGCTCTGGCTTCTCTCCTAGAGTTATGAGCAAAGTCTGGGCTGGCCTCTTGCATTTCTGGAGTCCTGACTTCCGTCAGGGGGGAGCTGCCCACCCTACTGCCCACCCCAGCCCCTCAGAGTCCAAGCTGTCCCTCAGCTTCTGGTTCAGGCACAGGCTTGGCCCTGGCCCCCCACACAGCACAGGGCACTTTAGACACCTCCTCTCATCTCAGGAGCCACACCCTCTAAGCAGGGGTATTCCTGGAGCCACCTAACCCTCATCACCATCCCAGATCAATGACAAGCCCAGGATGTTAAGTCCTCCTGCAGGCATTATCCCTCCAGGTGGATACATAGGAGCAAGAATTGTTCCCCATTTCCCCCTGGATCTTAAGTAGATTGCCATTGGGAAGGAGTTAGACAAATCACGGCCAAGAGAGAATGTGAGAAATGGGGTGTGTTCACTCTCCAGCATGGGGATGGTCCAGTTCCCCTCCCCTCTGCTTTTTGGCTACTCTAATGAGGGTGGGGGTGCAGGGCGGTGGTCCCCTGAGAATGGTGGCCAGTGTGTGTGCTCTGGGAAGGGAAAAAAGCAATTTTCGCCAGGCAGTGTTCCTCCTCAGGCTTGGTTCGGCCCCAAACAAGAAAGACGATATGCTTTCGTGTCAAGCTCTACTCAGGTTGTTCTTAACCCCCATGGGCGGGAGGGAGCATTGAGTCAGGCTAGACTTTGATATGAGCAAACGTTCTGCTTCTCTTGGTCCTTTCCCCCACAAATTCTATCAAAGGACAAGGTGGTAGGCTTCCCCCTTTTTTCCCCTATCTCCTCTTCCCCTCCTCGGGTAACCATCAGTTTGATCCCTATACTTACAAGTGCATTCCTGGGTTTCTCTCTCTCTTTTCCCCTTTGTTTTGTTTCTCAAATTTCACATATGAGTGGAATCATGTGGTATTTGTCTTTCTCTGACTGATTTTGCTTAGCATAGTGCTCCCTAGGCCCACCCTGTGGTTGCAAATGGCAAGATTCTGTTGAATGGCCGAACAGTATTCCGCTGTGTACACACCACATCTTTATCCGTTCACTCATCAATGGACACTCAGGCTGCTTCCGTAATCTGGCTGTTGTAAATAATGCAGCAATAAACATGGAGGCACATGTATCCTTTGAATTAGTCTTTTTGCACTTTGGGGATAAACACCGGGTAGTGTGATTCCTGAATTGAAGGGTAGTTTTATTTTTAACTTTCTGAGGACCCTCCCTACTGCTTGCTGCACGAGTTTGCATTCCCACCTGTGGTGCAAGAGGTTTCCCCTTTCTCCTCATCCTCACCAACATTTGTGGTTTCTTGTGTTGGATTTCAGCCATTCTGATAGGTGTGAGGTGATAGCTCATTGTGGTTTTGATTTGTATTTCCCTGATGCCGAGTGATGTTAAGCATCTTTGTACGTGTGTGTTGGCCATCTGGGTATCTGCTTTGAAGAATTGTCTGTTCATGTCTCCTACCCGCTTTTAATTGAAATATTTTGGGGTTTTTTTTGGTGTTAAGTTGTATACATTCTTTATATATTTTGGATACTAACCCTTCATCAGACATGTCATTGGTGAATATCTTCGCCCACTGCTTAGGTTGCCTTTTAGCTTTGTTGGTTGTTTCCTTCAGTGTGCAGAAGCTTTCTGTTATGATGTAGTCCTGATAATTTATTTTTACTTTTATTTCCCTTGCCTCAGGAGACATACCTAGAAAAACGTTGCTACAGCTAATATCAGAGAAATTGCTGCCTGTGCTCTCTTCTAGGATTTTTGTGGTTTTGGGTCTCACATTGAGATCTTTGATCCATTTTGAGTTTATTTTGTGTGTGTGTGGTAAAAGAATGTGTTCCAGTTTCATTCTTTTACCTGTTTTTATCCAGTTTTCCTAATACCATTTACTGAAGGAGCATCTTTTACCCATTGGATATTTATTCCTCCTATGTTGATTAATTGACCATATAATTGTGCGCTTATTTCTGGGTTTTCTATTCTGTTCTGTTGATCTGTGTGCCTGTTTTTGTGCCAGTACCACACTGTTTTGATCACCAAAGCTTTGTAATATAACTTGAAATCTGGAATTGTGGTACTTCCAGGTTTTGTTTGTTTTTTAAATTGCTTTGGCTATTTTTTTTTTTTTTAAATTTATGATAGCCGCAGAGAGAGAGAGAGAGGCAGAGACACAGGCGGAGGGAGAAGCAGGCTCCATGCACCGGGAGCCCGATGTGGGATTCGATCCCGGGTCTCCAGGATCGCGCCCTGGGCCAAAGGCAGGCGCCAAACCACTGCGCCACCCAGGGATCCCTTGCTTTGGCTATTGAAGGTGTTTTGTGGTTCTGTACAAATTTTAGGATTTTTTTTCTAGTTCTATGAGAAATGTTGTTGATATTTTGATAGGGAATGCATTAAATCTGTAGATTGCTTTGGGTAGTATAGACATTTTAACAATATTTGTTCTTCTGATCCATGAGATGGAACGTCTTTCCATTCTTCTGTATCATCTTCAATTTCTTTTATCAGTGTCTTAGAGTCTTCAGAGTTCAGATCCTTTAGCTCTTTGGATAAGTTTATTCCTAAATATTTTATTGTTTTTGGTGCCACTATAAATGGGGTTGTTTTATTAATTTCTCTTTCTGCTGCTTCATTATTAGTGTATAGGAATGCAGCAGGGGATCCCTGGGTGGCTCAGTGGTGGAGCGTCTGCCTTCGGCTCAGGGCGTGATCCCGGGGTCCTGGGATCAAGTCCCACATCAGGCTTCCTGCATGGAGCCTGCTTCTCCCTCTGCCTGTGTCTCTGCCTCTCTCTCTGGGTCTCTCATGAATAAATAAATAAAATCTTTTTAAAAAGCTACTAGTACTGATAAATTCAGTAAAGCCACAGGATACAAAAACAATGTTCAGAAATCTGAGGCATTCCTTTAAAAAAAAAAATATATATATATATACACACCACATCTGCTTTATCCATTCATCCAATGGACATCTGGGCTCTTGCCATAGTTTGGCTATTGTGGACTTTGCTGCTATAAACTTTGGTGTGCAGGTGCATTTAGACCTATTTTTAAGTCTTTGAGGAACCTCCACACAGTTTTCCAGAGTGGCTGCACCAGTTTGCATTCACACCAACAGTGCAGGAGGGTTCCCCTTTCTCCACATCCTCTCCAACATCTGTTGTTTCCTGAATTGTTCATTTTAGCCATTCTGACAGGTATGAGGTGGCCATTTGCTTGTCTTTGGAGAAATGTCTGTTCATGTCTCCTGCCCATTTCTTGATTGGATTATTTGGTTTTTGGGTGTTGAATTTGATAAGTTCTTTTTTTTTTTAAGATTATATTTATTTGTTCATGAGAGACACAGAAAGAGAGAGGCGGAGACACAGGCAGAGGGAGAAGCAGGCTCCATGCAGGGAGCCCGGCGTGGGACTCCTTCCCGGGACCCCAGGATCATGCCCTGGGCTGAAGGCGGCGCTAAACCGCTGAGCCACCCAGGCTGCCCGATAAGTTCTTTATAGATTCTGGATACTAGCCCTTTATCTGATATGTCATTTGCAAATATCTTCTCCCATTCTGCTGGTTGTCTTTTAGTTTTGTTGACTGTTTTCTTTGCTGTGCAAAAGCTTTCAATTTTGATGAAGTCCCAATAGTTCATCTTTGCCTTTGTAGACAGGTCTAGCAAGAAGTTGCGATGGCCAAGGTCACAGAGGTTGCTGCCTGTGTTCTCCTCTAGAATTTTTGTGGATTCCTGTCTCACATTTAGATCTTTCATCCATTTTGAGTCTATTTTGTGTAAGGTGTAAGAAGATAGTCCAGTTTCATTCTCCTGCATGTGGCTGTCCAATTTTCCCAGCGCCATTTGTTGAAGAGACTTGTCTTTTTTCCAGTGGGTAGTCTTTCCTGCTTTGTGGAAGGTTAGTTGACTGTAGAGTTCAGGGTCCATTTCTGGGTTCTCTGTTCTGTTCCATTGATCTATGTGTCTGTTTTTGTGCCAGTACCACACTGTCTTGATGACCACAGCTTTGTAGTACAGCTTGAAGTTAGGCATTGTGAGGCCACCAGCTTTGGTTTTCTTTTTCAATATTCCTCTGACTACTCAGGGTCTTTTCTGGTTCCATACAAATTTTAGGATTATTTTTTCCAGCTCTGTGAAAAAAGTCAATGGTATTTTGATAGAGATTGTATTGAATGTATAGATTGCTCTGGGTAGCATAGACATTTTAACAATATTTGTTTTTCTAATCCATGAGTATGGGAGGTTTTTCCATTTCTTTGTGTCTTCCTTAATTTCTCTCATGAGTGTTCTATACTTTTTAGAGTACAGATCCTTAACTTCTTTGGATAGCTTTATTCCCAGGGATCCTATGGCTTTTGGGTGCAATTGTAAATTGGATTGACTCCTTAATTTCTTTCTTCTGCCTCATTGTTAGTGTATAGAAATGCAACTGATTTCTGTGCATTGATTTTATATCCTGCCACTTTGCCGAATTCCTATATGAGTTCTAGCAATTTTGAGCTGGAGTCTTCTGGATTTTCCACATGGAGCATCATGTCATTTGTGAGGAGTGGGAATTTGACTTCTTCTTTGCCAACTCAGATGCCTTTTATTTCTTTTTTGCTGATTGCTGAAGCTAGGACATCCAGTACTATGTTGACCAACAGTGGTGAGCGTGGACATCCCTGCTGTGTTCCTGACCCTGGGGGGAAAGCTCTCAGTTTTTCCCCATTGAGAATGGTATTCTCTGTGGGCTTTTTATAGATGGCTTTATGATATTGAGGTACGTTCCCTGTATCCCTACTCTGTGAAGAGTTTTAATCAAAAAAATAAGCTGTACTTTGTCAAATGCTTTCTCTGCATCTATTGAGAAGATCATATGGTTCTTGTCCTTTCTTGTATTAATGTGGAATATCACGTTGTTCATTGGTGGATATTGAACCATACTTGCAGCTCAAGAATAAATCCCACTTGATTGTAGTGAATAATCCTAGTAATGTACTGTTGGATCCTATTGGCTAGTATCTTGGTGAGAATTTTTGCATTCACATTCATCAGAGATATTGATCTCTAATTCTCCTTTTCGGTGGAATCTTTGTCTGGTTTGGGGATCAAGGTGATGCTGGCCTCATAGAACGAGTTTGGAAGTTTTCCTTCCATTTCAATTTTTTAAACAGCTTCAGAAAAATAGATATTAATTCTTCTTTAAATGTTTCGTAGAATTCCTCTGGGAAGCCATTTGGCTCTGGACTCTTGTTAGAACATATTATGAGCAACTATATGCCAACAAATTAGGCAATCTGGAAGAAATGGATGCATTCCTAGAAACTTATAAACTACCAAAACTGAAACAGGAAGAAATAGAGAACCTCAACAGTACCATGACCGGCAAGGAAATTAAAGCAGTATCAAAAATCTCTCAATAAACAAGAGTTCTAGTAGATTTTTAGTGGAGTTGTTAGGGTTTTCTATATATAGTATCATGTCATCTACAAATAGTGAAAGTTTTACTTCCTCCTTACCAATTTGGAGGCCTTTATTTCCTTTTGCTGTCTGATTGCTGTGGCTAGGACTTCCAGTGCTATGTTGAATAATAGTAGTGGGAGTGTGCATCCTTGTGTTCCTGACCTTAGGGGGAAAGCATTCAGTTTTTTCCCACTGAGTGTGATGTTTCCTGTGGATTTTTCAAAGATGGCCTTTATTTTATTGAAATATATTTCTCTAGACCTACTTTGTTGAGAATTTCATCATGCATGGATGCTTTTTCCTACATCCACTGAAATAATAATATGTTTTTTGTCCTTTTTCTTATTGATACGACATATCACATTGGTTCTTTTGTGAGCATTGAACCACACTTGTGTCTTGGAAATAAATCCCACTTGATTGTGCTGTATGATTTTTTTAAATGTATTGTTGGATTCAGTTATTGCTAGTGTTTTGTTGAGGATTTTTGCATTTGTGTTTATCAGAGATATTGGCCTGTAGTTCTGTTTTTTGGTGATGTCCTTATTTGGTTTTGTTACCAGGGTAATGCTGGCCTCATAGAATGAATTTGGAAGTTTTACTTCCTTTTCTATTTTTTGGAGTAGTTTGAGAAGAATGGGTATTAACCCTTCTTTAAATGTTTGGCAAACTCGCATGTGAAGCCATATGGTCTTGCACTTCTGTTTGTTGGGAGTTTTCTGATTACTGGTTCAATTTCATTGCTGGTAATTAGTCTGTTCAAATTTTCTATTTCTTCCTGTTTTAGTTTTGGTTGGTTATATGTTTCTTGGAGTTTATCCATTTCTTCTAGGTTGTCCAATTTGTTAGCATATAATTTATCATAATCTCTTAATAATCCTTTGTACTTCCGTGATGTCAGTTGTTTATTTCTCCTCTTTTATTTGTGATTTTGTTTATTTGGGTCCTCTCTCTCCCTCTCTCTTCTTATGTGTCTGGCTAGAGGTTTATCAATTTTGTTGATCTTTTCAAAGAACTAGTTCCTGGTTTCATTGATCTGTTCTATTGATTTTTTTAGTTTCTATGTCATTTATTGCTCCTCTGGTCTTTATTATTGCCTTTCTTCTGCTAGTTTGGGGTTTTGTTTGTTCTTCTTCTAGCTCCTTTAAGTGTAACTTTAGGTTGTTTATTTGATATTTTTCTTGCTTCTTGACATAGGCCTGTATTGCCATATACTTCCCTCTGAGAATAGCTCTTGCTGCATTCCACAGGTTTTGGATTGCTGTGTTTTCATTTGCACTGGTTTCCATATAGTTTTTTATTTCTTCTGTGATTTTTGTGGTTGACTCATTCATTGTCTAGTAGCATGTTATTTAACCTCCACATAATTGTGTTTCTTCCTGATTTTTTCCTTGTCATTGATTTCTAGTTTCATAGTATTGTGGTCAGAAAAGATGCATGGTATGACTCCGATCTTTTTCAATTTGTTGAGACTTGTTTTGTGGCCTAATATGTGATCTCTTTCAGAGAATGTTCGATGTGCACTTGAAAAGAATGTATATTCTTCTGTTTTAGGAAGGAATTTTCTGAATATATCTGTTAAATCTATCTGGTCCAATGTGTCATTCAAAGCCATTGTCTCCTGGTTGATTTGCTTTTTGGATGATCTGTTCATCAATGTAAGTGGGGTGTTAAGTTCCCCTAGTACTATTGTATTACTATCAATTGTTTCCTTTATATTTGTTATTAACTGTTTTATGTATTTGGGTGCTCCCAGTTGGGTGCAAAATATTTATAATTCTTATATCTTCTTATTGGAATGTCCCGTTTACGATTATATAGTGCCCTTCTTCACCTCTTGTTACAGTCTTTGTTTTAAAGTCTATTTTGTCCTCTATAAGTGATGCTACTCTGGCTTTCTTTTGATTTCCATTTGTACGATAAATATTTCTCTAGCCCTTCACTTTCAGTCTGCAGGTGTCTTTAGGTCTGAAATGACCTCTTGTAGGCAGCATATAGATGGGTCTTGTAGTTTTTGTTTTGTTTTGTTTTTTAATCCATTCTGTCACCCTATGTCTTTTGATTGGAGAGTTTAGTCCATTTATATTCAAAGTAATTATTGATAGATATGTATTTATTACCATTTTGCTACTTGTTTTGTGTTTGTTTATGTAGTTTTTTGCTGATCTTTTCCTCTCCTGCTTTCTTTCATGGTTTGTTGACTTTCTTTAGTGATATATTTTGGTTACTTTCTCTTTATTCATATTGCATACTTATTATTTTGCATTTTGACGTGTGGTTACCACTACATTTGTATAAAACATGTGCATGTAGCAGTCTATATTAAGTTGATGGTCATTTAAGTTTTAACCCATTCTTTATTCCTGTCCTCCCCATGTTTTAGGCTTATGGTGTCTTATTTTACATCTTTTATTTTACAAATCCCTTGTCTTTTCACACTCTCACATTCTTCCCTTTCCTCTCATAGAGTCCCCTGTAATATTTCTTATAGGGCTGGTTTGGTGGTCATGAATTCCTTTTAGTTTTTATTTGTGTGCAAAACTTTTTTTTTTTTTTGAGACTCTATCCCTCCTTCTATTTAAGTGACAGTGCTGCTGAGTAGAGTATTCTTGTTTGCAGATTTTTTTCTTTTCAGTGCTCTGAATATATCATGCCACTCCCCCTTTGGCCTCCAAAGTGCTGAAACATCTGCTGATAACCTTATAGGATTTCCCTAGTATATAACTGTCTTTTTTTTTCTTGCTGCTTTTAAGAACTTTTCTTTATCACTTTTGCCATTTTGACTACTCCATGTCTCAATGTGGCCCTCCTTGGGTTGATTTTGGAGGGGAGGGTCTCTCTGCTTCCTGGATCTAGATATTGATTTCCTCCCCCAGATTAGAATAGTTTTCAGCAATTATTTTTTTCAAATTCATTTTCTGCCCCTCTTTCTCTATCTTCTTCTTCTGGGATCCCTATAATGTGAACAATGTGGTATTTTTTCCACAAGCGCACTGTGCTGATGGAAGATGCTAAGCATCTGAGATTTACATAGAGGGAATGAGTTACATCAAAAGATGTTGCAACCTTGTCCCTAAAATGAAGATAAATGCAACTGCAGCCTATTTTCCCCGAATCTGCCTTCATAATCTATGGCAAACAGGTCAAATTTGTCACTGCCAAATGTAATAAATTCCTATCCGTGGTTTTGGAAAAAGACAAATCATCAAGAGAATAATTTCCAAACACTCTGTAAAGGTTACATAGCCCCATGTTGGTTTTCTAAAAGTAGGAAAATAGGGAAAAATTTCATTTCCAGTCTTACCTACATTTCAAACTCTCTGGATGTTTCCAAAATGGCAAAGGACACCCCTTCTTCCGGACACTGAGTTTGTTAGACTCTACTGGGAAGATCATTAAAACCACCCAGAAAAGAACTGTGTTATAAGGCTAAATGCACAGAACTACCACTCTTGGGCATCTACAGTCAGCCTAATTTAATAACTCATTCACAGCAAGCTGTAGAGTTAGCAAAGAACTTTAAAAATATATGTTGCCTGTGTGAACCTTTCAGCAAGGTAGGTTTTTGTTAGTCTCCATTTTTCCAATAAGGAGAATGAAACAGAGAGATTAGAGTCACTGAGAAAAAAAGCTTCAATCTTCAGATTCCAAATTCCAGTCCTTCTTGTATATTCAATCTTTGCCTTTATTTTTTGCCCTTTGAATCAAAATCAGGACTGAGGTAAATTTGGGGAGAGAAACTCTGCTTCCCTAGAGAAGTTTATCTACCTTCTTCTGTAAGAAAAGCAGGATTGTAAAAGTTGCTGGGAACAAGGGCATTGTGAACCTCCCAGGGAAGGAGAGCCACAGTGCACTGCTCTGTTGCACACTATCTTCCTCCTCTGCTCTGCCACTGTGGTCAGAGCTGGGACATCCCTTATAGAAGGAAACTGGGCTCCCCACTGCAGTGAAGTACATCCATTAGCCTCATTCTCAAGCTCAACATATGACAGGTGCAGAGGGTTTTAATAAGGAACAATCTCTCCAGCTTGGAACAGAAGGGACCTCTTTTCTATTGCTTGAGGTTTGAGGTCAAGATTCAATGGAGACAAGTATGATGGTGAATCTATAAATAGCTGATAATGGGACTGCTTTGAGTTTCAAAGGGATTTTTCAGTCCTTTGAAAAATGTATGAGGTAGTAAGGTATCAGTATGGCAGCCCTGTGTACTTAAAACTAATTTCTTTTCTGACCTAATGAAGAATTCATTGTGTTAGACTGCTTATTACTTTTAACTTCAAAAATGTTCCCAGAGGCAGCTTGGCCTACACAGTGTCCAGTGGTTGGAATGCATATATTCTCCAAAGGGAGGTCCAATGCTCACTTTTATGAGATTTTAGCTTGGGCAGGTTCTTAGTTGGAGATAACAGAATCTACTCCATCTAGCTCAAGATAAACAGGATTTATTAGGGGATGGAGATAACTTGCCGAATCATCGTGAAGGCTCAAAACAGAGAATTGGGGTTGAACTTCCAGAAAAAACCTGTCGACTTAAATACAGACCTGAGCTGCTGAGGGATGGGCTGCTTTGGTCATGGTCCTGAAATAGAGAAGGGGCTGTAGTATCTAGAAGAAGTCACCATACTACTGTCTCAGTCATGCTGCCACGATCCAAACCAACAAAACAGATGTACAATTGAGTGTCTCTTCCTATGTGGCTCAGTTCTGAATCAAAATCTCACACCAGTGCATCTCAAAGACAGAACTGAAACTGCATCTGGGACTCTAGGCAAATGAGTGTCTGGTGTTGGCATCCACCCAGGTTTAGAAAGAGTGTTGAGGGAAGCCCTCTATAGAACCAACAGGGTTTTAAAACACATCTCTTCCCTCCACAGGCATACTAAAGAGCAAAGCTTATTTCCCATTATTCTAGCCCCTGACCGGTCCATCACTCATCCATTTACCCATCTATGTATCCACCTATCCATCCATCCCCCCACTCATCCATCCCCCCACTCATTCATCCATCCATTCATCCATCCATCCATCCATCCATCCATCCATCTGCCAATCCATCCATTCATCAATCTTTGCACTTTGGATATTATTTATTTAAAAAAATCTGTTTCAGAATATGTCTAAAAGATAGGACTATTTCAAAGATCTGACTACAACTTCATTATCATACACACATTCTTAATAATAATTCCTTAATATCATCAAATATCTAGTCAATGTTCCAATTTTCCCAATTGTCTCATAAGTTTCAAAACCAGTTTGTTTGAATAAGGTTCTAAATAATCAGGGTTTGAGTGATACAGCATAAATTGATTGACATCTCTTCAGCCTCTTTTAATCCGCAGTTTCTTCTCCTATATTCTCCTCTCCTCCCCTGCCTTTCTCTCTCCTCTCCACTCTGCCCCTCCTCCTGTTTCCTTCCCCTCCTCCTCCTTATCCTCTTACTTCTTCACCTCTCCTTCCCACTCCACTTTAACAATCTCTGTTAAAGAAACTGGGTCATTTGTCCTACAGAGCCTTTCTCAGTCTGGTTGTGCTTGCTCTATGCATCTTCACAGTGTCTTCTACTATAGTTGGTTGTCTTTTGTATTTTCCATAAACAAGCACTTGGATATAGAGGCTGATCTAATTTAGGGTTCCTTTTTCTTTTGGTAAGAGTACTTGAGAAGAGCACATCACTCAGAGGCTTGTAATATTTATTTGTCTCTCTTTTGGTGACATAAGCATCCAGTTGATGATCACTGCCTGAGTCCACCTTTTCACTAAGGGTTCGCAAAACATCTAGATTCTTGATGTGTCATTCTTTCTTCACTGATTGGCTGGAATATGTCAAGTGTGAGATATTATCCCTCATCAATGATTGGCTTTCCCAAGGCATCTCAAGATGCCTTTATATAGGAAAAGCAGAGGACATTCTTGATCTGCACCCCCACCCCTGCATCCTTTATTTCTTACCAGTTTTCAGAAAAACAAATTGGAATTCATTATTTTAAAGGTAGCATCTTTTACAGGTAATCAATGAGGTTTTTTTTAAGTATCACTATGACATCATGGACTTAAGCAAATTTGGTTTATGTCAATCTATTGCAGTTATTTTTTTTAACTGATGCCCAAACTGACCCATTTGAGAGGGAACCTCTATCTTTTTACATAATTCTAATCATCTTATCATCATCTTGGCTTCATTAATTCCTTGTATGAAAACATGTTGCAGGTTTCTTTTGTGTCTTTCTTGCCCTAGACCCAGAACCAGCCATTTCTTCAAGGATCTTTTGTTCCCTTTAGTAAGAAAAAGTATTTAAAGACCACAATCTGGATGCTTCATGAAATAATACTTTTTAAAAGTAATTTATTCTTCAATTATTGCAAAGAGCAAAGAATGAAAAAAAATGTGACGATTAGCATGGAGCATAGAAAGTCAGCATCAAGCCTTTGCAGGCCCCTACTCTGTAGGTATAAGTAAAAAAACTGATGATATTGTTTGATGGTTTATGAGTTGGGGTTTTGGGAGAAGCATTTTGGGGGTCGAATACAGTTCATATGTTTCTCTCTAGCTGCCTCTGCCCTCTGCTGGGTAGTTCTCCCTCTGTGATAGTGTGAGGAGACAGAGGACATGGTTTGCTTCATCACCTGCTAACGAGGAATGACCACTTGCTTATTCCCAGAGGCTGCGATGCCAGGGCCCTGATCAAAGTGACACAATAAGAATTTGGTGAGAGGCAAGAGATCTTGCCTAGGAATCTGGAGACTTGGGCTCACATGCTGCAATAAGTATTGCTCAACCGTGCTCCCTTTTAACTATCCTTTCCTATTCTAGAAGCCTAACCTTTCTCTGTGTGTTTCCTCATCTGTAAGGGGTGGTAGCGTATGCGTGCATGTCTTGGTGTAATGGGTAGAGTAGGACAATTATCTGTATCCTAGCAAACAAGCTTTATCTGAGGGCCATTCAGACAGAAATAAAATATATGTACAAGTTAAAATATTTGCAGTGATGTTATCTGCCCCCCCCCACCCCCAGGTAGTTTTAATCCTGGCTTCAGGAGCCCGCTGTTTTGATGGGCATTGCAAATCCCCTTGACCTAACATCACTTCTCCACTGGCCCTGCTGCAGTGCTCGGCATTTCCTCAGTTCTCACCCTTGGTATTTAGGGATGGTTCTTCGTATATTGTCTGGAAGAAATGATATGTGATCTACTACAACCCTGGTTACAATGATTCTACCGGACTAGACTGTGGGTGACCACCTTCAAAGTCTTGGTGTGAATGAGCATGGCAGGGCTCTTTTCTTGGGGAGGAAAGTAGTGGCGAGGTCTGGGGTGGGGGGAACGGAAAGTACAGTTTGGAGGTCCACTGTTAGGGTGAAGTTTGGGAGACAATCTCGTGGCAAGTCACTAGTGGATGTCTGTTGTGTTTTACCTGCCTTGATTTCATTCTAGAGAATTACCCATTCTCTGTGGGGATGGTCTTATTGAGAGGACTATTTCCATCTCTCCTCAAGGGAAAGGATGTGTCTATGCTCTGAGCTAGGCCAGTCAGATGCTGTCTCTCAGGAACTGAATCCCAGGTGGTGCAACATAGAGACCTACCACAGCTGGGGTGGATCCATCTCAATGGTGGTAGCTCCTGCCACCTGGATCTGCCCTGATGTCTGGCCTTCCAGAGCCTGTGTCTTCAACTTCTTTTTGCTGCCTTCCAGTGAATTTACTTCTCTCTTCCCTGCACTGCTTAAGTTACCTGGATTTGACCTCTGCTCCTTGACACCAAGAATTCTAGCATAAATGCATGTAAAAAAAACCAAACTGGTTTAATGACATAATTTAACCTGCCTTCCTCCCAGCCCCCACCGTGTAGCAGAGAAGTAGCTAAGCCACATTACTAAATGCACTATTGGAAGGCACTTCTATCTCTGGTTTTTCCACTGGACTTTGGGGGCTGGTCTCTTTTAACTCTGCAAGACATGAAGAGGCCTATGTGTTCTTCCAGCTGCTTCCTGGACAGCTTAGATTTTGTAGGAACCAAAGGTTGGCCTATTTCTTCCTCTCTTTGCCTCTTATGGGCCTCTGTTTAACTCCATGCTGTTATACAGTATACATCCTTCAGGAGGAGGTAACACATTTTATCTTCTCCATTACAAAACTGTGCATGGCTCTTACAGAAAATATTTTTCATGAAAAAATGAAAACAAAATTCACTCATAATCCTATCACCAGATTACATCTTAAAATCTTGCTGTGATTTCTTATAGTCTTCATGACCACACATATATAAATAATGTATACTTTTTAAAAACAGGATTATAATGTCTTTTAAACTTAAAACACCTTAAAGGAGTTTCAGGTCATTAAATTATTTAATGGTTGCACAGCATTCTTGCCCTGTTGTATATTCATTATTCACATTCTCATTTCACCTAAACCTTCACATTCTTTTTATGCACAAGAACCTAAGAGTTAAAATCACTTTCCTCACCTGAAATTGGTGTACACATAGCTCAACGTGAGCTGTAGCCCACACTAATGTCCAGCATGCATCATCAATGCCTCTTGAGCACTGGTGGAGTAACCAGAGGCAAATAAAGCAGGTGCTCTTTTTTTGGTGCTCTAGGTTACAGACCTCGCACAGAGCTTGCTGTGCTGGGGAGGTGTGTAAACGCTGAAGTCAATGACCTTCAGCCCAGCAGATCTTCTGCAACTTTTACCTCAGTATCAGTCTGTCCCAGGGGAGAGTTTGCAGACGGCTCTTGTTATCAATACACTTTAATCTCGTCCTGCACCAAGCCCACACCAGTATGCTAATGAGAACTCTACTCTCCTGGGCATGACTGTGAACATCTTTCCTCACTAGGTTTCAGAACATGCTGAGAAATCTTGGCTGAGCACCGTGCAGGGGGGAAAGGAACGACATTCTGGATGGTCATTTGCTTTACTGGATGCAGGATTTCTTTTGATTGGTTGAATCAGGTAAGAGTACTTGTATTTTCTTGGAGAGGGAGGGAGGGGTCTTGAATCATCCCTTTGTCTTAGAGATCTTGCTGAAATGCGAAAAGCTTCACTCCGTTTTCTTAGCTTTGGAAACCCGTTTTGCTAAATTATTACCTTTTTACTCTCACGATCTTGAAAAACAGAGATGTGGTAGAGATGGTAGAGATGTGGCAAGTGGGCTTGCTGTTGTGTCCCAGCCTCATCACTGGGCTTGCAAACTGTGCCAGATCAAGTGAGAACCAGTGGGAAATGTCAAATCTTTTGAGTTCCAACCACTAGCTCAGCTCTCCATGGTGTATTTCGAAGGCAGACATGCAAAAAAAAAAAGCAAAAAAAAAAGCAAAAAGGCATTTGCTTTAGATTTGAATCCAGATTGTAGTCATCAATGAAAAATAAATAGTGGAACCAGTTAAAAAAGAAAGGTAATAATGTTGGCGGTAATTCTGGCAACAGGACAGTGAAACCCATGAAGTACATGATGAAAATCTGAGTTAGAGCTGGAAACTCTAATGTTAGATCAAGTGCCACTGTTGGCTTGTGTAAAATGCTGCTGGTGGTAATCAGTTCAGCAGAATAAAGCTAGCAAAAAAAAAAAAAGTTATTTGGAGCCATGTCTGTGTGTTGTATAGGCTCCTACCATGTGGCCACATTCACACGTATGTGCCATGTGCATGTAGATGCTCTGGGGTCGGGAGGTCTGCTGCCGCTCGGCCTTGTTGAATTGTCCTGGTGGAGCAGCAACTCTCCCAGCCAGAAGGAAGATGAGTGAAACCAAAGCTTTTAGAAAGAACTAGGTACACTGGGTTTGAGGTTTGCCACTGAGATAGCAGCTACAGACTAGTAAATGTACTTGGATCGTCCAAGTTTCAGAGGCACAGGTTAGATGTGTTTCCTGACTCCTGAGGGCTGACAGTGAATGTTGGGACCAAGATCAGAACTAATTTGTTTTGCCTTAAATTTGAAGTTGTCCCTGATGGTAGCAGTGAAAGTGACCATGGTGGTGATAAATGGACCAGGAAAGGGTACTAATTTAGGAAGATGTGCCAGTCTCTTTGTTCACTTCCAGTTCAGCCTTACCTGTGAAACGTTTGCTGCTAGACTGATTTTTAAACTCTAGTCCAAGGGCACCTGGGCGGGGGGGCTCAGTCAGTGAAGCATCTACCTTTGGCTCAGGTCATGATCTCAGGGTCCTGTGATCGAGCCCCACGTTGGGCTCCCTGCTCAGCGGAGAGTCTGCTTCTCTCTCTCCCTCTGCCCTCCTCCCCTCTTGTGCTCTCTCTCTATCTCAAATAAGTAAATAAAATCTTTAAAGAAATAAATAAACTCCAGTCCAGGGATTGCAAAATAAAATAAGTACAAAATAAGGTAGTAACTTAGATAGAAAAGGGCCACTGGGAAGAGTCTGTGGTGGGTTGGAGGACACATGCCCCCTCTGAAGGAACAGCAGCTACTATGTTCTATAAGCTCTTGGCACCCAGGAATGCTGACTCAGTGTTGCCATGGTTTATGAACTATTTTGAAAGGAAACTTGAGGATTTAGATTTGTAAATGTAGACTCTCTTTTTACAGATGAACTGTTAGCTCCTCTATCTTGTCAACTAAATCAAATTGAAACAGAAAGTTGGGCCATGCTAAGCACACTTGTTTGGAGGGAATTTGTAACTTTATGGGGGGGATAGCATCTGAGTCACATAATACCCATCTTGGCAGCACGTCCTAGGACTCTAATCCCATCTCATTGCTATGGTTCCCTGAAGTATGGGTTGAGAAAATGAGCTCTGAAGTTCCTACCTGTGATTCCAAGAATTCTTTAATGCAGCTTCATTTAAACTCCCTTCAAGAACAGTGAGGAGCAGAGTTGCTGTTTTGCAACCTAACGATAACTGCAAACATTTTGAACACCTACAGGACAAATTATTGCTTGTCATCTCATTTTCATAAGAACTCTGTAAGGTGAGGACTAAGGTTATCATCATCATCACACCTCCATTTACAGATGGAAAAACTAAGGTTCAGTGTTGGGGAGGATCTCCCAAGGTTGCTGAGTAAGTGGCAGAAATGATATTTGGATTCTGGAGTCAGAAGGTAAAATCCATTTTTTTAAAAGATTTATTTATTTACTTACTTACTTACGATAGACATATATATATAGAGAGAGAGAGGCAGAGACACAGGAGGAAGGAGAAGCAGGCTCCATACCAGGAGCCTGACATGGGACTCGATCCCGGGACTCCAGGATCGCGCCCTGGGCCGAAGGCAGGCACCAAACCGCTGAGCCACCCAGGGATCCCCTAAAATCCAATTTTTAACCACCATATTATACCTTTTCCTACAATATGTGAATTTTTAGCTTCCATAGTCTCTCTGAGTGATGATGACTCTGACTCCTAAAGTATCTTAAGGGATCTGTAAGGACATTTTCTGCCTTTGTAGAACACAGAGGCATTGTCTTTGCAGCTTTGTCTTTGTCTTCATCCTTTGACAGGGTTTGTAAAATGTATGGGATCTTTCTGATGATAGAAGAGGGAGATTTTCCTAATGCCTGGCTTGAGACCAGAGACGGCACCTTCCCTTTCATACTTTTTTCTCATTAGATGTTAACTGAGGGTTAGCAAATGGAATTTAAAGGCCAAAATAGTTTTTTTTTTTTTAATGATAGTCACAGAGAGAGAGAGAGAGAGAGAGAGAGAGAGAGGCAGAGACATGGGCAGAGGGAGAAGCAGGCTCCATGCACCAGGAGCCCGACGTGGGATTCGATCCCGGGTCTCCAGGATCGCGCCCTGGGCCAAAGGCAGGCGCTAAACCGCTGCGCCACCCAGGGATCCCTAAAGGCCAAAATTGTGTGTAGACACCTCCTTATAGACAAGGTCCTTTTCCTTAGGCCATGACCATAGGGGACAGCCCTAACCAAGGGTGATCACCCCTGTCGACGGAAGTGTTCCCACATCGACCCATGTGCAGATAGCATCATCACCACCAACGAAAATAGTATGATGCAGCCAAGGGATAGACATACATTTTAGCTTAGTTGCTAATGCCAAATGGTGAGTGGTGGCTTCTAGAATGAGCACTGTGCTGAGAAGAGTCTGGAAACCACATCCGAGCTCACCAACGAGTGCTATAATTGACTGGTCTTGTCTGCCATGGCTTGGCATATGCAACTAGTGGCTGGTATGCTCTGTACTTTCCATGGCCGCCATCGTCTATTTGTGTGGTGGCACTAAGACATCATGGGCTGGGGCAGCTCAAAGCACATGCATTTTAATTTGTGATCCTGTCTTTTCCTGCCTCATCCATTTCTGCTTTTCCTCAGGAGAGATGGCCAAACGCACCTTCTCCACATTAGAGACGTTCCTGATTTTCCTGCTCGTGATGATGACCGCTGTCACAGTAGCCCTTCTCAGCCTCCTGTTTATCACCAGTGGGACCATTGAAAATCACAAAGGCAAGTTGTAATGGGCTCTCTTGGGTGCTATTCCTAGCCTGTGGGAAGTTTCTTGATTACTGGGGACGCCAAGGCAAAGAACAGTGTCTGCTGATAATGCCGATAACAGGGCTGTTCAGTGTGTACTTAAGCAGCCTAGGATGGCCAGCTAACCTTTACATTAATTGCCCTTTCTGCATTGATAGCAATTTTTATCAAGTTTACCTTTGCCCCCAAATAGTCAGTTGACAGGCATTCTGACATGGCGCTTACTCATCTGTCACTTTTCCACTGACTGAAGCCCTATTCAGAATTCTTCAAGGCCCAGTAAAGTGAGCATTTGCCCCATGCTCCTGTCCTTCTCTTTGACTTTTCTTGGGCATCATCTTCCCTTGGGGACAAAAGGAGAATGAAAGACCCATTGAATATCAACTAGTCTGTGGAAAGCATTGAACTCAAATTCTTAGGAAGGCCGATCAAGTTTTATAAATGAAGTGGAGTGAGGAGGTGGAACAGGGTAGGGCAACGATCTGCAGCCCCTCCTGAGTGCCAACTGTTAGTTGTCATGGGGTCACATGGACTCAGATCCCCAGAATTTTCAAGAGAAGCTAGAATGGATGATTTAGGCAATTCTCTCTCTCTCTCTCTCTCTCTCTATATATATATATATATATATATACTAATATTGGGAATTTATTTAGATTTTGAAGATGATGTAGGCTACATTTACAGGCAATATTGGGCCCTTGGATCTTTGATGGAGCCCTACTTTAATGGCGGGTCCTATACTAGTAAATAAGTAGAGAAGACAGGTGGGGGTTGAATGTTTTGACCCAAGTAAAGGGAGGGCTGGCTTTAGGCCAAACAGAAAAGGCTTTCATCTCAGTTTTCCCTCTTGTGGCCTCTTCTTTCCAGCACATTCTCTACCATGACCCTGAGCTTTCAATTCCCTGCAAACACAGAGGGACAGAGATTCTCTGTGCCAGTGGTGTGGAGAGCAGGGGCATGAACTGCTAGGAAAGAAAGGACCCGTAAGACTTCCTTAGTTTTGGCTTTTAAAGTTAGAGAATCCAGAGGCTGAGACTCAGGGAGGTGATCAACAGTTAAGGTAACTATTCTTAGAGTAGGAGTTGCTGTTTGTTGAGTAGTTGCTGTGTGTTGAGCACTATGGTCAAGAGTCTACATACTTTTCTCACTTAATTCTCATAAAACTTCTATAAAGGTAGGTGCTAGTCTTAGTACCATTTTCCAGATGTAGAACCTGAGATTCTGAGGTCATAAAGAAATCACCCTTGGCCATTGGACTTGGTTTGCTTTGGTTGGCATTCCATTTCTACTTAGTATCAATAAGGCAAAGGTGCCTGCCTCCTTCCTTGCAATAATTGATCTCTCGAAGGCTTGTGGTTGAGAAAATATGGATTCTAACTACACAGTGAATATAGATGAAATAGCATCAGATTCTGAGTCAGAGGACCTGATTCATCTCGTGCTGTCCATGAAATTGTCGTTACATTCCTTCTCTGGGCTCCAGTTTTCCTATACATAAAATTGAGGAGATCAGACTAGGTGACCTCTACCTTTTCTTGAGTCCTCAGGATCCCAGGGAGTCAGCAATCTCCTGACTAAGTACTTTCTGAGCACTGATGCTTGTGACAGTGACATCTGTTGCCTTGGCCACCTTGGCTATTGTCTGGGGTGGAAACAAACAAACAAAGAACAAACATATGTAAGATATCTTAATATGTAAATAGGACCAAAGCTATATGCTGGCAATTATTCTAAATGTTTAATATGTATTAACATATTGATTGTTCAAAACAGCCCTAGCAAGTAGAGTATTGTTAGCCCTATTTTATAGATGAGAATAATCAGAGGAGAAAAGGGTAAGTGATTTGTTCGGTTAGTAAGTGGTAGAGTCCATTTTCAAACACAGGGTATTTGTTTCTGGAATCTGCTCTTGTAGGCTCTGTGCCATTCTGCCTCCCTTGAGTGTGTGTGTGTGTGTGTGTGTGTGTGTGTGTGTGTGATAGTCACATAGGACATGTACACGCATATATGTTGATGGTGATATGAGTAAAATAAGGTGGAGCTATGTTTTTAAATTTTTTTAAAGGTTTTATTTATTTATTCATGAGAGACAGAGAGAGAGAGAGAGAGAGAGAGAGAGAGGCAGAGACATAAGCAGAGGGAGAAATAGGCTGACATGGGACTCGATCCTGGGTCTCCAGGATCAGGCCCTGGGCTGACGGTGGCGCTAAACCGCTGAGCCACCAGGCTGCCCAGGTGGAGCTATGTTGAGCATATATGATCTAGTCTGCATTCTGAATAAAAGGCTTAAGAGAGTTGGGGAAGAAGGGGCAGCATAGAGATGGGGAGGGGCGTGGCATTCCCAGCTCAACCTAGTGGAGCTGCCTCTGAGTGTGATGGAAATGAACCAACTCGGAAGGGAGTCATGGAGCTTGGTTGGTGGACAAGAGAGAATTAAGGTCTCTGAATGCAGAGAAGGGTGGAGACAGATCCCTGGAGGTTAGATCTAGTAGGCTGCATGCCAGGAACCTGGTTTGGCACCTGGTTTGTTTGTCTAGAGGAGAAGTGCAAGGGGAGTAGGTGCAGGGCCATGAGTTTGACAAGGAATGGGAAGTTGAAGGACATTTGACATAGGCCTTGACTGTTAGGGTGAAGTATCTCCAGTTCAAGAGAAAGATCTTCTTTAGGATTATTATATACAGTAAGTTCCTGAGATGTTTCTTACCATATATTTTAAATATAAGAGAATATATAACGATTTCTCCTTAGGAACCTGAACCTACGTGTTCTAATCGATGCCAACAAATATGTGGACTGGAATGTTGTTCCTTGAGTATTTTATTTTGCTTTTAGATTCAGGTGTTCCCACAACCCAGAGCTCTACAACCACCCTGGGCTCCACAGCCACTCAAGGCTCAACACTCACCCATGGCACAACAGCCACCCAGACACCGCCAGTGGTCACCACCCCAGAGCCTCCTCTCTTTCAGAACTTTAGTGGCTACCATATTGGTGTTGGGCGAGCTGACTGCACAGGACAAGTAGCAGATATCAACTTGGTAGGTAAATCATGGGCTCCTCAAGGAGAAAGAGACAAGTAATGTTATAGCTTGCATCCTACACTTACTCCTGATGATCACATCATCTTCTTCTCACTTTTCCATTGACTTTACTGCTAACACTATGTATATTGTACTCTGAAGAGGGACCGTGTGTTCAACTGCAACTCCTTTATAAAGCCAATTGGCCATTTTTCATGAATGGAAGTGGCAGGGCTGGCAAACTCACATACCACGGGGGGTGAGCTGGTACCATAAAGGACTGAAGCTGGCCCGTGTAAGCCGATAAGTGTCTAAAGAATCCTCAGTTTGGAGGGCAGCCGGGAAGTTGTGGGGTACAACTGTAAAGTGCATGGCTTTAGCGATTATTGCCATGTAGGGCTGCCCTATCTTAAAGTCTTTTCAAGAGAAGCTGGAAAATCTCTGGATCAGAGACCTCAGGATCTAAATCACTCACTTGGAAAATATAGGCAAGTCTAGTTAAAACTGGAAACCTAGTGGAGGCCGACATTGTAAGCCAAGGACAGCACGTCTGTGGGTCGAGTGTGGCCTACTGGCTGCTGGCATGCAATATCTTGGTTGAGATGGTGGATATATTCATTCACCTCAACCCTTCTCTAGGAAGCTAGGACATGAGGTTTTTTGATGAGATTTTCTTCCTCCTAATAAATCATCTTTAGAGTCTAGGAATTATTCCCTACTGTCTATTCTAAGAAATAGCTCTACAAACCCTAAGTGAACACACCTATGAGGTGCAAAGCAAGCAGTAGAGGGAGCGTTCTTTATGGGTGGGCCTTATGACACGGTGAGGAGGGGGGTTTGCAATATGTAGATTTGATCTGACTCAGTTGAGGGATGGTCAACAGGGTAAAAGCCAGAGTGAGACATCTTCAGTAGATATTATTTAATCGTAAAGAAACCATTTTCTTCAGAGAAAGAAAGAAGATCCCACACCAATAAAACAAAGAGAGGGAGACTTCAGTCTTTAGGATGTTCCTGGGAATGTGGAACGGTGGTAGGGGAACTACTTCATTCCATAGTACCTTAGGCAGGAGGAAAGAATAGAAAACTCTGGAAGGTCTCTGATATGGTAATGGCATGCCCAAGCCACGCCAGCCCCTTCCTTAACACGTGGGCCTGTGAATGGCTTCTGCCAAACTGATGGCTACTGTGCGTTTACGTTTTTCTGCACAGAAAACGATGATGGCTTTATTATTGAAAACACATCGTATTATCTCACGCAGAGCCATGATGTCCCGTGGATTGTGTTTTACTTCGCCTTTCCTGTGTGGTCTCTTCTTGTGTGGGTGTGCCTGGTTCTGGTGGCAGGGGAGTGAGGCAGAGTGGCACTGACTCTCTCTCTCTTCCTTTCTAGATGGGCTACAGTAAAACTGGCCAGAATGCCCGGGGCATCCTCACCAGGCTGTACAGTCGTGCTTTCGTCATGGCAGAGCCCGATGGGTCCAATCGAGTGGTGTTTGTCAGCATCGACATAGGCATGGTATCCCAGCGACTCAGGCTGGAGGTGAGTGGCTGAGGTGACAACGCAATGACATGATTTAAAAGAAAAGGTCTGTGAGTGAGTGTGACAGTAACTAAGCCCTCCTGGCTTCTCATCCAGTGAGTTCCACTGCCCTCCACCCTTAGAAGCTCTTGACAAACCAGCAAACAATGGCAGTCTAAGTCATCTTGGTCAAACTTGCTTTCAATTCTGCTGACAGCTCTTTGTCATTATTAATGTTAGTGTTTTGAAAGCTTATTATGTTCTAGGCGACCTTCACACACGTGCCCTTATTTAATCCTCCTTGATAGAAGCCTGAGGGCTCCAATTATTCACTAACCCTTCCCTCACAATAGACAATTGTGAAGAGGTGCAAGGAGCCAGATGAGAAGTGAAACACAGCACTGAAATGAGGTCGGCCATAAATGGCTGAAGTTGGGTGAGAGGTACATGGAGGCCTCATTATGCTATTCTCGTTATTTTTGCATGTGTTTGAATGTTTCCATAATAAAATTTAGAAAGAGTAGTTTTGGCTCTCTCCCTCCTTATTGTAGAATATGGCAAGCTCTTCTGTGATTTCTCCTCAAACTGAGACCCGTGTTGCCCCCTCTGTGGGGAAGATTGAGCTTAGTAGAAGGGTGCCCACGGGTCCTGGGCAGGCAGCAGTAAGATGTGCAGAGGGAGAGGGAGAAGTAGGGAGATGGGCATGGACTTCCAGGTCTGTCTTTCTAAGCCAGTTTCTTGGCCCTTAGGCAGTTGGAGTTTCTGCATGGGATCGGGTCACAGAAAGAGAGTGTGCTCTCTGAATGTCTGCTCACATATTGACAAAGGTGAGGAAGAAGAGAGGCTGGAGCATCCAGGAGAGTGACTGTTAAATGTCTACTCTTCAATGTCACATTCTATCAGTCTCGTCTATTAAACCCTGTTCCTCCCTCTGTGTGAAATGGCCCACGAGAGCGATGATGAGGGGGCCTCGAGGCATTTCTCCTACATAGCTCCCCAAGAGGGGAGCGGAAACCACCCCCATCTCTGGATGTCCACTCCTACACTTACAGCACAACTATGAGGTGGGTTTGTTGTTATCCCCACTTTATGGATAAGGCAACAGAGTCTTAGAGAAGGCAAGGAACTTCCCCAAATTCACACAGTTATCAAATGGTAGAGCTGGGTTCTGAACGCACATGTGCCTGATACCAGAGCCCACATTCTTACAAGTGACATTATTCTATTATCTTGGAGGGGCAAACGCACTGACTACCCATTTTTGTTGTTGTTGTTTGTTTTTGTGTTTTTTTTTTTTTTTGGCACAGTACTCTGGTCACTTCAAGGGGCACACAGCCGAGTGAGTCAGAACCCACATTCCCTATGAGCTCACTAGCCAGTTGAGGAGAAGAGGAAGGAGTGAATCGAAAAACATAGTAACTATAATTCACTGGAGTACAGTACAGTGATGTGTTAGTTATCTATTACTGAGTAACAAATAGCCCCAGAAATCAGCTGCTTAAAACAGAAAACATCTTTCATTCTATTGGTCAGGAAATCAGGACTGGCTTAGCTGGGTGGTTCTGGCTTAGGGTATCTTGAAATCAAGGTGTTGGCAAAGGCCATAGTCATTGGAAGCCTTAATTAATCCACTTCCAAGATGATTCACTTGTGTGGCTGCTGGCAGAAGGCCTCCTTTCCCTACTTTCCATATCCTCGTGGCCTAGAACAGCCCCTTCCCTCGGAGTCGGTGGATGCCAGAGAACGAGCAGGGAAGAAACCCCGGGTTAACCTCTCCTAACCCAGCTCAGAAGTTGCACGTCCAGCCTATTGTGTCCATTGGAAGCAAGTCTCCAAGTCCAGGTCACACTTGGGGATGGGAAAGCAAAGCGTGCCCTCTGAAAGGGAGGAGTATTGAAAAACTTGTAGACACACGGTGTTTTAGAACCACCACAAGGGGCTTGGAAAGTAGGGGATAATTTCATAGTGGATCTGACATGTGAATGGGCAGATTTTTATTTTAACTCCAGCATAGTTAACAGAAGAGTTATAGTAGCTCCAGGAGTAAAATGTACTGATACAACAACTCTATGCAATACTCGGTGTTCATCATGGCAAGTGGACTCTTCATCCCCTTCACCCGTAACTATCTGTGTTTGTTCTCTATAGTCAGAAATCTGGGTTTTTTTGGTTTGTCGCTTTTCTTCTCTTTGTTCATTTGTTCTGTTTCTCAAATTCAGCATATGAGTAAAATCATCTGATATTCATCTTTCTCTGACTGACTTATTTCACTGAGCATTACACTCTAAAGGTCCTTCCATGTTGTTACCAACGGCAAGATTTCATTCTTTCTTATGGCCGAATAATATTCATTATATATATACATATACCACATCTGCTTTATTTGAATGGGAAGAAATTTTATTTTATTTTATTTTATTTTATTTTATTTTTATTTAATTATTCATAGAGACACAGAGAGAGAAAGAGAGAGGCAGAGACAGGCAGAGGGAGAAGCAGATTCCACGCAGGGAGCCCGACGTGGGACTCGATCTGGGTTTCCAGGATCACTAAAACGCTAAACCGCTTGGCCACGGGGGCTGCCCTGAATGGGAAGAATTTTAAATGGTTAATGTGGGGAGGGTGGGCTATCAAATGGAGGGGACAGCTTGACCACAGGGAGGCACAAGGCACATCCCTTTGAAGAGACAGGGATTTGTGCTATTAGGACACACGTAAGCATGTAACTGGAAATAGGCCAACGACCAATAGGTACATTGGTCCTAATTGAAGAGGACCTGGGATGCCAGTTTATTTTTATTTCTGTAGGTGATGGGGATTCTTCGAAAACATTTGAGCGGTGGAGTACTACAAACCCAGCTTTGATTTAGGATAATTAACCAGTGATGTTTAGATGAAAGACTGAGGTTGGGGGTGAGGACACAAATTGGCAGCTTTGTTAAATTCATGTCAAGGCTCTACTGGTGAGGGGACAGTGGGGAAAACAGTAACCATATTAGGTATTTCAAATGGGGGAGATTTAACACAGCGGGGTTTTGCAATGCACTGGAAGGCTGAATGAACTAGAAAGGGAAGCTAGGGTTGCTGGAAGAATTTGAACTTTACCTGGAAATTTCTCTTATGCCATGTGAGGCTGGCACAAAGGTCTTACGTCAATGGGGTGGCAGCGATACTATATGGTAGGAAGAGGTCACAAAAATTGCTTATAAGATTTGGGAATGAATAGAAATAAAAGCTAGTGCTTGCATAGTTCCCACAATGAGGTATGCACTAATTGCTTCATATATATTAATGAATTTAATCCCCAAACAACTGAATGAGGGAGGTAGTATTAGTATGTCATTTGACTGATTGGGAAAGGGTGTTGCAGGGGATCAAGTAGCTTGTGCACAGCTAGCCAGCTAGGAAGTGCCAGGGCTGGGGCGCACACACAGGCACCCCAGGGCCAGCACCCACACTCACTACCACGATCCTAACTCCATCCTCAGAGCATCAGCTATGCTTCTGATGGGGAAATGGTAGGATCGTGAGAAGAAATGGGAGGGTCAAAGGAGGACTTTGGGGACTCTGGAGGGAAGGCTGTGAAGTCAACGAGCCACCATTTCTCCATCTCTTCCTATTGTTACTTCCCCGTGCAATCCAGAGGCTGTGGGAAGGCCTTTAAATGAACCAACTTCCTTATCCCAGGTTAACATGAGGGAAGGTGTGGAAAATAAATGTAGCTAAACGGGGGCTCTTCTGCTTCTTTAGAACGCATGAGCTTCTCAGTCTCAGCTTTACGGATTGATGAAATTGATAGCAGGGCATGAAGGTCCGGGAAGATCACTGAGCAGTGGGGCAAGGCAGGAGAACAGAGTGGCTTTCCAGCTCTTTCTATGGCAGGTTCCCAGGTGTGTCAGTAATAGGAAAGTGAACACAAAAGGGTGAACTGTTGACATTCAAGTAACTTCTTCACTCTGTTCAAACATCCTCCTCTCATGAGGGAGGGAACATGCTAATTATAATGGCTATTCACAGATGGTTGAGTTTTTCTTTCCTTTTCCTTCAAGTCCCACGTGTCGGACTTTATATGGAGAGTGTCATTTAGGATGCAATGTCTACGAGCTGCTTGTAGTCTTTCCCTTTTAAAATTTGAGAGCCATCATTTCTATCTATTTAAGAACTGGGCTCTTGAGTAAACCCGAAGAAGTACACTGAATTCTAAAATTCTAACATTATCGTTCTCTGGGAATAAAAATGGGGTAGGGCCAGGGGAGCTTTACAGTTGACAAGATGTTCTTTTTTTCACTTCCTTCTTGCCTTGGTGACAGAATGGTGAGAAAATTAGCTTTGGACAGCAGTTTTTAGTCGAGTCTTGTGGTGGTACCCCTTCCGGGATCATTACACCTGCTCCATACAGATGCTTCTTCTTCCTGAGTGTAGTCATCACTGTGTGGAAGAAGATGTAACTGGGATGAGGCTTGTGGGCTGGAGTTGGGTCACACAGAAGCAACGTGGAAACTCCTTGGGATGGAGAATGTGGGTTACTTGGTCAGAGGGTGTTAGTCTGGTCATGTCATATTTCCTCTCCACATTTGCCTGGTATCGCAGGATTGCATATGTGGATGTGGTAACCTAGCGATCAGTGTTTGGGACATGGATTGGTTAATGAGGCAAGATGGTTGGGAAGATCTTCCTCATTCAATGACCACATGAGTAGATGCGGGTGGTGTCGCTCCTCACCTGAAATAGTAGAGGTCAGATGGATGTATTTATGTGTGTTGAGTATATAGCATCTAAGTTGCTGCTACTCCCGTATGTACCAGGGGGGTGTGGGGACTGGCTGGGACCAGTTCATAAGGGCTGATTATTGCTGTTTTTAAAAAAGATCTTATTTATTTATTCATGAGAGACACAGAGAGACACAGGCAGAGGGAGAAGCAGGCTCCCTGTGGGGAGCCTGACGTGCACTTGATCCCAGGACCCCGGGGTCACGATCTGAGCCCAAGGCAGATGCTCAGCCACAGAGACACCCGGGTGTCCATAAGGGCTGATTGTTAAATGTTCAGGAACTTTGTGAGCTACTTTGGTAAATTTTTGTAGCTTGAAATCCACTGTGGTGGGGATATTTACACCACAGACATGGGCAAACAAACGAGGGCTTTCGTTTCCATCTTCCTGACAATTTATAGCACTCTGCTGCCTGTGCCATGCTCGAGGTAGATGGTGTTGCTAATCCAAAAAGACCCTCTTTTTTTTTTTTTTTTTTTTTTTTGCTAAGCCCAGGTTTAGATTCAGAATCCCCAACACACTGCATCTGAGAGCAGCTACTGACAAATAGGACTGGGTACGCGAGCTGAGCAGTAATCACCATCCCATCCACAAAGGAGCTTTCATTATAGTGCCTGGTATTAGGTGATAGCATCCTACATCAAGGAAGGTTGCTTTGGGTTTGGCAGTTTTTTTAAAAAAAGATTTATTTATTTATTTATTTATTTATTTATTTATTTATTTATTTGAGAGAGAGAGAGAACAGGGAAGAGGGAGAGAATCTCTAAGCAGACATGCCGCCAAGTGTGGAGCCCAACATGGGGCTGGATCTCACAACCCTGAGATCATGACCTGAGCTGAAACCAAGAGTTGGATGCTTGACTGACTGAGCCACCGAGGGCCCCCACTAGATCATTTTAATGATTTCTGACATTAAAAAAGTCAAAACATCTTTCACAAGGAAACCACAATAATACTGAATTTTAGATCGAAGCTGATGATTAAAGTATAATCAGAACCAGGTACTCAGCAACATCAGGAGTTTCTCTGTCACTTTCTCGACGTGTCTGTGCCACACAACCACACTTTCCATGCATTGAGATATTTACTGATTGATGAGTTCCATGAACACTCACCGAGGCTCTCTGGGTTTGTTGTCTCTTGCTCCACAAGTCACCTGGAAAACCCACGGGCTTAAAGCAACAATCAGCCCATCCTACTGCTCAGGATTTCTGTGGGTCAGGAAAAATCACCCAGGGAGGCCAGGCTGGCTGATTCTGATTCTGGTCAGAACGGCAGCCACACAACCCCCTTCTGTGTCGAGAGGTTGGACTCACGTGCTGGGGGGCTGCAGGTGTTGGGGGTGGCTTGCCTGAAGGCAGGGGTCTTTTCTTCCTGGGGGTCTCACCCACGTGGCTAGCAGGTTGGTGCCAACGAGATAGCTTCTTTCCACACAGGCCTCCCCGCAGAGTTGCTGGGGTGTCTTGAGGTCACAGTGGCTGACGTCCCCCAGCCCAATGCATGTCAGGGAATGCTGACTTCTCCGTTTGGGGCAAGGAGGCAGCACAGCGGCCTTTACGCTGCTCTGTCCACTGCCCCTGGGATGCTTTCTCCTGGGTGTTGCACCACCAGCTTGGGCTCTTCACGATAAGCCTCTGATAAAAGGTAACATTTCTGCAAAGATTCTTCTCCTCCCGACCCCCCAATCTCTTCTTCTTTCCTCACCCAGAAACGTCTTTTTTCACAGCATCGCCCCTGCATGATACGACATCATACCACACACGTATCTGTTTGCTTTTTCTCCCCTGTTAGAGTGAAAGCTTCATCAAGGTGAGGACTTCATGCACTTCTGGTGCTTAGACCAGCGCCTGGGCATGACCCCTCTGTGTGGGATGATGAACAGGAAAGCCTACTGGTCCTACAGCGTTAGAGAGACGCGGATCGGGGTTGTGGCTCTGCTGTTTATTAGATCCGTGGGCAAGTTATTTACCTTCTGTGTGCTTCGATGTCCTCAGCTGGAAGATGAGATTGAAAACACCTACCTCTGGGGGTTGTTATAAAGATTTTAAAATAACATCACGTGTGTAGTACCTAACACTGCGCTGGCCCCCAGTGAGAGTCCGTGAGACGTTAGCTGCGGTGGGGACTGTCGGTGTTGATGCTGTGACCAGGACAACACACTCAAGCAGAGAGTGAAGGGCCACTCGACAGGGATGTCGCTGATGTGGATCGGTGATTAGCCTCACAGGAGCCTTTTCCAGGGTGACTTGCTGTGTCATCCCTTTTCGTTCTAATTTTTTTTTCTTTTCCTTTCTCCTGAAGGTCCTGAACAGACTACAGAATAAGTATGGTTCATTGTACCGAAAAGACAATGTCATCCTGAGTGGCACCCACACTCACTCGGGGCCAGCGGGCTATTTCCAGTATACCGTGTTTGTCATCGCCAGTGAAGGATTCAGCAATCGAACTTTTGAATACATGGTCACTGGCATCGTGAAGGTAGGCCCAGAGCCCCTGGTGGAGCTGCTCCTTCCCCGCCTGCAAGTGCTTAGGAGTGGCTGGCTGTGATATGGAGGGAGTCCTCATGGGATCGCGGGGTGAGCATCCTTGCCTTGGGCCCCAAGGCAGTGACTCAGCAGGAGAGGACAGCTCGCCGCAGGAAGTATCATGCAGTTGTCTAAAGGGGCACCTATGACCTTTATAACTCAGAGGGCCCCATCTGGTTGTTCTCTGGGCAAAGTCCAGTAAAAGGAACTCATCAGGGAACCAAAAGAAATGACAAATAATTGCCTCCTATTTTCCAAACGGCGTGATAGGGGATCCTGTTGATAAATCCACCCTCATTGCTCATGCCCTCAATGGTAGTGGTAGACAGCATGGTACCCCTTCCTGGGACATGCACATCCTCCTCCCATTCCCGGTTTTGGTGCCTCTTACTCCTCTCTCCCCGTCTCCCAGCTTACTGTTTCCTTACATGGGATCCTGTCTTTTTTTTTTTCTTTTTAGCAAAGATTTTATTTACTTACTCATGAGAGACACACAGAGAGAGGCAGAGACACAGGCAGAGGGAGAAGCAGGCTCCCTGCAAGGAGCCCAATGCAGGACTCGATCCCAGGACTCTGGGGTCATGCCCTGACCTACCAAAGGCAGACGCTCAACCGCTGAGCCCCCCAGGCATCCCTACGTGGGGTCCTTTCTAATGTTCCTTCATGTCTTTGCTTCTAGATGTAGTCTCTCTCTACTTTTTCTCATGAAGCCAGACCCCAAGCCCAGTGATCTAGTTGGCAAGGCAGACATGTCTTCCCAACAATGTTTTCCAGAATCTGGCTGGCAGTTCATGACTGGCTGCATGAAATATTTTCATGGGTTGCAATAAGCATTGAAAAAAACAGAACCAAAGTCAAACAAATAGGGGACTATTGTGATACAACATACGTAGCGAGGGTGTATGTAGTTTGTCTTGTGCCCTCTTGTTTCAACACACCTACGTCAATGCGTATTAAGTGGTGATGAAAGGTGTATTGCCTGCTGTGGTTTTGTGTTAGAAAAGTTCAAAAACCTTTGCCTCAGAGGGTGGGGGGATGGAGTGGGTATGTTGGAGGGACCACCTACATGGAAACAAGTTCTGGTCCTGTGTTGGGGAGTTGCTTCCAGGTCACCTGATGGGGCGGATGGTGCCAGACACAGTGGCCTGGAGACATCCAGGAGCCCGTGGGCGCGAGCTTCCCGGGTCATGACAATGCCATGTCTCAGCCCCGAGGCCATCTGCACACCCCCAGGGTGACGTTGGCTCATCCAGGGACTCGGGCTCTCGTCCCGTAGCAAGGGCAGCTGGGCGACAAAGGAAATCATCCACAGTGCCCTCCTGTTTGCGTGGACCAAGTCCTTGCCCCAGCAGCGTTGCCAAGTTCACAACTCGCTCTCGCTCTCTCTCTCTCTGACCTGCAGAGCATTGAGATGGCGCACAAAAACATGAAGCCAGGCAAGATCTTCATCAACAAAGGAACTGTGGAAGGTGCACAGATCAACCGAAGCCCCTATTCTTACCTTCAGAATCCGGAGTCAGAGCGAGCCAGGTGAGGGCGATTGTCAGAGTAAGCTCCTGTGTTCCCGTCAGCGATTAGTCACAAAAGCGAAGAACACGTTCGGTGGAGGCATACGGCGGGATCCTGACGGAGCGGTAAAGCCAACATAAATGTCAAACACGCTCATCATCCAAGAGCAGAAGAAGTAAGATGTGCACATGCGGGCACGCACACCCTGCACACAAGGCTGCCCACTGCCGGCTGCGAATGGTGGAAGGCCTCCCAGCTGTGGAATCGGGGATGACTCTGGTCTCAGCTCAGCTTTGTCACCTCCTAGTCGTGTGACCGTTGGTGACTGGCTTATAGTGACTCATTGGTTTTCAGCCTCTTCTGTACAGCAGAGATACAAACGTGCACAAGGTGTAGTTGTTAAATTAATGAGTAGCTCTTTTTACTGTGTTATTCAGAGAACATCGTCTCCATCCAGGAGGATGTGGCAAGAGAGAGAGGACATAAAAGGATAAAGAAACTGGAATGGAGAGCAAAAAAATAAAACTAGCATAATTGAATGGAACAACTAAGGGAGATAGTTCTTTTGTGTTTTTCTTTCTTTTTTCTTTCTTTCTTTTTTTTTTTTTTTAAAGTGCTGAACCAGGTTTGTGACAGAAGAGAAGCCCGGGCCGCTATGGCAAAGTAAAAGAATATTTCTGTTTCAACTTGACCACTTGACATTTTACATTCATCTGCATATTTTCCAATAGATTTTAAAGGAGTTGATTTTTAGATAACATCGTCCAATTTCCCCTGAAAGGACATGAAAGAGCCACTTAAAGCTGCAGGTCATAACTATTTTTTGATTTTGTCTATTCCCTGTTATTTTTAAGAGATTCCATTAAAATTTGATATGAGTAGAAATTTCAAAGACAAATCCTTTTTGTAAGGAAAACTAGATTGTGTATATTACGGAGAGATGTAGATTCCGTCCCCAGTTAGCTGGCCGGATGCCCCTGACTCTGACAGCATTGGCAAACCATTTCTTTAGCTGAGGAACGAGGTCTTGGATGTGGTTTGTCAGACACTACGTAGCAGACCAGGGCGCCTCACTTACTGAAAGGTGTTTTGGTTTTGGTTTTTGTGTCAACTTCTGCTGTTGGCCGTACAATAGGGCTAAGCCCTGACATAGAAGTGACTGAGTTTCTTTGTTTTGCTGACCAGGTATTCTTCAAATACTGACAAAGAAATGGTTGTCCTAAAAATGGAAGATTTGGATGGAGCTGAGCTGGGCCTTATAAGGTACTCTGTTTCCTTATTATTTTTTTTTTATTCTGTCTGGGTCATTTTCCTTAATCACAGAGGAGGGGTGATGGAAGGAAGAGACAGGAATAGTAGTAGCAGAGACTGAGAATACATTGAGTGGTTGAAAGTCCAGGGAATCAGGCCCTTCTGGGATCTGGCCATGGACCCTGGGACAAGGTTCTCAGCTTCCCAGGGCTCATTCCCTCACCTGGAAAACAGGGCGAGTTAAAGGATGATGTAAATGAGGGATCTGGGTGGAGAAGGGTAACATAGCAACTGGCATATGACGTAAGGATCCAGTTGATACCAGTGCTTATCATTCTATCAAGATGTCCTATATGGAACTTCCATGATGGTGGACCACTATCTCTTGGTAAAATTAGAAAATGCTCTGACCAACCAGGCAAGTGATTATGGGTTCGAGACGACTTGCCTGTGTTTCCTAAAAGAAATAAGTTAAATCGAATGTAGGACAATGCTAATGAGTGATGGAAGCAGAATCAAGGCCACCTCAAGGAGGCAGATGAGGTAGAATTACAGCTTGGCACAGATTTTAGTTCAGTTTTATATGTAAGAAAGTGTGGATTTTGTTTTCTTCAAAAAGAAGGCATTTGCATTCATGTGTGAAATTTGTCCTGCAATTTGACTGACTCAGGAGTTGCCTGGATGGGGAACAGGGCCAGACGCCTTGATGTGTGGACTTCCAGGTGATGCAGGATGCCCAAAGGAAGCATAAGATGGCATGTGGGCACTGCAGTTGAGTGGCCTGGGTTCACTCTAGGTTCTCATCATGATGAGCTGCACGACTTTGGCCAAGTTACTTAACTGCTGTATGTCTCGATTTTCTTACTTTAAATGTGGCGAGTCGATAATAAGTATTAGTAAAGGCGGAAAGCCTATGAGATAGAATGATGAAGTCCTCACAAAGTTTCTATGGAAGTCAAATTTATCGTTAATTAAAAGTAATAAAAGGTGAATGAAAACATTAAGGACTCTGACTAGGGCTGGCCCTATAACTAGATGGAGGACAGCGCGGTGGTGAGGTGTTCTGGTTTTAGGCGTAGGTTTTAGGACTTGAGTTCAAATCCTGGCCCTGCCATGCAGTAACCCTGCGGCCTGGGGAAAGTAACTTACCTATTTATACCTCAACTATTCCATTTGAAAATGGGGATAATGATACCTCATAGGATTAGGTCAAGATGAAAAACCACCATTATTGGCTTCCCAGAGTGCTTGACATTCTTAACATTGGAGTTACGTCTTTGGGTTCCGAGGAAGGTCACTAAAATCTCCCTGATAAAATAAACTTTATTATATGGGTTGACAAAATAAGAGTCATTCTTTCATCAGTGATTAATTCATCTACTGATTAGTTGCCACCTGGTGTTTCACTCAAGCGACTTTCTCAATGTCAGACATGCAGCCGTGTGCTGGAGATATGTTGTGATGAATAAGGCATGATCCCCATCTTGAAGGGTCTTACAGACTCGTGAGGTGACTGGGGCAGGGGAAGGAGACAGACAGACAAGTGATCACAGCATAAATCTGATGGCCAACAGGGCTACCACCTGGGAATAAATAAATGCTGTGGGAATTTGGAGGTGGTGGCACTGATGTTTGAGAGCGTCGTGGAAGGATTCATAGAGAAAATGATGTTTGAACTGGATCTGAAGGAGCCTGGGGGATTTCTCATGGAGCCAGGAAAATACAGTGAAGCAGTGAGGCCAGAGTATGGGCTACTGTCAGGGAGGAGGTGAGAGAGGAATCTGAAAGGTGAGCTAGTTCCAGATTGCTGGTCACTTTGGTGGGAAATTTGGTTGGAGATGGTCGGGATACAAGCATGTATCTACGACTAGTTAGAGAATTCCACATTGGTTGGGCAAAGAAGGAGCCTTTCCCCTTAGTTTCTACTTAACTCTTGGCTGGATGACTGAGACCATTCACGATTCCTTTATTAGTTCCCGAACCATTTAGCAATGCCAACGGCAAATGAAAAAATGCCGTCCTTTTGCCAGATGTTCTTTGCTTCCTGGCATATGGCTATATAATGGGTCTAGAAGTCCCAGGGTCAACTGTCAAGGTTGTAACAGCTGTCCTCCATCTGCTGTGCTTAACACCCTGAAATAATTTTCCATTGTTTTTGTAGCCGCCATATGTTAGCCTTGATGTAATTGCGCCTGCACTTGCCTCTTGTTGCATAGCGGTAATTGCTCCTTGAATGCATTAAAAATGATCCAAAACATAAAGTCAAACCTGGGCTGCTAAGTAACTCAGCCCCCGTATGTAGGCGTCTGCTGTTACACAGAATCTCAAGGTAGGAGGAGTCTGAAAGCAAAAAATCTCAGACTTGCGGAGCATGGATATCACCTAGTTCAAAGCTCAGCTACAGCCTAGGAAGGTGATATGACCTGTCCAATGTCACGGCCAAGACTGTTCTCTTTCCCCCCAAAATCATATTGAAGTCCACAATTGATCCTTGCCTACTTTCATTTTTGTTCTCATGTCTTCGTTCAGCAAATCTGCACTGGATACCTACTATGTGCCACGCAGTGCTCCCCAGTCCTTGGAATGGTACAGTTCCTGGCCGTGAAATCAGGAATCCAATACCTTGGAACCAAACACCCATGCAAATCCCTTGAGCTCTCGGAGACTCAATCTCCATATTTCTCAAATGTGGATTTACTATCTCAGAAACTCAATATCCATATTTCTCAAATGTGGATTTACTATCTCAGAAACTCAATCTCCATATTTCTCAAATGTGGATTTACTATCATCTCTCCACAGATTATTATTCATTCATTCATTTATTAAATATTGTAGAGTATATATGTCCCGGGCTAAGCTAGTACTGTAGATACACCGATGAGCAAAAATAGATGGAGTTGTTGCCTTTATAAGATTTATTATTTCCTGGTAGAGACAGAAGGTATCCAAATAGTATACAAATAATTATAATTGGGTTATAATTCTATAATCGTATGATTATAGTGGGGTTAAGTGCTTTGAAAGGAAGGTATGTGTAGCTACCTTAAAGGGACTTGACCTGCTCAGGGAGATTGGGAACAGCTTCCCTAAGGGAGTGACAATGGAGCTAAAAACCAAAGGAAGGGTGAGAATTAACTGGCAGAAAAGGGGTGGGTGCTGGAACATCTAATACAGCTGAGGGATGCTTAACCTGGAGGGAGAAGCATGTTCAAAGGTCCGGTGGCCCATCTGAGGGGCCAATAGAAGGTCTGTGCGGCTGGGGTGCAGAGGAGGCTGTCTGGGTGGCAGTGAGCAGTGGAGATTAGGTCTCTGATAAAGAGTTTGGTCTTTAGACCATGGGGAGTGGAAAATCATTCACATGTTTTAAACCGAGGGTTAGAGGCTCTTGCAAAAGGTCATTCTGCAAAAGTAGATACTTGGTTCCACTCACTCTGGGCACTAGAAGCTTTAAAATACTCAGAAAAAAAATACTCTGAGAAATACTAAGTGTTTCTCCACATGCTAGTGTGTATGTGTGTGTGTGCATGTTTTGTAGTGATTCTCTTTACATCTAATAATGATTTTTTTTGTCTTAAAATCTCTGTATTCTCATGCTAGCATAACTAACTCAGCTTTCTGCAGGTTAGAATTTGCAAGTATATTTTTCTATCATTTTCTTTCAACTTTTATTTGCTCTTACGTTTTAGACGTGTCCCTTATCATATAGCTGTATTTATGTATTTATTTATGTATTTTGCTCTGACAATCTTCATCTTCTCGTAAGTGAGTGTCGTCTATTTTCAGAAATTGCAATGATTATGTATCTGCACTTTTTGGGTATCTTTTCACTTTGTACTATTTCTCTTTTTCAAGGCCTTTTCTCCTTCTCTTATCCTTTTAGAATTAAGAGATATTTTTAAAAAGTCTTTAAGTGGAAAATTATAGTATCCAAATATGGCAGCAACAAGAACTCTTATCATGTGTACTCTATACAGAGTGACTTTATGGGACCTGTTAAGACACGGAGAGGATTCCTCCAGCCCTTGAATCTTGGCTGGCCCTGCGACCATAGTGATCAATAATAGCACTGTAGAAGGGTTAGCATAGCTTTTTGTTTTTTAATGGACTTTCTTTTTTAGAGCAGGCTTAGGTTCCCCAGCAAAATTAAGCAGAAATTGCAGAGATTTTCCATGGGCCCTGTACTTGGCCTCCCCCAAAACAATATCTGGGCCCGGAGGGGTATGTATGCTAAAATCAATGAATGTACATTGATATATCATTACCACCCAAAGTCCATAGAATTTTGATTGCAGTGACTTAATGGAACCCATCTAAACCAGATGTCTCTCCAATAACATTATTTAATGAGAGGGCCTTCATCATCTGAGACTTTTGAAGATAATAAAAATAGTTGGGAATGTTCATCTTCTCTGAAAGAGAGATGCTAGAAAGAGTTTTCCAGGATGCTGGCCACCAAGCTTCCCTGTGACTTCAGAGGGGTTACCCTTGCTACAGCTCATTGTCTGTCATTAATTTGGGTAACTCCTCTTTGTACAGGGCACAACCTGCACACTAGACGTGGTGGCCCAGGTTTGAGAGAATGGAACTCCAGGCAGGTTTGCTACTGTTTCAGAAGATGGAAGAAGCTCGATTTTGCATTTGGCTTTTCTTGTCTGCTTCAGAGTAGGAAGTGCAGAGTGTCTGAATTAAAAGAGGCCCTAGAAAATGCTCCTGTTCTATAGGAGGAAAGAATAATTAGGATGTTCTATATTAATTTGCTGTGCATTGATTCACAAAGCCTAGATGAAATGTAGCCTTAGGAAACAGAGACCCAGAAATTTTCACTACCTTTGCTACAGACTAGGATAAAAATCTCAAATCCCTGGACCTTCCTTGGTACCTCGATAGCATCATGCTGACCCAAGGAGAGCCCTGCTTTAGCTGTGCCGTAATCATTATTTAGAAGTGTTTATTAAGAGGGGCATATTTATTTTTTTATGTCTGTATTCTAACATCTTTCGAACCCACCTCAACCTCTCTTTCTCTCTTTTGAACTCTGCTTTGAAGAATGCTTCTTTTGACCAGATAAAATAAATTGTGAGTGCATCTTTCTTAAACTAAAATGACCACTCTTCTGGGATCCCTGGGTGGCTCAAGCGGTTTAGCACCTGCCTGCCTTTGGCCCAGGGTGCGATCCTGGAGTCCCGGGATTGAGTCATGTGTCGGGCTCCCTGCATGGAGCCTACTTCTCCCTCTGCCTCTGTCTCTGCCTCTCTCTCTCTCTATGTCTATCATGAATAAGTAAATAAAATATTTTAAAAAAATGAAATGACCACTCTTCTGTATATATATATTTTTATAAATATTCATCTATTACCATAGTACTTTGGTTGCTGTGACAAACCTGATATTTTAATAGCACATATTTCCAAGGCCAGAGGAGGAAATATACAGCATCTTCTTACTCTGAAATTCAAAGTAACTTTTTCAAATACTTATTTTTTCAGTTCTGTAGAGAAAAAAAACTCTGTTTGTTTTCTAAGGCCTGAAATAAATGACAATAAATACATGAAATCAGTAAGAATTCAAGTCTGTAGTCTGATTAGCAGGCCAGAGCTCTTTGCATTTGCTTTCTCCACAGATATTGTTCCTCGATGGTAGGGGACACACCTGATTCCTCTTTATGTTCCTTGGGCTCTAACATGACACCCAACAAAGGCTTGGCTACTAATAAATTCATGTTGATTGAGTGAATAGAACAACTGCCATGACTCCTTGCCCTTACCCATTCTCCTGCGGCCACACCCCTTCCCATCTTCGTGTTTTTGCTACAAATGAGTTTTCTCCAGGAACCCTCTTGCCATGTTCCTCCTCATCTTTAAAGACCCAGCTCGGATGTCACATCTGCCATGAAGCATTTCTCAAGGGCAAGATGATGCCATGTTCATGTCTATGTCTCCAGTGGTTGGCACAGAATCAAAGTTACTCAAATGTGTAGCAAATGAGCCAGTGAAAGAAAGGAAGGGACAGAGCCAGTCTCCTACAGCATAGAAGAACTTGAGCTTTGTGGTCATAGACCTGCTTCTTGACTTTCAACAGTGTGACCTTGGTCAGGTTACTGCATCACTCTGAGAGGTCATTTCCTAGCTGTAAAATAAGGACAATGATAACATCTGACTCAAAGCGTTCTTGTTAGAAGGAAATGAGATCCTGTGCATAAAATCCTTCACTTAATCAGTGCTAAGTGATTGTCAGTGTTGATAAAATTGTTCTATGGGTTTCCTTCGATTGCACTGGAGACATCGCAGTCTGGCGGGACTGGTTGACCTCAGTGCAATCGCGTCAGACAGAAGTATTTGGGTCAGGGAGCCATGCAAATGTCTTGGCTGCCACCCCCTTTTACTTCCAAACTAGATGGAGTAAAACTGCAAAACATACTCTCAACTACCTGGAAAACACGAGTTGACTAGAATTTTCCCTGGCACTTGAACTTTAGGAGAAACAGACAAACTATACATGCAAAAAATAAACTAGCGTAAGGATATTTTAATTTTTTTTAAATATAGAAACTCTGCAAGTAACTTCTAGGGGATGACCTTAGAACTACCTTTAGCCTGAACTTCTATCCTTTTACATGGTGGCAAATACATATCTTGGGGACTGAATTTTGCTTATAGACTGGTGATTTGGCCTAACACGGTCTAAAAAAACATTCGAAATGGATGTCAACATGAAAAAAAAAAAAAACCTCTTATGGAAATATTCAAATATATGCCACCTTAGAGTGATTAGTCTAATGAATCTCCATGCAACTCTGATCCAGCTTCAGTGATTAGAGTGCTCTGCTACTGTTTCATCCCTCCTCTTCTTTGGTTTGTTTTGCTAGACTTTTAAAAGCAAATACCAGATGTCAAATCATTTTGCTCATAAATATTTCACTGTGTATCTCTAGCAGGTAAAAACATAAGAAGAGTATAACTGCAATCCGTGATCATAAGCAACAAAATTAAAAATAATTTCTTACTATGATCTAAAAACCCAGGCGATATTCAGTTTTCCCTGTTTGTACCCATAAGGTCGTTTTACAGTTATTTTATTTGAATTGGAATCCGAACAGTCCACAAACCACATTTGTTGGCTATGTGCTTCTAAGGCTTTTAATTGGTAACATTTCCGTCCTTTTGATCCATGCTATTTACTTCTCCCCCCCTTTTTTTTAATTTAGATTTTTTTTTTATTTGAGTTGACACACAACAGTACACATAGTTGGCACACGGTGTCACAGGTGTACAATGAAGTGATGCAACATTTCTGTGTGTTGTGCTGTGTTCACCAGCGTGGCTACTGGCTGTCATCACACAACACTATCACAATATCATTGGCTCGCTTCCCATGACTGATTCATTTCATAACTGGAATCCTGTATCTTTCCCTCCCCTTTGCCCATTTTGTTCATCCCCCCCCCCCATGTCATTTACTTCTTTGGGAGTTTTTAAATTGATAAATATTTCACAAAAAACATAGATTTATGGAATATCTGGCCGCACCGGCTTACACTCTCATAAGCAGTGTAGTAGAGGCTGTGCACGTGCCTCCGAGTGTCCAGAATCCATGCCAGTCCCCATTCCACCAACCAGCCTAACTCACCTATGCGGCCTACCCAGCCCTGACGGGTGTTGTGCTGGCGATCTCTGACCTACATATACACCTGTTGGGCAATGAGAACTGAATCCTAAATGATAACCTTGAAATTTAGATGCATCCCTAGTCATTAAGTAAATGTTCAGCTTCATGTACTCAGTGACTTAGGTAGGAATGTAAGCTGAAAGGTTTATTTATTTATTTTTTTAAATTAATTTTTATTGGTGTTCAATTTACCAACATACAGAAAAACACCCAGTGCTCATCCCGTCAAGTGTCTGCCTCAGTGCCCGTCACCCATTCCCCTCCAACACCCGCCCTCCTCCCCTTCCACCACCCCTAGTTCGTTTCCCAGAGTTAGGAGTCTTTATGTTCTGTCTCCCTTCCTGATATTTCCCAACATTTCTTTTCCCTTCCTTTATATTCCCTTTCACTATTATTTATATTCCCCAAATGAATGAGAACATACACTGTTTGTCCTTCTCCGATTGACTTATTTCACTCAGCATAATACCCTCCAGTTCCATCCACGTTGAAGCAAATGGTGGGTATTTGTCGTTTCTAATCGCTGAGTAATATTCCATTGTATACATAAACCACATCTTCTTTATCCATTCATCTTTCGATGGACACCAAGGCTCCTTCCACAGTTTGGCTATTGTGGCCATTGCTGATAGAAACATCGGGGTGCAGGTGTCCCGACGTTTCATTGCATCTGAATCTTTGGGGTAAATCCCCAACAGTGCAATTGCTGGGTCGTAGGGCAGGTCTATTTTTAACTCTTTGAGGAACCTCCACAGTTTTCCAGAGTGGCTGCACCAGTTCCCATTCCCACCAACAGTGTAAGAGGGTTCCCTTTTCTCCGCATCCTCTCCAACATTTGTTGTTTCCTGCCTTGTTAATTTTCCCCATTCTCACTGGTGTGAGGTGGTATCTCATTGTGGTTTTGATTTGTATTTCCCTGATGGCAAGTGATGCAGAGCATTTTCTCATGTGCATGTTGGCCATGTCCATGTCTTCCTCTGTGAGATTTCTCTTCATGTCTTTTGCCCATTTCATGATTGGATTGTTTGTTTCTTTGGTGTTGAGTTTAATAAGTTCTTTATAGATTTTGGAAACTAGCCCTTTATCTGATATGTCATTTGCAAATATCTTCTCCCATTCTGTAGGTTGTCTTTTAGTTTTGTTGACTGTATCCTTTGCTGTGCAAAAGCTTCTTCTCTTGATGAAGTCCCAATAGTTCATTTTTGCTTTTGTTTCTTTTGCCTTTGTGGATGTATCTTGCAAGAAGTTACTGTGGCCAAGTTCAAAAAGGGTGTTGCCTGTGTTCTCCTCTAGGATTTTGATGGACTCTTGTCTCACATTTAGATCTCTCATCCATTTTGAGTTTGTCTTTGTGTATGGTGCAAGAGAGTGGTCCAGTTTCATTCTTCTGCATGTGGATGTCCAATTTTCCCAACACCATTTATTGAAGAGACTGTCTTTCTTCCAATGGATAGTCTTTCCTCCTTTATCGAATATTAGATGACCATACATTTCAGGGTCCACTTCTGGGTTCTCTATTCTGTTCCATTGATCTATGTGTCTGTTTTTGTGCCAGTACCACACTGTCTTGATGACTACAGCTTTGTAGTACAACCTGAAATCTGGCATTGTGACGCCCCCAGCTATGGTTTTCTTTATTAAAATTCCCCTGGCTATTCGGGGTCTTTTCTGATTCCACACAAATCTTAAAATAATTTGTTCTAACTCTCTGAAGAAAGTCCATGGTATTTTGATAGGGATTGCATTAAACGTGTAAATTGCCCTGGGTAACATTGACATTTTCACAATATTAATTCTGCCAATCCATGAGCATGGAAGATTTTTCCATCTCTTTGTGTCTTCCTCAATTTCTTTCAGAAGTGTTCTATAGTTTTTAGGGTATAGATCTTTTACCTCTTTGGTTAGGTTTATTCCTAGGTATCTTATGCTTTTGGGTGCAATTGTAAATGGGATTGACTCCTTAATTTCTCTTTCTTCAGTCTCATTGTTAGTGTATAGAAATGCCATTGATTTCTGGGCATTGATTTTGTATCCTGCCACGCTACCAAATTGCTGTATGAGTTCTAGCAATCTTGGGGTGGAGGCTTTTGGGTTTTCTATGTAGAGTATCATGTCATCGGCGAAGAGGGAGAGTTTGACTTCTTCCTTGCCAATTTGAATGCCTTTAATGTCTTTTTGTTGTCTGATTGCTGAGGCTAGGACTTCCAGAACTATGTTGAACAGCAGTGGTGAGAGTGGACATCCCTGTCTTGTTCCTGATCTTAGGGGAAAGGCTCCCAGTGCTTCCCCATTGAGAATGATATTTGCTGTGGGCTTTTCGTAAATGGCTTTTAAGATGTTGAGGAAAGTTCCCTCTATCCCTACACTCTGAAGAGTTTTGATCAGGAATGGATGCTGTATTTTGTCAAATGCTTTCTCTGCATCTAATGAGAGTATCATATGGTTCTTGGTTTTTCTCTTGCTGATATGATGAATCACATTGATGGTTTTACGAGTGTTGAACCAGCCTTGTGTCCCAGGGATAAATCCTACTTGGTCATGGTGAATAGTTTTCTTAATGTGTTGTTGGATCCTATTGGCTAGTATCTTGTTGAGAATTTTTGCATCCATGTTCATCAGGGATATTGGTCTGTAATTCTCCTTTTTGGTGGGATCTTTGTCTGGTTTCGGAATTAAGGTGATGCTGGCCTCATAGAACAAATTTGGAAGTACTCCATCTCTTTCTATCTTTCCAAACAGCTTTAGTAGAATAGGTATGATTTCTTCTTTAAACGTTTGATAGAATTCCCCTGGGAAGCCATCTGGCCCTGGACTCTTGTGTCTTGGGAGGTTTTTGATGACTGCTTCAATTTCCTCCCTGGTTATTGGCCTGTTCAGGTTTTCTATTTCTTCCTGCTCCAGTTTTGGTAGTTTGTGGCTTTCCAGGAATGAGTCCATTTCTTCTAGATTTCCTAATTTATTGGCGTACAGCTGTTCATAATATGTTTTTAAAATCGTTTGTATTTCCTTGGTGTTGGTAGTGATCTCTCCTTTCTCATTCATGATTTTATTAATTTGAGTCTTCTCTCTCTTCTTTTTAATAAGGTTGGCTAATGGTTTATCTATCTTATTAATTCTTTCAAAGAACCAACTCCTGGTTCTGTTGATCTGTTCCACAGTTCTTTTGGTCTCGATTTCATTTAGTTCTGCTCAAATTTTAATTAACTGTCTTCTTCTGCTGGGGGTGGGGTCCATTTGTTGCTTTTTCTCTAGTTCCTTTATGTGTAAGGTGAGCTTTTGAATTTGAGTTCTTTCCAGGTTTTGAATGGATGCTTGTATTGCGATGTATTTCCCCCTCAGTACTGCTTTTGCTGCATCCCAAAGATTTTGAACGGTTGTATCTTCATTCTCATTAGTTTCCATGAATCTTTTTAATTCTTCCTTAATTTCCTGGTTGACCTTTTCATCTTTTAGCAGGATGGTCCTTAACCTCCACGTGTTTGTGGTCCTTCCAAACTTCTTGTTGTGATTAAGTTCTAATTTCAAGGCATTATGGTCTGAGAATATACAGGGGACTATCCCGATCTTTTGGTATCGGTTCAGACCCGATTTGTGACCCAGTATGTGATCTATTCTGGAGAAAGTTCCATGTGCACTTGAGAAGAATGTGTATTCAGTTGAGTTTGGATGTAAAGTTCTGTAGATATCTGTGAAATCCATCTGGTCCAGTGTATCATTTAAAGCTCTCGTTTCTTTGGATATGTTGTGCTTAGAAGACCTATCTAGTATAGAAAGAGCTAGATTGAAGTCACCAAGTATAAGTGTATTATTATCAAAGTATTTCTTCAGTTTGGTTATTAATTGGTTTAAATATTTGGCAGCTCCCACATTCGGGGAATATATATTGAGGATTGTTAAGTCCTCTTGTTGGATAGATCCTTTGAGTATGAGATAGTGACCCTTTTCATCTCTCACTATAGTCTTCGGGGTAAATTTTAATTTATCTGATATAAGGATGGCTACCCCTGCTTTCTTTTGAGGACCATTTAAATGGTAAATGCTTCTCCAACCTTTTATTTTCAGGTTGTAGGTGTCCTTCTGTCTAAAATGAGTCTCTTGTAGACAGCAAATAGATGGGTCCTGCTTTTTTATCCAGTCTGAACCCCTGCGCCTTTTGATGGGGTCATTAAGCCCGTTCACGTTCAGAGTTACTATTGAGAGATATGAGTTTAGTGTCATCATATCTATTCAGTCCTTGTTTTTGTGGATTGTTCCACTGAACTTCTTCTTAATGGGGAATTTTAAGAGTTCCCCTTAAAATTTCTTGCAGAGCTGGTTTGGAGGTTACATATTCTTTCAGTTCCTGCCTGTCTTGGAAGCTCTTTATCTCTCCTTCCATTTTGAATGAGAGTCTTGCTGGATAAAGTATTCTTGGTTGCATGTTCTTCTCAATTAGGACCTTGAATATATCCTGCCAGCCCTTTCTGGCCTGCCAGGTCTCTGTGGAGAGGTCTGCTGTTACCCTAATATTCCTCCCCATAAAAGTCAGGGACTTTTTTTCTCTTGCTGCTTTAAGGATCTTCTCCTTATCTTTGGAATTTGCAAGCTTCACTATTAAATGTCGAGGTGTTGAACGGTTTTTGTTGATTTTAGGGGGGGGGTCTCTCTATTTCCTGGATCTGAATGCCTGTTTCCCTTCCCAGATTCGGAAAGTTTTCAGCTAGGATTTGTTCAAATACATATTCTGGCCCTCTGGCCCTTTCGGCGCCCTCGGGAACCCCAATTAAACGTAGGTTTTTCTTCCTCAGGCTGTCATTTATTTCCCTTAATCTATCCTCATGGTCTTTTTTTTTTTTTTTTTTATGATAGTCACAGAGAGAGAGAGAGAGGCAGAGACACAGGCGGAGGGAGAAGCAGGCTCCATGCACCGGGAGCCCGATGTGGGATTCGATCCCAGGTCTCCAGGATCGCGCCCTGGGCCAAAGGCAGGCGCCAAACCGCTGTGCCACCCAGGGATCCCCTCCTCATGGTCTTTTAATTGCTTGTCTCTTTTTTCCTCCGTTTCCCTCTTTGCCATCAACTTGTCTTCTATGTCACTCACTCGTTCTTCCACCTCGTTAAGCCTCGTCGTTAGGACCTCTAGCTTGGATTGCATCTCATTTAATTGATTTTTAATTTCTGTCTGATTGGATCTAAATTTTGCAGTCATGAAGTCTCTTGAGTCCTTTATGGTTTTTTCTAGAGCCACCAGTAGCTGTATAATAGTGCTTCTGAATTGGCTTTCTGACATTGAATTTTAATCCAGATTTTGTAACTCTGTGGGAGAGAGGGCTGTTTCTGATTCTTTTTTTTGAGGTGAGGTTTTCCTTCTAGTCATTTTGCTCAGTGCAGAGTGGCCAAAAACAAGTTGTATTGGGAAAAGGAGAAAAAGAGAGAGAAGGAAAGAAAAGAGAAAAAGAAAAAGAGAAAGAAGAAAAAAAAGGGGGAAAAGAGAAAGAAAAAGAAAGGAGAAAAAAAAAAGGGGGTGGGGTGGGGGAAGCAATCCGAAATCAAGAAGAAAGAAAGAAAAAAAAGCACAAAACAAAACAAAAACAAAAAAAAAAAAAACACAGGGGAGTATCTTCCGATTCTCTGTACTTTAAGTCCCTTGACTTCCCCTGGAACTGGTCCGTCTCGCTGGTCTTCTGGGGGAGGGGCCTGCTGTGCTGATTCTCAGGTGTTAGCACTTGGGGGAGCTGCTCTGCCCCTGCCTGGTGCAGGGCTCAGTGGGGGTTGTTCACCCCGTGATTCCCCGGGAGGAAGCCACAGTGGCGGGGGCAGCTCTGGGACCCTGGAGTCAGCTCCTGCAGTAGCTCCGGGGCTCTCCGTCTGCAGGGCCTGGGGGCTCCCGGGCGGGGCCGCTGATCTGCTCAGCTGGGGCAGGAGCGTCCTCGCTGTCCTGGGCCCTCCCGGCCTCTGCCTGTCCCGGGGGAGGCCGGATCCTGGGCTGTGTACCGGCGCCCTGTGCTCCGGGGCCTGCGCTGTTGCATTCGCTCCCGCCCCGCAGCCCCCTCCGCGGAGCCGCCGCCCGAGCCCCTCCGAGCTGTTCCCGGAGCCGCGCCGCCCCCTCCGCGGAGCTTCTTCCTCCGCCCGAGCCGCCGCTGAGCTGTTCCCGGAGCCCCGCAGCCCCCTCCGCGGAGCCGCAGCCCGAGCCCCTCCGAGCTGCTCCGGGTCCCGCCGAGCGCTGCAGCCCTTAGGGAGCTCGGCGCACTCTCCCCGGGGCGCAGGTGCCTGTTAGTGTCCCCGGGAGCCCGAGGGCATCCCCGCCCTCCTGGGTCCTTCTCTAACTCCCTGCGGGCCCCTTTCCGCGGGGAAGGTTGGTGCAGCTCCTGCTCCTCCGGGACGGGGCTCTCCTGTCCTGGGGACACTCGCCCCGGCCTCAGCCCGGCTCCTCGGGGCCCCTCCCCCTTGGAGGCCTTTTGTTCCTTTATTTCTTTTTCCCCGTCTTCCTACCTTGATAGAAGCGCGAACTCTTCTCACTGTAGCGTTCCAGATGGTCTCTCTTTAAATCTCAGGCCGAATTCGTAGATTTTCAGGATGATTTGAAGGTTATCTAGGTAATTTGGTGGGGACAGGTGACTTGGGGACCCTGCTCTGCCGCCATCTGGCCCCTCCCCCCAAGCCGAAAGGTTTAAAAGGTTTTTAGCCAGGAATCAATCCACAAAAGATTTATTTATTTATTTATTTATTTATTTATTTATTTATTTATTTATTATTTTATTTATTTATTCATGAGAGGCACAGAAAGAGAGAGAGAGGCAGAGACACAGGCAGAGGGAGAAGCCGGCTCCATGCAGGGAGCCCGACGTGGGGCTCGATCCCGGGTCTCCAGGATCAGGCCCTGGGCTGAAGGCGGCGCTAAACCCCTGAACCGCCCGGGGTGCCCTATTGATTTATTTTTTTACAAATCCTGAATTGGCCTGAAACTTTATGAATTAGCATCTCTCTTTCCTTGAGCACGTATTCTAGTGAATTTGCTTGATGGCCCACTGTTGTGTGAGTATCTTTCTCGCCTGTATGGAGGTTTGATCCTACAAAGGCCACAGGACAAGGTGTCGCGAGACCCTGAACTTGAGTCTTCATCCTTGATGACAAACGGGCTTCCGTTTTGCTTCTCTGAGACACTCTGCAGATTGGAGGGAATAACTGTCTGGCTCTCAGGGTGTTGTGAAGTTCAAGTAAGGTAACAGATGAGACGTTCCTTTGTAGACTGTGTAGCTCTACACTAAACAGGGTATTACTATGCACGAGGCTGCATCAATCATGCATAACAGCCTCGTTCACACCTCTGTGCACTCACTCTGTTGTGTCTTTTCCCTGGGACACCCATAAGAATTAATTGCTAGTCATCTGTGGGCCCCAAACACTTTATGCCTATTTCCTTATAACATTTGCCACATTATATTAAAGCTGTTTGTTTGCGTCTTTGTCTTCTGCAAGGTTCTGAGCATCAGCTGCAGTTTATTCAGTGCTCAGCACACAGCAGATTCTCGAGAAGTATCTACTGAATTAGATAGGATCGATTTTAATGTTATTATGTGTGTCTGTCTTTAGAAAAACCAAGCCTGTGCTTGTGTGGATGCTTTAGCTAGATTGTCTCATCTGGTCACCGACCAGTGTTCACTCTTATTATAAGCTTATGATGATTGATGATGACGATGAAACATTTATAAAAATAGAGTTTTGTATTTTTAATTTTAGTCAGTGATTAGACTTTTTGAGTATGTTAATTAGTCATTTAAGCTCATCAACAATGAAAGAAACTAAATGTGGAAAGCCTATCACTAAAAAGAAATTTTTTTCCTGCTGGAGAAAAAGTAAGCTCCCTGTCACTGTTTTTGGCCCCATTATCTGGTTCTCTTCATTAACTGAGGGCTTCTTGTCCCTTTGCAGCTGGTTTGCCGTTCACCCAGTCAGCATGAACAACAGCAATCACCTCGTCAATAGTGACAACATGGGCTATGCAGCTTACCTTTTTGAGCAAGAGAAAAACAAAGAATATCTACCTGGAGAGGTGAGAATTTGTGTCATTGAAAGCATCATCTTTTAGAATCTATCTATCTATCTATCTATCTATCTATCTATCTATCTATCTATTTATTTAAGAGAGAGAGAAAGAGAGCGTGCATGAGCATGAGTGAGGAGAGGTACAGAGGGAGAAGCAGATGTGAGGCTCGCTCCCAGGACGCTGGGATCATGACCTGAGCCAAAGGCAGATGCCTAACCAACTGAATTACCTAGGGACCCTTAGAAGTATCTTCTTAATTCACTGAGTATCATCATTCATGCAATGTTCATAAGAGCTGATTTGAATCTTCAGCGTAAAGTGTCATCATGTATGTCACATATTAATAGGCTTGGATAAAAAGAATTCTCCATCCTCCCTGATAGGGAAAGAAAAATTGAGAATGACTAACTGTGTCAAGTACTACTTCTATTGATAGCTTCATAAATTTACAATTAGTTGGATAAGGAGGGACAAGTTCAAGAGTTCTGCAATATGTAATAGCTTTTTTTTATAATAAATTTACTTTTTATTGGTGTTCAATTTACCAACATACAGAATAACACCCAGTGCTCATCCCGTCAAGTGCCCTCCCTCAGTGCCCGTCACCCATTCACCCCCACCCCCCACCCTCCTCCCCTTCTACCACCCCTAGTTCGTTTCCCAGAGTTCGGAGTCTTTATGTTCTGTCTCCCTTTCTGATATTTCCCACACATTTCTTCTCCCTTCCCTTATATTCCCTTTCACTATTATTTATATTCCCCAAATGAATGAGACCATATAATGTTTGTCCTTCTCCGATTGACTTACTTCACTCAGCATAATACCCTCCAGGTCCATCCACGTTGAAGCAAATGGTGGGTATTTGTCATTTCTAATGGCTGAGGAATATTCCATTGTATACATAAACCACATCTTCTCTATCCATCATCTTTCTGTGGACACCGAGGCTCCTTCCACAGTTTGGCTATTGTGGACATTGCTGCTAGAAACATCGGGGTGCAGGTGTCCTGGTGTTTCATTGCATCTGAATCTTTGGGGTAAATCCCTATGACTCAGCAATGTAATAGCTTTGATCAGCTTGGAAATATGATAAACTGTGTTGATGTTTACTTTCGTTGTCAGAGCTATGAAAGTATGAAGCACCTTGCAAATTGTGTTAAGAAACTGAATGAGGACAAGATGATGAGTTTTGTTTAATGGTCCAGATGTCCCTGTTAACGGCGAACTTCCTTTCAAGGCATTTGTTTTACTCTCCTTCACTAAGGCCAAAGTCAGAGACAATCTTAATCCACTAGATCTGTTTTTTTTTTTTTTTTGACTTTGAAACACGGTGAGAGATGGAATTAGAGCCGAAGGGTTGGAACTTAGTCCCCGTACTTGAGAAAGCTCCTCGGTTTTGTATAAATTAGCGACTGCAGATAGTTAAGTGATGAGGGAGGACCCTGCTCTGTTTGACCCTAGTGTCCAAGGCCTTACTGCAGAAGAATATAAGAGGATAAGAGCCCCAGGCCCTGGACTAGAAAAATGTCTAAAGGTAAATAATGATGCAAAAGTCAATAGCCCCATGAACATTTGGTCTGATCTCTTAGCTCTTGTTGACAAACAAGCCAGCATTTTAGGGAAAAGATAGGACGTTCCCATTTAATGATCACTGGGTGCTAAGCGCTTGGAGAGAAGTTATCCTTTTAGTATGAAAAGAGACACATGATCTCCAATACCTGCTTCTCCTTCTCCCTAAGAAAACTGAAGACATTGAAGGTAGAATAGTAGATCAAGTGGGTTGAGGTTGAAGTCTTGCACCACCCAGAAAGATTACGTGTTGTTACGTCAGGTGGAAGGGATAAGAGAAAAGCTACATGGAGGCAGACCTGGATAGTGGATGTTATATTTAGGTTCACTTCTGCCACAGGAAAATCTGGATTCACTATATTTTTTTTAAGCCAGTAGGATATTTATTTTTCAAGGAAAATCTCTGAGCTCCAGATACAATCCCACAGAACAGGTTGATGAGTCAGCATTTTATAGTTTGTTGTTGTTGCTGTATGCTGTGTTTCTTGTCAAAATGTTTCTGTTTGTGGCACAGGCTTGAAACTCTCCTACTCAGAATGGTTTTATTGATCATTGGAATATCACAAGTAATAATGTGTATGTGGACTGCAATGTGAATTTTTTTTCCAGAAATTTTCTCAGAATGTTAGATCTCCTCCTTTTATTATCTGCAAATGATTTTGAATAGTTCACCAGAGTGGAGTGAATGTTTGCACTTTTAATGGAAGTCATTATGGGAAATAGGAAAGAATAAAAGACACTTGGATGTTTCTTTTGGCAGGGACCATATGTGGCAGCCTTTGCTTCATCAAACCTGGGAGACGTATCCCCCAATATTCTTGGCCCACATTGCGTCAACACAGGAGAGTCTTGTGATAATGCCAATAGCTCTTGTCCCATTGGTGGGGTAGGTAAATGAAATCTTTGTTCTTGCATCTCAGGTGTATTTTATGTTTAAATATTCACCATTAACTTATAATTATGTTTTTCTTGTGTGTACACAGGCCTACTGACTGCTAGCTTTTGCTCTTCTCAGAAGCATCCCTTAAATTTCAGTTGGGTAAAATTCTAGTTTCCCATTGGATTGACCACTGAGTTTTTCAAAGGGTGAGAAAATTAGTTAATGTCAGAGATGAAATACCCTTCCCCATACTTGGACAGTCTGAAACATTTTGCCTTGGCATTTCTGATGTCACAAGTTAGTACCAGAAACTGCCTGCCTGAGATGTTTTTCAGTGATTGTAAAGCCTATGGGATTTTTTTTTTTTTGGCTATGGGATTTTTTAAAAATACAATGTCAACATTTTTTTCTTCTTTTCTTTAAAATCACAAACAAAAAGAAATCTTGCTATAAGAACTCACAGGATATGGAAAAAGTGAGTCCCTTCCCAGGAATTACTACTGTCACACCTCTTCTTACCTACCTGTCTAAGCATTCATGAACAAAATTTTGTAACTTATTTATTGGTTGGTTTTTTGTTTTTTTTTTTTTTGGTCTGGGATTCAAGTTTTCCAGTTTCCATTTTTAGTTCTTAAAAATCTTTGTATGAATGTATATAGGTCTGTGTGGTAGGTTTTAAAGACAACAAGAACGGCTGTGCCATCATTTATTTAACTGCTTCCCTGCCATATGCATTTAGGTCTTTCCCAGCTTTGACATGAGCAGCAGATGCTAGTTTCTGGACTCTTATTCTTTGTGTTTATAGAACATACTGCTTTCATTTAAACATCATTTCTAGGGTATTTCTTCTATGCCAGTCAACTCCACCCAATGAGTAGTATGACTTTAACATTTATACTTTTCTATTTTTATATTACCATTTTCACTAGAAAGCCTTTCTTCATTACCCTTCATTGGCAAAATTTTCATACATTATTAATTAATGTACATTAGACTTAAAGATTACTTGTTAAATTCCAAAATTTGGCAATGAAATGCTTAAATAAGTTATGATACCTATTTGCAATAGAATATTATGCATCGACTCAGTGTGCTGTATTGGAATACTTAATGTGGGAAAACACTTGTAGTACACAACGTTGATTAAGAAAATTGGGATTTAATATTGCATATTCATTATGACTACAGTTTTAAAAATAAATGTGTCACAGTAAAAAGACAAAGAGAAACACACTGAATTATTAACCCTGTTCTCTGTTTGGCATTACTATAGGGGGTTATATTCTGTTTATTTTATTTATTGTTTTTTTCTACTTATACACTTTTGTATTTTTTCCACAATGAGCATACTTGTAATCATAAAAAATTATAACAAAATCACACCCTCTCCCACAACAGAATTCTGTTTCACTCTACTTTGCTCCATCTGTTAGATTGGCTTCCCTCATGTTTGCAAGATGGCAGTCAGTACTGAAGAAGCTATATCCTTTTGCCCCCCCTTGTATGGTAGGAGAGAGAAAACCTCTCTTCTAACCACAGAATAAAAGATTTTTTTGGTCCAATTGGGTCAGTTGAGGTACATACCCATTCCTGGGCCAAAACAGTTGCTGGGGAAATGGTAGGTGTTGGTTGACTTAAACTGGGATTTCTGACCAAGGCCTAGGCAATGGCCACAATCACCTCAGACTCACCTGGAACTGGGAATGGAATGGAATCATTGACTGTTACAGAAGAGAAGGCTTCCTGAACAAAAGCGTGATACACTTAAGACGAAAGAGGGAAACAGGCAAATGGTGCCATGTCATTTGCTTTAAGGTGGCTTCTTTAAACAGATTTTTTTTTAACTTTAGAAACTAGCTTGGATTAAAAAAAAAGAGATATGTGCTTGTTAAAACCTCAAACACTATTGAAAAGTTCAGAAAACAAAACAGGTAAATAAGCAGCCCCTAACTCCACAACTAACCTGTTAAAAATTGAATGAACATCCTCCCAGACAACTTTTTCTGTGTCCAGACACCTATATGCATGTACAGTTGTACATAAATGAGGTCATACTAGAATGCTGTTCCAGAACCTGCTTTCTTGTTTCCAGTAAATATACCTGAAAACCTCATTTAAACAAATGCCCTCATTTTCAATTTTAAGTACCATAAATTAGTTCACCAATTCCCTACTAATGAGTGCTTTCTTTCCCTCCCTCCTTTCTTCCTTTTGTCATATAAACATGCTCTGGTCACGTATTTTCACGTGTGTATGAGTCTTACCTTAGGACAAATTCTTTTTTTTTTTTAAGATTTATTTGGGAAAGGGCATGGGGGGAATCTCAAGCAGACCCTTTGCTAAACATGGAGCCTGACATGGGGCTCGATCTCACACCCCTGAGGTCATGACCTGAGCTGGAACCAAGAGCCAGACATTTAGTCAACTGAGCCACCCAGGTGCCCCTAGGACAAATTCTTAAAAGTGAATTCGTTGTCAAAGAGGAAGCACAGCTACCATGGGGGGCACACCAGTCCTATCCCCACCCATAGACCATGAGTGACAATTTCCTCAAACCCTCACTGACATCTGGTTCATTAACCTTTCAGTCTTTGCCAACATAACATGCAAAGAGTCTGCTGTTTGTAGTTTAAATTTATATTTAATTATTCATGAGATTGAATATATTTTAATGTTGAATGGGCATTTACACTTCTTTTTTGCAAACTACCTATCTCATCTGTATTCCATTGTGTATCCATTAGGTATTTGTTTTTGTTTTGTTTTTTTTTTTGCTTTATTCCTCCCAGCTCTACTGAGATGTAATTGATGTATAACATTATATAATTTTAAAGTGTATAATGGTGATCATTTTGATACACAGGATGCTTTTTTACTGCAAATAAGAGAAAACCCAGGTCAATATGGGTGGACAAAAGGGAAGTAAGAAGGCAGCCATCCATATTTTCTTGTAATACTTTAAAATTTTCAATGATCTTTAAGTATCTGATCAATTTGAAACTTTTCTGGTATAATAAGGGACAGTATAGAGCCAGATTTATTTACTTATTTTTCCCAGAGGGTCATCTAGTTGTTATAATGTAATTTTAACTGAGTTTCAATTTAAGGCAATCATGAGCCATGGGCAAGAACAGACAGGTAGGAAGATGTGCAGCCGATGGGGAGACTCAGCTTTAGTTCTCAGCACAGATTATTAGCTGCCTGTACAGTGTCCAACACATTGTTCAACCCACCCGAGCCTCAGTATCCTTATATAGAAAAGAGAGATTATCTGACAAAACACTCTAGAATGTGGCTTAAAAAGATGTGTTGGCTTTGACCCCCTTGTAATTTTGCCTTCCTGGAAACAATTGCTTAATTCACCAACAGTGGGTCATGTCTCCCTGTGTTGCAGTCCAGCATGTGCATGGCTATGGGACCCGGACTGGATATGTTCAACAGCACACAGATTATAGGACGGATCATCTATGAGAGAGCGAAGGTCAGCCGCGGGCCCAGCTTCTTTCAACCTCCTTTAACGTTGTTCTTTAAAATCCACTGACAGCGCTCGTTGCACAGCCAGCAGTGGTGGGAGGCAGCCGAAGGCCGCGCTGCATGAGGTGCCTGGAAGATGGTTGCCTGGCGCCTCCGCTAGGAGGGCTGCTTCCGTGAGCACACAGACACCCCTCCCGCTGCCCACCTGCCTCCTCCTAGGAGGTATTTGTGTAAACCAAGGAGCAAGAAAACGTTATTTCAGCCTGAGTGCTGGCTTCAGGCCGTGGGGCAATAGGCGGGGTGTAAGGATCTACCACTGCGTCACACCAGAGGGACCCAAGCTCTTTAGGCCCTGGGCCGACCAGTGGCCTGGCCCCGGTGACGAGGTGAACCCGAGTGGTACAGCCCCCCAGGCCTGCAGTGTGGATGCAACCTAGTTCCTAGTCTAATTCAGTATGTGCCCCAACCGTCCATCTCATATTTTCTTCTTTCTTCTTAAGTCACGTTTGGATGTGGAGCGGATCTGGTCTTCCGTGAGGTTGCTCCGAGTTCTCTACATGTGTCCCTCTGCTGAAATATTATCTTCCATTTTCCCCCATGTTTTGTGTCCACTCCTTTGGGGACAGATTTCTGATGGAAAAGACACAGGATGATGTCAGGCTGCCCTCTCTTCCTTAGTTCAGTCTCTTCGTCTCCCTGGCTTGCTCCTGCCTGTCGCATGTGTGCACACGTGACTGTCCGTATTTTGCTCCAAGGGTTCTGAAGTGCATCAGGAGCAACCAGGGAAGAATGAAAAGACCTTTAAAAACATTAGCCACCAGTCAGCCCAATTGCTGCAATTCCTTTTAATGAGTGTGGTATTATCAGTGGATGGTTCTGGATTAACAGATTCTAGTGAGGGGGTGCACCCATGACGCCATTTGCTGTCAGAAGTTTTGTTACTGTCCTGGGCCCGGGAATTATAGGGATTTGTCCCCCACTCTGGATTCTCTTCTCAGGAAGGCCCAACTTTGCTCTTTACCCAGGAGGCAGCTGGTGTTACTGACAGCTCATTGCAAGAGCCCCCACGTGGCTGTGCAATCGGGGATGGGGGTGACAATCCGTGTCAGGCAGGGCAGGCCTACCACGTGTGGCACAGATCAATACAAGCCCATGTTTCCCATCACACTGACTCATATTTTCCAGGAGATGAGAAAAACATCACTTCACCCTACAGGAACAACAACAAAAAAGAATCTCCAAGGGTGGATGGTGGGTGGGAGAGTGGCAGGTCTTCCAGCCACCCTTTGGTGCCAGCCCTGCCGGAGGAATCACAGCTTCCAAACGAGAGTCCATGAGGTCACGCTCTTGTTCTGGCATGACAGTTGTTTGGCCTACCTTGTCCCAATCTTAAGTTTCCTCGACTGTCTCTCAAGTGGGGCCTGTTGTGTCATAGTCTGTATCATAGAATTTGCTGTTTGGGGGGCAATGGACACAGGTCAGTGGCTCAGGGCCTCCAGGCATCTGGGATGCAACTGGGGTTGGCAGTTGTACCCACTACATGGGTAGTGACCATTTGTGCACAGGCCACAAAACAAAACTCGGCCAATGGGTGCTTTTCCAAAGGAGCAGGTATTGGGCACGCTTGGTGCCGTTCACTTCAGCCCCTGCGCTTCTAACGTGAGCCCTTGTGGGTTTTCCAGGAACTGTATGCCTCTGCCTCCCAGGAGTTAACCGGACCGCTTGCTGCGGCTCACCAGTGGGTGAATATGACAGATGTCACTGTCTGGCTCAACTCCACGCACTCGGTAAGTGTCACCGAGCCGCGTGGATCATGCCACCAGGGCTAAAGCTCCGGGCTGACCTCATTACTTACTTGAGGTTTAGCTTCTGTTTCTTGTTTCGGTTTACTTCTTATTTTTGTGCTGTTTTTAAAATCTTCCCTTTAGGTAAAAACGTGTAAACCAGCCCTGGGTTACAGTTTTGCGGCCGGCACGATTGACGGATTTGGGAGCTTCAATTTTACGCAGGGTGAGATGCAGTCTGATGACATTCGTGGTTGCAGGTTCTGGAAGGTTTAACTGTAGCTTCACGTTTATTATTTTTTACTATTATCTTTAGATCCCAGGGGTGCACAGGCTTTTGAGGTGCAAACATGATAGCCAGATTTCCCAGGGGTACGTTTCTTCTGGAACTTAGCTTCCACTTATTCAAATAGAGTAGGACACAACTTCTCTCTCTCTCTCTCTTTTTTTTTTTTTTTTGGACACAACTTCTCTTTGCATTTAGGTCTATGGATGGATGCTCTTTAACGGGCCTGGGGTTAGGGTAGAGGTGAGAGGAGGACAGAGCGGGATTGTCATTGTACCTTTAACAGTGTGAGTTTGCTGTGCTCTCTGCTAATGAATGCCTCTTTCTCTGGTGCCTTTACCGAAGCCCAGAGGCCTCAGGGCGGAAGGCTTCAGGAACCCCAACATGAGCTCCCAGGTCCTGTTTCTGGGTGCATTTCCACAAATTTATAACTGGTTACTGTAGGTCGTGCATCCTTTTATCCCGATCATCTCTGTAATAACAAGAGATTTCGCGGCTGCAAAATAGAGAAAGTAGAAAAATGGACAAGACTCACTTGTAGGAAACGTTTTGGCTTCTTTCATTCTTGCTTTTTTTTTAAAAAAAATATGTGTATTTGGAAACATTGATTGACAAATTAATGAACGCAGTTGCAATTTGAGACATTTGGCTCATCTTTCCTGGTAATACTTCGTTCAGTGCGGTCTAATTTCCCAGAACAGTAATTTTTAACAGCTTTATTGAGAAATAATTCACATACCATATGATGTACCCATTTAAAATGTATAATTCAGTGGTTTTTAGTGCATTCACAGATGAATGCAACCACCACCACAGTCCGTTCTGGAGCATTTTCATCACCTCGAAAAGAAACCCTGCTCTCTTTAGTTTATTACAATCCCTAGGCCTCATCTCCTCCAGACCTAAGCAACCCCTGATCTTTCTATCTCTATTTTCCTATCCTGGATGTTTTCTATAGATGGAATCATAAAATATGTGGCATTTTATGTTGGCTTCTTTCACTTCACATCATGTTCTCAAGGTTCGTCTGCGTCGTACTATTTATCAGTACTTCATTACTTTCTATGGCTAAACCCTTTGAGCAGGGTGCAAATCCCGTCTTCCCTAAACCGTCACCCCTGACAACCATCATTTTACTCTCATTTCTATGATTTTGGCTTTTATAGGTTCCACATATTAAGTGAGAACCTGCAGTTTGTCTTCCTCCATCTGATAATTTTACTGCTCCTTTCCAATTTCAATGCTTTTTTTTTTTCTTGCCTAATTGCTCTTGCTGTGACTTTTCTTAAATTGGGGGTTGAAGAGTGACTAGTTAGACAAGAAGACTCCACCACCCACCAGCGTTCCTACTGATGGGGAATCTGTTCTCTTCTTATAGAAACTGTTATGTTTTCTGCCAGAGAAATGGGCAGAGGCCTCTCCCTAGAACATGGCTGGGGAGATGTTACTCTCTGGGAAGACCCTCCAATCTCTGTGAACATGCCCAAACAGGCCCAGCCTTCTGTGTTCCTCAGTAGGGAATAGAATCTTACCAATAAGGTGGAAAGGGTCTGAAACAGGGCCCCTCTTTACCCTACAAAAACCTTATACTAAAAGGAGAAGGGGAGGAAGCACCAATGAAGAATTTGAGATGTCTGATTGTAGCTTTTTCAAATACAAAGCATTTTTAACCAGTCCGTTTTAAAATTTTAGATTCTTGACCTTATAAAACTGGAATTTATTAACACCTACTCTTATATTTCTTATTGACGAACAGAAATAAAATTCATGAGCCAAAAATCCAAAGCAAAACTAAAAACAGGGAAAAGCTGATAAAACTTTAGTATATGTGCTTGTACCAAGCACAAGCTGGTAAAACTAAATGTGGATCTCAGCATTAACAGCTGAAAGGAGAATGTTGGTTTTTAGGTTCTAAGTGGAAGGTTAGTCATATACTATCTATGACCTTATCTGATGTACATTTCTTCTATACCCAGTATGCCGAGTTATCATGAAAGGATGTTCAATTTTGTCAATGCTTTTTCTGCATCTATAGAGTTGATCATACGATTTTTATCTTTCACTCTATTAATGGGGTGAGTCATATTTATTTATTTGCATAGTTTGAACCACCCAGGAATAACTCTCACCTTATTGTGGTGTATGATCCTTTTAATCTGCTGCTCAATTCAGTTTGCTGGTATTTTTGTTTGGGATTTTTGCTTCCATATTCATCAGGTTATATCATCCTAAAATTTTCTTTGTTTGTAGGGTCCTTATCTGGCTTTGGTATCAGGGTAACCCTGGCCTTGCAAAATGAGTTGTGGAATCATCCCTCTTATTCAATTTTTGGGGGAAGTTTGAGAAGGATTGACATTAACTCTTCCTTTAATGTTTGGTTGAATTCACCAGTAAAACCATCAGATCATGGGCCTTTCTTTGTGAGGAGACTTTTGATTATTGGTTCAATCTCCTTACTCATCAGTCTCATCAAATTTTCCTTTCCTTTGTGATTTAGTTTGTATGTTTCTTCTAGGTTTTCCAATTTTGTGCTGTAAAATTGCTCATGGTAGTCTCTTACGATTCTTTGCATTTCTGTGCTAGCAGTTGTAATGTCTTGCCTTTCATTTCTCATTTTCTTTGAGTCTTCTCTCTTTTTTCTCTAGTCTAACTAGACTATTGACTATTGTCAATTTAATTTATCCTTTTTTAAAAAAACAGCACTTCATTTTATTAATCTTTTCTATTGTTTTTCTGGTCTCTGTTTTATTTATTTCTGCCTGACTCTTGTTCTTTCCTTCCTTCTGTTAACTTTGGGTTTGTTTTTCTTTTTCTAGTTCCTTGGGGTATAAAGTTAGGTTGTTTATTTGATATTTTTCTTCTTTCTTTTCTTTTTTTAAAAAAGATGTCTTTATTTATTTGAGAGAGAGAAAGCGCGCGAGAGAGAGCAAGAGAGAGAGAGAGAGAACACAAGCATGGGGGGAAGAGGAGAGGAAGAGGGAGCGAAAGAAACTCAAACAGACTCCATGCTGAGCATGGAGCCCAACACAGGGCTCAATCTCATGACCCTGAGATCACAACCTGAGCCAAAACCAAGAATCACACTCTTACCCAATGAGCCACCCAGGTGCCCCTCTGTTTTTCTTAATGTAAGGGTTTATCCTTATAAATTTTTCTCTCAGGACTTCTTTTGCTGCACCCAATAAGTTTAGGTATGTTGTATTTCCAATTTTATTTGTTTGTGATTTCCCTTTTGATTTCTTCTTTGATGCACTAGTTGCTTAGTAGTGTGTTGTTTAGTCTCCACATATTGGTGAATTTTCCAGTGGTCCTCCTGTTATTAATTTCTAGTTTCATCAGAAAAGATAGCCTGTATAATTTCAGTCTTCTACATTTGCTAAGACTTGTTACCTAATATGTGATCTCTCCTGGGGAGTGTTGTGTGCACTTGAGTAGAATATATATTCTGATGCTGTTGGATTAAATGTTCTGTATATGTCTGTTGGGTTCATTTGGTCTAAGGTGCGGTTCAAGTCCAATGCTTCATTATTGATTTTTCTGTCAGGATGATCCGTCTATTGTTGAAAGTGGGGTAAAATGTGTCCTACTATTATTGCATTGTTCATTTGTCCCTTCATATCTGTTCATCTTTGTTTTATGTATTTAGGTGCTCTCATAGTGAGTGCATAAATATTTACAACTGCCATATCATCTTGATGAATTTACCCCTTTGCAAATATATAATGACCTGCTTTTTCTCTTGTTGCACTTTTGGATATATGTATGTTCCCGCTTGTTTTTGGTTTCCATTTGTATGGAATATATATCCATTGGGCCTTTATTCCCCCATTTGATAACTCTATACCTTTCGTATGGAGAATTTAATCCATTTCCATTTAAAGTAATTATTCAAAGGTTAGTACTTACTAATGCCATCTTATTAATTGTTTTCTGGCCATTTTGTAGTTCCTTCATTCCTTTATTCCCCCCTTCCTTTGTGATTTGATGGTTTTCAGTGGTAGTATGTTTTGATTCCTTTATGTTTTGCATATCTACTATAAGTATTTGCTTTTTAGTTACTATGAGGTTTACATAAAACATCCTATTTATAGTTATGTCTATTTTAAGCTGATCGTGTAACTTTGATTGCATACAAAAGCTACCCTTTTATCTCCTCTTCCCATACCTTATGTTTTTGATGTCACAATTTGCATCTTTTTATATTGTATATCTGTTAACAGAGTATTGTAGCCTTAGTTATTTTTAATACTTTTGTATTTTAACCTTCATACTAGAGTATGAAGTGCTTTATATAGTATCATTTAGTATTAAAATATTCTTAATTTGGTTATCTACTTACCTTCCCCAGTGAGTTTTATACTTTCATATCTTTTATGTTAGTATCCTTGTATTTTACTGAAGAACCCCCTTTAGCATTTTGTGTTCCATAATATATGTAGGTTTTCTTCACTCTTTTATTTTTTCATCCTCTGATTGGATAATTTCAAATGACTTATCTTTGAATTGACAGATTATTTCTTCTGCTTGATCAAATCCACTATTGGTGTGCTCTACTGTGTTGTCATTTCATTCACTGTGTTCTTCAGCTCCAGAATTTCTATTTTTTCAATGATTTTTATCTCTCTGTTGAACTTCTCATTTTGTTCATATGTTATTTTCCTGATTTTGTTGTCTGTGTTCTCTTGTAGTTGTTGAGCTTTCTTAAAAAAAAAAAAAAGTATTTCAAGGGGCACCTGGGTGGCTCAGTTGGTTAAGTGTCTGCCTTTGGCTCAGGTCATGATCTTGGGGTCCCAGGATCAAGCCCCACATCAGGCTCTCTGCTCAGCGGGGCATCTGCTTCTCCCTCTTTCTGCCCCTTCCTGCCACTTATGCACTCTCTCTCTCTCAAATACATAAATAAAATCTTTTTAAAAATTATTTTGGATTATTTGTTCATAGATATCCATTTCTTTGGGATCATTTATTGGAAATTATGTGTTCCATTGGTGGTGTCATGTTGCCTTGATTTTTGTTGTTTCTTAGAGCCTTGAATTTTGTCTGTGTATTTGATATAGCAGTCACCTCTTTCAGGCTTTGCAGACTGGTTGTGAGATGGAGGGAGACCTTTACCCAAGGGTGTGTGCAGGGACATTGGATGTGTGAGCTGTGGCAGTTCCAGATCCAGAGCAGGTCAAATGGCACAGTCTCCATGTAGCTCTGTCAGTTTAGGTCAGCACTGGTGAAGACTGTTGGGTCCACAAACACCAAGGCTGTGGGTGTCTGTAGCTGCCATCAATATTCTTGGGATCTCTAGGCTGCTGCTGAAATCCTCATCTCCTTCCCCACTGTGTGTGTGTGGGGGGGGGGCGGGGAATGTCATGCCTGAGGCTCTCTTAGTGCTAGGTTTGGCTTTTGAGTGCCCTCACCATAGTGGTGGCACTGGTGGCTGATGCATGAATGCCCGTGGAACAGTGACAGATCTGAGATCTGGAGCAGAGGTGCTTTTAGAATAAGGGCAGCACCAAGGTCCAGGGCACTGGCTTCCCAGTAGTGATTCTGTGCCTGAGTTCTTGGTAGATGTGGAGCAGCCATGGAGCTGGGGAATGGAGCACATGTGCTGGCAGAGGACATTGGCTCCGGGGTCCAGGATAGCCTGCAGTGGTGGTGGCTCTAGTGCCTGAGACTCAGATACATGCAGAGCAGCTGCAGATCCAGGGTCTGGAGCAGTGGCACACACAGTGCTTCCACAACATTAGGTTCTGAAACATGGGTGTGGATGGAGCAAATGGAGCTCTGGGGTCAGGGGCACACTTAGGGTGGGGGCTGAAAAACCTGGTCCCAGGATGATGCACTAGCAGCTCCTTATAAGTGAGGACTAGCAGCATCTCATCCCCTGGGGGGTGGGCCATCATCACCAGTGGTGACGGCCACTGGTTACCTTAGTCACAAAAGTTGCTGGTGTCCTCTGTGGAACAGGCTGCTGGGGTCTATGCCAGTGAAGACCACAGGGTCCTCTGCTATGAAAACCACAGTAAGTCTGTCATAGGGGGTCTTGAGTGGCAGGGGCTGCTGGAGTCCTCCATGGAGCAGGCCATTGGGCACTGTGATGGCACCTGCCATGGGCTGATACCAAGACCTGTACTTCTATGTTCCTTGCTGTTTCTGCTACGTTAATCCTTCCAGTGATCCTTTCTGTGTGAGTATTCCATTTTTCCCTCCATAGGTTCTTAATTGGACTTAATTGAGCCCTCCCAGGACTATTTTTATTTGCAAGTAGCTAACTGTTGTTTTTGGGGGGTGACAAAGGCAGATATTTTCTACTTTCCCTTCTTTACCATGCCACTAATCTTTTCTTTTTTTTTTAAATATGGGTGTTAAAACAATACATTTCCCTCTAAGCACTTCCTTTATTGCATCCCATGAGTTTTGGTATATGATGTCTTCATTTGGATTTATCTGAAAGCATTTTCATATTTTCTTTTAATTTCTTCCATGACCATTATCTATTTATGATCATGTTGCTTCATTTCCACATATTTGTGAGTTTCCCAAATTTTCTTCTACTATTTATTCCTAATTTCATTAAATCATGTTTGGAAAACATACTTTGTATTATTTATACCCTTTCAAGTTTATTGGTGTTTATTTCATGGTCTGCATATAGTCCATCCCAGACAGTGTTCTATTTCTTTTTTTTTTTTTTTTTTTGCACCTCGAGGTGCCCCTGCAGTTTTTTTTAATTTTTAAAAATTTTATTTATTTATTCATAAGAGATGCAGAGAGAGAGAGGCAGAGACACAGGCAGAGGGAGAAGCAGGCTCCCTGTGGGGAGCCCAATGTGGGACTTAATCCCAGGATCCCAGGATCATGACCTGAGCTGAAGGCAAACGCTCAACCACTGAGCCACCTGGATGCCCCAGACAGTGTTCTGTATGCAGTTGAGAAGAGTGTCTGTACCTGCATGGAGGGTGGTATCTGCAGGTACCTGTTAGGTCCACTTGGCTTCGAGTGTTGCTCGCATTTTCTATTGTTGATCTTCCAACTGGTCATCCCAGCTATTACTGTAAGTGGGTTATTAATGTTACAACTGTTATCTTTGAGTGTCTCTTTCTCCTTCCATTTCTGCCAGTTTTGGTTTGTGTATTTTGGCGCTCTATTATTAGGTCCATATGTGCTTATAATTGTTATCTTTCCCTAATGGATTATAGATCCTAAATTCATAGGTTTCAGAATTAATGGAACCTTCCGCCAGATTGTGGCATGGACCCATGATTTTTGCATTCTATTCTGTGTGTATGCACGCACATGTGGCTGTGAGCACGCCTGCATGCATGTGTGTAGATGATTAAGTGATGAATTAAGAGAGGCTCTTTCTGTGGACCACAAGCCAAACAATCATTTCTTCAAGTTGGAGGTGTCATTTTTAGTTTTTAAAATGGGAAAAAAGTGATTCCGTTCATAGATCTGTATAATTAATTATGTCAGATTGTTTTTATTTGCAACATGGGTGAGGAATTGCAAAGGAAACAAAACTTTAAGGATGTTGAACAAAATATTTTATTCTATCAGCCACTGTGGGGATCTAGTTAAATAATGACTCCTATTTTAGAATGCACAGGAAATTTTCCCTTTTCTATTATTCAAACCGTTTGGAATTATTTGGCAACAGCCATAATAAAAAATCTTTGCAGTAAAGGCATCATTGTACATTTGTCAAAGTGATGGCATTTTTCAGAGTGTTGGAATCAAATTAGTGTTAATGTTCCTAATAGGGACAACAGTAGGGGATCCATTTTGGGACACTCTTCGGGATCAACTCCTGGGCAAGCCATCTGAAGAAATCAAACAGTGTCAGAAACCAAAACCAATCCTTCTTCACACTGGAGAGGTAATGCATTTTGACTATCATGGTAAAATTAGTATTTTATTTTAAGACTTACGAATTGTCAGAGACAAATGATAGATCTTTGTTGACATGGGAGTTCTTATTCAAATATTCTCACATCAAAGTTTTAATATTAAAAATATGTATGGGGTGACTGGGTGACAGATACTGAGGGAGGCACTTGATGGGATGAGCACTGGATGTTATTCTATATGTTGGCAAATTGAACACCAATAAAAAATAAATTTATAAAAAAATAAAAATATGTATGTTAAGGATCTAACTCTAAGGAATAAAGGGTATGATTATTAAATGTTTGACTTAGAATTTATGATAAATAACTGGAACAATGTAAGCAATAGAAAAGGAAGGATTCAATCAACATCTGTCTTATTCAGGATTCACTTATGCTGACTCCAGGACAGGAGTTCACATACAATTCTCTGCAGAAACAAACATCCTCGGGTCATATAAAAAGGGACATGTTCATGTCTTAATTTTCTCAGAACTCAGACAGCATGATTAACTAAAGCAATATTCCTTTAATACTCCTTTGGACCATGGATTTTCACGTTCTTAAAGTCAAAAGGTCATACCAGAATTATTGATGAAGAAAAAATTTTTCAGTAGAGTTTTTTCCCCCCTAATATTCAATTAAAATTCTTTAGGAAGAAGAAAGAGAGGAAAGGAAGGAGTAAAAGGAAAGCCTCTATACTAATCTGACTATGCAAAGGATAGATTGTCTTGGAGAAAACTTGGAAAGTAAGACACGACTTGGTAACTGCAAATTTAAAGTGCTATGAGAGTGAAAAGAGAAATCATTCACTTAAGCTGTTCCAAATGTAGACTCACTTGTCCATCTTGCTAAGGATAGTCACCACAGTGCACCCAGAGAACCCTTGGTTACCTGTTACATGTTATCATTCCATGATGCCAGAGCCACCAAAAACTTCACTGATGAGAAAATAAGTCTGGGTTAAGGGGGCACTGGCATCTGAGATCCTTATGTTATGACCAGATAGAATATTTACTACCTCATTCTCTAGAAAGGAAATCTGGGCTAGTAAGATTGAGCACCCAAACCAGCTGGAAACATTATAAATTCTTTAATTAAGGAACTTCTGTGAACATCATCTGTCTCTTGTAGAAAGAACAATACCCCTAACACAGTTTTCATGTTTTGGGTTCTTAGTTGACAAAACCTCACCCCTGGCACCCCGATATTGTTGATGTTCAGATGATCACGATTGGGTCCTTGGCCATCACTGCCATCCCTGGGGAGTTTACGTAAGCTCTTCTCTGCTATTTCGTAGTTAAATATGTATTCATTGTGTATGTGTTTCTGCTGGAGTCACTTCTTATCATGGGCAACAATTCTGAACTGATAATAATCCTTGGTATCTCACCATGCCATTCTGGCAACAGTGACAAATATTCCAACCCTCTTTGGGTGGGCCTCCGAAGAGTCCATCTTTCCAGGTGTATTGCCAGTGAGGAAATTATAGCAAATACAAACATTTGAAAAAGTTATTCCAAATGTAAATGATGTTGGGCATTATTATGTCAGTAGAGAGTCTTGAAGTGGTATCAAAATACAGGTACTTGAAGCAGTTGAAGTGTTAGAAGCAGGAATGATGATCTGGAATCTCCTTATGCAGTCTTCCCTATCTGAGTAAGTAGTATCTTTCCAGTTGCTCAGGCTGGGAAACCTTGGAGCCATCCCTGAATTCTTTCTTTTTTTTCAATTTCCCCACTTTCAGTCTTCTCACAAATTCTACACATTCCACCCAACACTTTCTATCACTCCCTCCCCGGTCTAAGCCTCCATAATTTGTCCCCTAGATTACCTCAGTAACCTCCTGTCTCACCTGTTTGCTTTTTCCCTACTCTTCTGTAGTCTTTTCTCAACACAAACAGCCAGAGGAATCCCTTTAAAACCTAAGTCAAATCACGTCAGGGCTCAGAACCCTCCAATGGCTTTCCATCTCACTCCAGGTAAATTCTTAAACAGTTACAACATCCTACACGGCCCTGGGAGAGACTTTTCCTTGGCAACTTCTCCGATCTGATTTCCTACCTCTCTCCCCCTTATTCGCCCCTGCTTTAGACACCTTGGCTTCTTTGCATTTCCCAGATCAGCAAGCATGTGCCTGTCTCAGAGCTTATCAACTTATGGTTCCTTCTGCCTGAAATGGTTACCCTCCTTTTATCCCCCGACCGACTCTTATTCCTTCAATTCTCCACTCAGATGTCTAACAGAGATGCCCCTCCTGCTGATGCTATATGACTCTGTGTCACTGCCGCCACCACCACCATATTCCCGCATCATCACAAGGACAACCACCATCACCTTTTATCTGTACACTGCACCCCACACTCTCCACAATGCGTTTCTTGATCATTATTTCTTTTATTTGTTTCTTGACCATTGTCACTCCCTGGAATGTAAGCTTCCTACTATTGAACCCTTAGCACTGAGAAGTGGGCCTCATCGGTAGTCGATATTGTGCTTTATTGAAGGATTTAACGAAGGAACGAAATGATAAATTCTTCATAGGCAGGAGCAGTGCACTCTCTACTTGCCTCAGCTCTTAATAACATCGAACACAGACAGTATGTTCTTGTTGAATCAATGAATGGAAAGTGATTGTAGTCTTTGCCAGTGATATTCATTGATTCTCTTTCCTTCCATCAAGTTGTTTTGAGTTTAGGGTTTATTTTCAAGATAGGATGCTTAGGGACAAAAAAGCTCAACTTTTGCTTTGCGTTGCCATAGAGCTCCTACATACTTGTCTATATTGTGTTATGAGCCAGGATCACATTTGTCTTTCACTATGAGTTTTTCTGTATTCTTTTCATACATTCTGAGTAGGGAAACACTTAGATAATTCTGTTTTCTTGACTCAGGACCATGTCTGGACGAAGACTTCGCGAGGCAGTTCAAGCAGTAAGTTAAAAATGAAAGAAAATGCCTATTTATGTTTCATGAAGAGAAAAGAATACCCTATTCCTATGATCTGATATCTTTTAAGTTAATCTTTGTGGAGATGACTAGAGTTTTACACTTCTTGAAAGAAATATCTAGAGGTAAATATGAAATATTAGTGGTATAAGAAGAAGCTTAAAAATTATAAGGAAACTATAAACAGGTTTAAATGATTTATTGCTATTTATATACTAATAATTTAAAAATTAATAATGGTTTTATGGGTTAAATAACAAATTACCCTAAGTACTTTAATATCATGGAGTCCTGTCTAAATAAGACCTAACACATGTTAGGAATTCTGGATTTTATCTACATTTACAATTTTCTTTATATTCAGGAAGCATTGCAAATGGTTCTAGAATGACATAATCAACAGAGGTCTTATTACTTGGAGCTGGAAATAACCATTATGGTTAGTTAATATCCTCCCATTATGCTTTTTAGGAAGTGGATAAAATATCTGTATTTTAGTAATAAGATTCTACATCTGCAAATGTAAGCACTAAGATGTTCATCGATCCATTGACTTGCCCAACTGTAGTGCAGTTATGGCTCTAACTTTTCCTCAAGGACTTGTCAGTACTTCTGCGTTCCCAGGAGCATTGATCACTGGGAATGACGTTAAGAGAGACATCCTATGCCACTGATTCACATCTATGATCGTGTGTTAAGTATAACTGGGCCAATAACACCCATTACGATGAAGAGTAATTTTATTGAGCTCTATCTTTCCCCCACTAGGAATTTGCAACGTATGGGATGCAGAATATGACCGTCGTTATTTCGGGTCTGTGCAACGTGTATACACATTACATTACCACCTTTGAAGAATACCAGGTAAAATAAAAATTCTCGTCATTTAAATTAACTATACCATTTTCAAGACTGTTGCATTAAATGCAGGTTTTCCTTCTAGACGTCCTTAGCGGTGTTTTTGAGAGATGCCTTTGTTTTGGGACGGAGGAGAGAATAAGACAGAGGTCGCATTTGGGAGTTCTAGGTTTACCCTTTCCAAATTTGAGTCAAAATTCTGGTCTCTGTGACTTCTACTTTTTCTGAACTAAATTATTTTGTCAGGGATACTGGTAATAAGCCTGAGTGGTGGCATGCTACCTCTGTAACCCTGCCCATAGTGCTTCTGGAGCCTGAAGTTTTTGTAGAACCTGGGAATATTGTCTCATTGATAGCTACTATTAATTGAATGCACTAGATAGGCACCTTGACAATGTTATCTTAAGTCATCTTCACAACAGCTCTGGAGTAGGGTTTTTTTTATATGTATGACAAAGATTAAGAAACACAGTCTCAGAGAATTGAGGGGAGGTAATGTTTCTTTGTTTGCAAATAGCACAGAAAGTAGCTCAAGTACTTTTTAATGGTAGTTAAAACCATGGAAACAATCTAGGTTCCCACCATTTCTATTTGCTAACCTATCTGCTGGTGTATCTTGGCGGTCCACAGGGAGGCATTCAGCCTGCCTCTTGACAAATGGCCAGTGATGCCAGGAGTGGAGGCTGCCCTGCTGCCCTCTGTTGACTTTCCTGAAAGTCTCTGCTTTCCAGGAAATCCTATTGAATAAAGGTTCTTAATTGGGGTAAACTTGGATGGGACTAATTTTCATTAATCTATTTTTTCATTTCTCTTTAACTCTTGATTTAGAATTTCCTTCAGTTAGGAGTACAGATAACAAACGACAATATTAGCAGTACCTCTGACTTTGTCACAATAGGAACCCCAGATACTTTTTATATTACAGAGAGGGATTGCAGATTTGGAAGTAACTTCACTCTCATAGCTATTTTAAAATCACAGTAGTTATTAGATCGGCTATCAGATCTTGTTACTCAACAAAGAAGCACAAGCATTACTTGTTTAATAAAGAAAAACAAATATTATCCTATCACAAAATGGTTTATTATTGTTTGATTAAATATATTTCAGTCTAGGGGCACCTGGGTGGTTTAGTCGGTTAAGTGCCTGCCTTTGGCTCAGGTCATGATCTTGGGGTCCTGGGATCAAATCCCACATGGGGCTCCCTGCTCAGCGGGGAGTCTGCTTCTCCCTTTCCCGCTGCCCCCTCCACCCCTCACCATGCTTTCTCTCATTCTCTCTCTCTTGCTCGCTCTCTCTCACAAGTAAATAAGTAAAATCTTTAAAAAAAGAGTCCAGGGCACAAATAAGTTTAGGAACCCCTACAGCCTCTCTCAGGGACATACTCCTGCAAGAGTTAATATTAATTAATCTATTCACTAATTCATTCAACAGAAACGTGTTGAGACAGATACTGTACTAGCCATGATCTGCACATAACAATAAGTAAAAATCTGTCCCTACCCTCAAGACTATTGGGATTTATGGTCTAGTGAAAGGCAGAGAAGAGCATGTAATCACATTTCTGTAAAAGGGATGCACAAGGTGATATGAAAACAAATAGAAAGTGTAGTAGTCTATATTGGGTGTTTGAGGTTAGAGGCTGGCAGATTTTCTGGAAGATGTAACATCTGTCTGAGTTCTTGAGAATGAATAGAGCTAGTCAGGGAAATATAAAGTGAGGGCCGTGTCCCATATTGAGGAAACTACACATGCAAAGGTCTGGGGGTGCTGAGTTAGTACCTTTGAAGGGCCATAATTAGTTGAGGGTAGTGAGACAGGGGACTAGTTGATGGGGAGGTTTTAGTTGATGGAGCATCTTTTTATGCTATACTACAGAGCTTTAACTCAACAAGGAAAGTTTTGGAAAACTGCAGTAGAATTCTAAAGAAGGAGTGTTATGATCAAGTTTTGATTTAGAAAGGTCACTAGGATGACATTGTAGAAAAATACATTGGAAGGACAAGTGTGGGGACAGAGCACTGATTAGGAAGTTGTAGTTATGACCTGGGTGAGAACCAAGAGTTTGGCCACAGTAAGATCAGGAGAGATAGAGGAAAATGAAAGAATTCAAGAGATGCCAAGTAATGGTAGTTCAGAGACTTCCAGGATATAGGATGGGGGAGAGGGAGGAGTCCAAGATGGCAGAAGGGTGGTATCCACTGGAATGAAGAATGTTGCAGGGCAAGCGGGTGTATTTGGAGTGATGAGCTCCACTTTAGTTTTGATGAGTCTGAGGTTCCTGTAGAACAACCAGAGGCTTGTAGTTCAGCTACAGGAGATGTATCTGGTTCTATTTTATAGCTGTATGGTGGTTAAATGTCCTTCTCCAGGCAGTATCATCACCACCCAATTTCTCCAGGAGTTACTGAGACTCATTTTCCCTCATTTTTTCCTCCTGCTATGCTCCTTGAAGGCAAACATTTAAATTGCAAGTGCTTAAAATAGTCTTATGCTTAGGAGCTATTTACCTCTTTCAGATTAGATGGACTGATAGTCCAAGTGGCATGAACCGAGAAAACCCACTGCCTTTATCAAGTAATTGATGGTAGCCATTGACGTTCACTGGTAAATGGAAATGCCCACCACCTCTTGTCATAGTTAATCTTGAATTATGCCAGTTTGAATTATGTGAGATGTCCAACATCACCCCTCCCCTAAGATGCACCAAATGGATGGAGATATGCAGAACAGTGTAACACTCAGCCCTGTTTCTCCTGCAGGTTCAGCGGTACGAGGCAGCATCTACAATTTATGGACCACACACTCTGTCTGCTTACATCCAGCTCTTCAGAGCCCTTGCTAAGGCCATTGCTACGGTAATCAAAACTCATATGCATGTGTGTCTCAGGGTGGGGAGATGCAGAGGGATGCAAAAGAAAACCGTAGCTTCAAATGTCCAGTTTCTTTCAAAATCTTTATATTTAAAAAGTTTGTAGTCATGAAGTATTTCTAAGAAACGAAACTGATAGTAAATTCAGATACAGTTAACATCATTTGGTAGGGACAGCTTTGTTCACATACATGATTTCATATTATCCTCATAATCGGATCCCCGTGTGAAATGTGAAAGTATCATTTCCCCCCATTTTTCAGATGAGAAAATTGGTTTGAAGATGTAAGTCATCACACTTACTATAACTATAGCTGAGGGTTGAACCAGTGTTCTTCAGTCCTGGCCAGAGTCTCTGCAATCACTTCATGAGTTGAGCCGGTCATTCCTTGTGAGGTGCCCATTGCCCATATGGTAGCATCTCTGAAATGATTGCATCTTTCAATCAGAATAATTTTATGATTATGATTAGTAGCAGGTTTTTACTTTCTTGGTGGCTCAAAAATAATAGCAGTTGTTAGAATCACTAGAGGCTTAGAGGTGATGAAGTACAACCTTGGAACGCGTACACATTGCATCAACTTAGAATACATACAGCTTAGTAAGTTGTCTTAAAAGAACTCCACTGTGGACCTCTTCCTTTTGGCATACAGTTATTAATGAAGCTGACTCTGGCGTCAGATTATGGGCCAATAGGCAAGATAAAGGGCTTAAAATCATAAACAAATCTTTATATAACACCATAGAGGCCCCAGTAAAGGCTGGGACACAATTATGGCAAGGACAACAGAGCCCTTTCAGAGAAAAAGCTTGATTGTATTGGGTTGAAACAAATAATACAGCTGCTTCGGTAGGTCAACACAGTTGAATATTGGCAGTTCCATATGTCTCTACCTAATTGCTGACCATATGAAGTTTCACTACAAGATGTCTACTTAGGACATATTTTAATTGCCTGATTATTGTTTTATAGCATTCTTCTCAATTTTAGGTCTGGTCCTTTATTTTTCAAAGTAGAGCTGCTTTAATTTTCATCCTAAAAGCTATAACTAGTTATAGAATATTCAGATTATATGGAAAAGTGTAAACCTATAACCCATCCCGAGAGATAGCAACTGTTTTTACTAGCATTATGCCTCTACATCTACCGTTCCTCCCATGGAAAGAGAGCCTTCAAATTTTATAGTGATACTTAGGGAGAAAGTGTGATTCATTTTGTGGAAATTTGTGTCACAGTCAGTTTTATGTCTGTATCTAAGATTAGCGAAGTGATCTCGAAAAAAACTACTGAGTATCTCCCAGCGTATGTTCCCATTTGTGAAGGGGGAATGCCAGGAAATAGATGTTATGGCTGCTGAAAAAGATTAAATTATTAAAGTGAGGGTTAGTGTACATTATGAAGGACTATTTAAAATTTGAGATTAGCCATTGTGATGATGCTATTATAAGTGACAAATGTGGAAAACATAGATTAAACCAGTCAAGGCACATGCCGATCTTAAGTTAAAAGTGTATTTATTATATTATTATATTTTTTAATTAGCGTAGAGAAGGACTTAGGGAGAAAAAAAAATTCTGGATAAGAAAGGCCCAACATTTTTTAAAAATTAAAAGAGTAATCACAGCGTCATGATACAGAGGCTTACCTTGTATTAGGCTTCTATCCAAAGTCAGACAGTTGAAAAACGGCTGTCCCGGAATCTAAACTTGTATAGTGTTTACACTCTGATTGCTGGACTACGTGGTCTGGGGGAGTGAAAGTGTTGTCTATGACCCAAATTTTCCTCTAGTGACAAAAATTTAAATTGTACATCTAGACTCACATTTTAGCAAAGTTCCCCCACATTTTGTTAAAGCTGTTAGGTCTTGGAGAGAGGATGTGAGTGTGTGTGGATGTGTCCTTTAATGAAGGCATTTCTGGAAGGCGGGAGCTTGGGGAAAGGGGCTTTGACTCTACATTCTGTGCTTCCTAAGCCAATGCTCTCTGTTCTAGGACACAGTAGCCAACCTGAGCAGAGGTCCAGAGCCTCCATTTTTCAAACAACTGATAGCCTCACTAATTCCAAATATTGTGGATAGAGCGCCAATAGGCAAAACTTTTGGGGATGTTCTGCAGCCTGCGAAACCTACATACAGAGTGGTAAGGCACACAAAGAGATCTTGAAATCCTCCAGAAGCCTGTGTCTGGGGTTGAGGGAAAGATACTGTCTAATGTCAACACCTGCTTCTAATAATGCTGTAGACCAGCTGTTAGCAACGATAATTTTGACAACTGTTCTTAGCTCTGCAGAGCCTCTGCAAACATCAGAATGGGGAAATATTTATTTTTCAGGTGGTTGTGATGTAAAATCAAATCTCTAAAATCCAAATTCTTCTTTTCTTCTTAAATGGATGGTCATGGAACCCTTTGCTAAAGCTCAAAAAAGTCTCTTAAACCAAGGACAGGAAAAACACGTAGAAATTAAGTAGGACTTATACTATCGCTATTTTATATTGGTCTCGTGTCCCACAACATTGCTAAATCATTTATTAGTCCCAGTAGATTTTAGGTGGGGGATGTGGATTCCTTAGAGATTTCTACATATAAGTATCATGTCATTTGTGAATAAAAGCAAGCTCACTTATTTCTTTTTGGATTTCTTTTCTGGAGGCCTTTGATTTTTTTTTCCTTATTGTGCTGGCTGGAATCTCCAATACCCTGTTGAAGACCCACTGTAAGACTGGGCGTCCTTATCTCATTTCTAATCTTAGGAGGAAGAGTATTAATCAATCTTAAATGTGATATTTTCTTAAATATCAATTTCTTGATATCTTTCTTAAATATCAATCTTAAATATGGTATTTTCTCTAGGATTTTTGTAGATGCCTTTTATCAAGTTGAGAGAGTTCTCTTGTATGCCACTATTTTTTTTTTTTTTTTGATGAAGAATGGGTGTTGGATTTGCTTCAAATGCTTTCATGTCTACTGAGGTGATTATGTAGGATTTTGTCTCTGATTCTGGTAATATAGTGTATGGCATCAGTTGATTTTCAGATGTTAAATAAATACCCTTTTGTGATAGCAAAGCATCTTTTTTAAATCTGTTGTTGTACTTGGTTTGTTAATATTTTCCTGAAATTTTATACTCAAATCCATGAAGCAAATTTGTAGTCTTCTCTTCACGTGTTGTCTCCATTGCCTTTGATGTCAGGGAGAATGGGTTAGCAAATGTTTCCTCCTGTATTTTCTGTAAGTGCATGGAAAATACTGATATTATTTCTTCTTTAAATATTCAATCAGTTTTATTAGAAAAGCCACATGGACCTTGGCTTTTCTTTATAACAGAATCTTTACTTACTACTCCAGTTTCTTTACTTATTATAAGCCTGTTAAATTTTTTTTTTTGAGTCAATTATGTGTCTCTCTCAGCACTTAGTTTGTCTTGAGGAATCTGCATCTTTCTAAAAATTGACATCTTCCTGGGAATTTGCCTCTTTCATGTAAGGTGTCTAATTTGGGTAAAGTTTATGATATGTTATTACAATCCCTTTAATTTCTGTAGAGTCAATAAAGATGGCCCTTCTTTCTTCCTGATCTTGACCATCTTTGTCTTCAGAGAGCTAGGTTTTAGCTTCACTGATTTTATCTATTGTTTTTCTGTTTCAATTTCATGGATTTTTGCCCTGGTGTGTTATATTCTTCCTTCTGACTGTTTAGATTTTATTTTGCTCTTTTCATTTCTTAAGATGGAAGCTCAGGGTTTTTTTTTTTTATGTTTTAGTGTACCATTTTTATTTCTCTGTTGATTTTTTTTACTATATATATATTTGATTATTTTCCTAGTAGCTGCTTTATGGACTTGAAAAGGAAAAAGAATTCTGATTTTCCTCTCCACACTATCCACTCTCAGGACTTCTGACCGCAGGTGTGTGGACATGTTCCCCACACCAAGCAATTCTCTGCAGACATCTTGGTGAATTCATCTGCAGAACTTGGTGTTCTATCATTCAATTCAATTCTGACACTATTTACTTGGGTTTGGCATCTACCTCACAGGTTAAGGGCTCACTCCCACAAGACTGTACCCCTCCACCTCCACTTCGTCACACACTTCAGATACCAATGGTGAATCTAAGTTGTCACCTCTGCTTCTGACTGATTGGCTACAAATTGAAGATTCCCATGAGCCACTCCCCAGGTTAAATAACTTGCTGGAACAGGCTCACAGAACTCAGAAAAACAGTTCACTTACTAGGTTATCAGTTTATTATACGTGAATATAGCTCAGGAACAGCCCAATGAGGAGAAGGAGAGGGCAGGGTATGGGGGAAGGAGCCAAGGCTCCATGACCTCTCCGGGAAGACCACCGCCCCAGCATCGCCATGTATTCACCAATCTAGAAGCTCTCTGAACCCCAGACTTTAGGGACTTTTATGGAGGCCTCATGACATAGGCATGGTTGATTAAACCATTGGCTGTTGATGATTAACTCAACCCCCAGTCCCTTTCCGCTCCCTGGAGATCAGGGAGTGGGACTTGATCATTCTAACTCTCTAATCACAAGGTCAATTCCCCAACTAGCCCTCACCCTGCTGTTACTCAGAAACCCTCAGCCACTGGTCATCTCATTAACATACAAAAAGACACACCACTTAGGGGATTCTAGGGGTTTTAGGAGCTCCGTGCCAGGATGTGGGGACTGAGACTACAAATAAATATCTTATTATGTCATAGGGATATAATATGCATCGCAACTAATTGCACCCTACTTCAATAAAATACTAACAATTCCAAAAAATATAAAAAGATTGCTCCAATATATCTATTTTTCCTTTCCCACACTTTGTGATATAAATATATATAAATGCAGTAATACAGTATTATAACTATTGTCTTATATAAGCTTACACCTTTTAAAAATTTTCTTTAAATTTATTTTTTAGCTTACACCTTTAAAATAGTTTAAGAGAAGATATGGAAAAGTATGTTTATAGAATATTTTAAATTCAGTCCATATATTTACTTTTCTGGTGCTCTTTATTGTTTCTTAGGAATTAGAACTATTTTTACCATCTAGCATCATTCCCTTTCAGCACGAAGAACTTCCTTTAGTATTTTTGTAGGACAGCTCTGCTAACAAATTCTCTCAGGTTTTATTTAGCTGGAATGGCTTTATTTTCCTTTCTCTCTAAAGAATAGTTTTGTTGCATTCTTGGTTGAGAAATGTTTTTCTTTTATCACTTTGAGTGTGTTATCCTGTTGCCACTGTTCTTCTCTGACTCTCTAAAGAGAAGCCAGTTGCTAATCTTATTGGAGTTTCCCTGTAAGCAATGAACCATTTTTCTCTTACGGCTTCCAAGATTTTCTATTTGTCTCTGCCTGCCCCCAGTTTGCTACAACGTATCTAAATGCAAAGTGTTCTGTGATTATCCTGCTTGGGATTTATTGAGTTCCTTCCATTGGCAAGGTAACGTTGATCAAGTTTGGAAAATTTTCATCCATTCTTTCTTCAAATAGATTTTTCGTATATTTCTCTCTTTCCTTGAATTTTGGGACTTCTGGGACTTCTGGTTTGTGAATGTTGGTATATTTGACGCCCTGTTTGTTTCTGAGGTTCTAGCGATTTTCTTCACTTTTTTTCTGTCCATTCTTCAGATATAATAATTCATATTGATAAAATTCTAGTTCACTTACCCTTTCTTCTGTCTTCTCATATTTGCTATTAAACCCTTCTAGTGAATTTCTCATATAAGTTGTGATGTTTGGCTCTAGAATACCCAACCTGTTTTTTAAAATTACTTCTCTTCACTGAGGTTCTCTCAGTGATTTTAAGTAATTATCATCAGACTTTTCTTTAATTCTTTACAAATGACTTGTACTAGTTCTTAGAATATCTTTATACCAGCTGCTTTGAAGTCTGTGTCTGTTAAATACAACATCTGGGGACCCAGAAAGGCAGATTTGATTGGGCTTTTTTTCCCTTAATATGAGTGATATTTTCAGGTATGGATATCCCATAATATTTTGTTGTTGTTGAATACTGGATGTGTTTTGACATTGTCCCAATTCTTGATTCTAGCCTCATCTCCCCACCCTGGAGTTGTTTCCATTTGTTTGTTTGCTTGTTGAAAACTAGACTGGACAAAATTGTAAAGTCTGTCTCCCTTGCAGTGTGTGGCTACTGGGTCTGCTCAGTGTTTTTATTCTTGATTTTACTTTTAAATCTGGCTCTCAAGGGGTTGCCCTGTGATTACATAACTGAATGTTCAGCCACATATTGATCCCAGTATGTGCTTAAATGCTTCAGGGAGTAAGGGTTTCACTCTCTGCGATAGGTTCTTTTCCTGGCTTCAAGTGGTTCTCTTACTCACATGCAGAGTTGAGAGGAATCTCCTACAATCTCCAGAGTTCTCTTTCTGTGTGTGTGTAGCTCTCCTCTCTCTGGTATGTTCTTCTCTGTTACTCTACCTTGTGAACATAAGACTATTTGGCCGTCATGGACTTCCACATCTCTTCCTTAACTTAGCTTGACTGCCTGGCTTTGCTTGAGCTCTGCCTCCTTGTGCTGTGAACCACACCCTCTCCGGGCATTGGGCTGGGGCAATTGCAGGGCTCATTTTGGCTGTTTCCTATCAGTCTAGGATCATTGTTTTCATTGATTGATTGTTCTCACTGCTCTGCTGTCTATAAAACCATGGTTTAATGCATATTTGTTCAGCTCTTTTATTTGTTTCAGGTGGGAAGGTAGATACACACCCTGTCATTCCACTTTGTGCAAATGTCAGTGCCAGTATAAGTCATTCGTGGAAAGCTTTGACTGTTTTTATTTGAATCCATCCATTTCCTGATTGTGCGTTGGAGGGAAGTATGAGACAGTATCAAAGACTAAAAAAAGCCATTTTTTAAAAAAAATTTACTTATTTATGATAGTCACAGAGAGAGAGAGAGAGAGAGAGAGAGAGAGGCAGAGACACAGGCAGAGGGAGAAGCAGGCTCCATGCACCAGGAGCCCGACGTGGGATTCGATCCTGGGTCTCCAGGATCATACCCTGGGCCAAAGGCAGGCACCAAACCGCTGCGCCACCCAGGGATCCCAAAAAAAGCCATTTTAATGCACTGTCTTCATCGATACCTGAATGTACTGAAAGCAAACTCATTGGCAAAAAAATCCTTGAGTAACTTCTCAGCCAAAAATTCCTTTGTCCATTGTGGCAAGGATATGTTCTCTAGTATTCTCAGAAGATAACTCACTTGATTAGATGGGATAGAATCCATACAGGTGCCCAGAATCCTAGAACATTTCATAAATCATGGCCCAAATATGAGCATAGCAAAGATTACTTTTACTTAAAACTCATCAAATGAGTTTCTATTTTAAGGGAGAAGTTGCTGAAGTGACGTTCGTAGGCGCTAACCCGAAGAATTCAGCAGAAAACCAGGTAAGAATCAATGATTCTTTTTATAGATTTTAAATCCACCTTTTAGTTTTTATTTGAATATCCTCATAGAGGTTAACAACATGATGATAAAATGTCCCAACTTGCTTTTCATCTTATTTTTTAGGTGTGGGGAAACTTTCAGTAGGAAGAGTAATGTGGAATTCAGTCTGGGGGGAAATAAGGCATAGGAAACCTTTAACTGGGTCTGCTTAGGATCACATATTGCACAAAGCATAGAGAGCTACACTGTCTCTTGAGAAGATACAAATTTGAATATAATCCCACTTATGTATCCCAATTTAGAAACTTGACTAAATTTGGTAAAATAATTAAAGGGCCACGAATGAAGTATATCTTTGGTTCCTTCCTACTCCCATTTTGGTTTCTCTCTTCCTCCAGCACCATAGCATCTGGTCCTGCCCCCAGTGTTGCAGACTGATCATGGACCCCTAGGGGATGCTCCTGGCTCAGAGCCCTGGCCCATGTACTTTGCTTTATCTTGCACTTGCCATTTCCTAACTCTTTATTGCTGCCACTAATTGGGTATTTATTAATCTTGAGAAATAACACAAGGAATACATGTTCATGTGTAAACAGATAATATAGAAGTGCTTAAAATAGAACATAAAAGTACCTCTCTTTCCATAAACCTTCCTAGAGGTAATAATTGTTCACAGTTTGTTATATATCATTTCATACGTTATTGTATTGATCAAATATAAAGTATACATATGTAATGGAGCTATTAATGAAACGAATTAATTTTACTCCTCTGTAACTCCTTTAGAATGTTCTTATAACTGGGGCAACTGGGTGGCTCAGTCAGTTAAGCATTCGACTCTTGATTTCTCTTAGGTCATGATCTCAGGGTCATGAGATCGAGCCCCACATTGGGCTCCGCACTTGATGTGGAGCCTGCTTAAGATTCTCTGTCTCTCCCTCCCCCTCTGTAATCCCTCACTCTCTCTCTCTCTCTCTAAAAAAAGAGAGAGACAGAGAATGTCCTTACAACTACACAAGCAATAGGTAGACATATTCCAGTTGTAAAAATTAAAATAATAAAGAAATGAGTAGAAGCAAAAGAGAGTAAGTATACAAAAGTGATTTCAAAGTCAGATTTTTTAGTATGGCCGAGGATGTATTCACTCTATCCCTCAGCCATTCTTCCCAGAGACCATAGTTACTTACAACTCCAGACACCTTTCTCCCAAATGAACCTTCCATTTCTGTTCGTTGAAATATCATTCTGGCTGTGATAACGATGGTGGCGATATGACATTGTCAGACATGACACTGGGGAAAAATGTTCCACTGCCTTGGAAAGTCCACATGCACCTGTTTAATTTCTCTAGGCAGTCAAACTATACCATAATATTGCATGTTTGTAGCATTGTTTTCTGAAGGTATCAACGTGTTATAGCAAAACTGCAGGATTAGATGTCCTTTGATATCCTTTGGGTGGAGAAATATCGTCATCATTGCTGCCTTGGAAAAGCAGGAGAACAAAATGCTTAAAGCACTGTAACAAGAATAGAATTGATTTGTAAGAGTGCCCAGGGACTTGGCATACAAAAATTTCCACTACCTCTTATTATTAGTAATCCTCAGCACTATTTATTGAAGGTTTACCCTTTGCAGGCAGCAGGTGAAGTGCTTTACATACATTATTACATCAATCTCATTTAATCCTCACTGCTATCCGTTGGCTTATATATTATAGTCTTCATTTTACAGATGAGGAAACTGAAGCTTAGAAAGACTAAGTAACTTGTATTAATTAATTGTGTATCACGTAGAGATTAGGATTGAGAGGCGGGAAAGGATAGTCACATAATTCACATATGCACTGGTCTAGACTTGTTATCTGGTCTACACTTTAGACCTGTGTGCAAGGGCTCACTCAGTCTCCTCCTCCATATATAACCTCCCCAGTGTCATTCTGCCCTGAGTGGCCAGAAACTGTTCTCTTTACAAGTCACCATCATAATGAAAGCTTTATTGAATATAACCTATCGGTTGAGTAGTTAGAGTTTTAAATAATCCCATGGCCCACTGGAAGTAAGTGATCTGAAGCAAAGTTTTATTTGAACACCTCTAAGTGACAGGTATAAAGGGCTGTAATGGATAAAAGTGAATTAGACACAAATCTTGCCTTTAAGGGCCCACAGTCCAAAGATTTCTGAGGGAAATTGAGATTTATGACCTCTGTGTCTTTTAATTTGTTATATTATTCAAATCTTTGGTTTATTTGACATGTAATTCTTGGTCTCAACTGAATTATTATAGCAATTTTCCAATGGGAAAAATAAAACCTGTTTTTGATGTGCTTTCTAGGAATCCATTATGACAATATATAGGGATTGCTTTTAGCACCCCAGGACAGGGAAGATTTACGCATCCTTGTCAATTCTTTCACTTGGGAGGTATATTTACTAATAATTCATTTACCCAGGGAAGGAAAGATGAAGAAACTCTCCTGTTTTCTCTCCTAAGTCTTGAGGTGACTAGAGAAAGTCTTGGAATATAGATCAATAAACATGTCATGAAAGTTTTGACTTATGCCTTTTTAAAAATCTCAAATTTTATTCTATCTCTTCTCTGCCCTCATTTGCAAAATTTGCTATCAGCTCTAAAATTATGATCATTGAGTTTTCTAAAATAAAAATAAAAATAAAAAAAGGTCATGGTGTGCCTAGATAAATTAACATTCTGAAGACATTGCCAGAATGTAAAGAGAAGTGCCTAGGCATTTGGATGAAATTCTAATACATTTTCAACAAGACATTGGCAGGTTAGCCTGCAGTCCACAAGGGATGTATTTACAGACAAGTTCCTTCTAGGACTGGGCAAGGGGTCTCATCAGTTATATTAATTGCATTTCAGACCCATCGGACCTTCCTCACTGTCGAGAAATACGAGGCCACATCAGCAACATGGCAGATAGTGCATAATGACGCCTCCTGGGAGACTCGGTGAGCATGTCTGTTGGATGTTTTGTCTTTCAAGCCTTGACAACAGTTGGTTAGTAATGCAGGGAAGACAAATGGGAAGCCTGGCTCAATGCATGATATTAATGATATCAAGTTCCCAAGGAGCCTTCTGGCCATATTTAGTTGATTTATTAGACTTCATTTTGATTCTGTTTTTCTGCAGAACAGTGTGGTGTGTGCTTCTGGAAGATTAGGTGCTAATGAGGTTACAGCCTCCATTTTTGTAAACATCTGTTAGTTGTTTGTTTTTTTTCCACAGCCACAGACATTACCCCTAAAGGCTGGCTAGTCAGTCTTCCTGCAAACTGGCTGAAAGGCACACTGGGGTGGAGGTGTTGCTATGACTCTACAGAGCCTGACATTCTTTCTGGGAAAAACACGAGTCTATACGCAAAGTGCACTGAATGTGTATAGGGGGTCAATGATTCTTCACTGGAGTCACTGAAAGATGGCTGGAGTGCTATCTCTTCCTGACTCAAGGAAGGAAGGCAGGAATTTGCCGATGGAGATCCCTCAGAGAGGCATATCTCTGTGCCTTTTGTTACCAAGTACCTGAGCTGAATACAGATTTTAAAGTTTTGAAAATGTGTCCGAAGTAAGAAAAACTTTCTGCTCCCTAGTTTATATATTTCACACTCCATGACAAATGGGCAAAATTTTTGGCAATTTGTGTCTAATTCAGATTGCCTTCAATTACGTGATGGGTTCTGTGTTGGTTTGCTTCCCGTGGTTAACTGAAAATCAAAGTTTGACCATGCTGTGGCCCCTTTGATAGTCACACATAAATAAGGGTGTACATTTTCCTCTAATCTTTAGGACATAGGTCATTTTTAAACAAATAATAAATATATATTTATTATTAAAATAGGCATAGGTCATTTTTAAACAAATAATAAATATATATTTATTATTAAAATAGGCATAGGTCATTTTTAAACAAATAATAAATATATATTTATTATTAAAATAAGATTCTACAGATAATTTAAAAAGAGGGATGATTTTTTTTTAAAGCCCCAAATCAGAATAGCAGTAAACACTGAGGACATGGATAGACCTCGGTCTGGCTCACCACCAGCAGCATTGTCACCTCTGTCATGAGATCACTGGGCCCATCATTGAAAAACACAGCATGTTGAGAACACTGTCTCTGCCCAGAGCAGTCACTCTCTACACAAGTGGGGACATCAGTCAGTTAGCCAGTCGTATCTTACTTCCCCAGCAGAGTATCTGACCTCCTTGGTGGCGGTCTGCAAGGACCCACGTGACCTGACTCCATCTGTTTCTGTAAGCTCAACCACTGTGCCACTGGGCACTAGGCCCTGATCCTACCAGCCTGCATTCTGTTCCTCCGCTACACCACGGGTTTTCCTGCTGGAGCCACTTTGCATCTCTGTTCCTCTTTCCTGGAATGTCTTTCCTCTGAGCATGTGTGGGTTCAGGTGAACAGCACCTCCTTAGAGATACCTCTGCCTTACTTTGTTCATTTCACTTTACACTTTTAAGATCACTTGCTGATTTACCTGTTTATTGCCTGTCTTCCCCCCTTGTCCTTGGGGTGGGGGAGAGCATAAGCTTTGGGCCATGTCTGTCTTGCTCAGCACTGTATCCTCACACCTCTAGAATAGAGTCTGGCACATGCACTCATTAAGTATATATTTTTAACAAATGAATCTTGATGGGAATAGAGCTGTCAGTTGACACAGAGGATGATAAGGGTGGAAGGAATGCTCTAGCAGAGCAGGGGACATCCTGTATTCTGAGTATCAGGTGAGGAAGGCTTCCCGGGATGGATAGTGTCTGGGTAGTTAGAAAGATAGAACGAGTGAAACTATTTCTACAAATGGCTATTTCTCCTTCTTCTTCTTCTTCTTCTTCTTCTTCTTCTTCTTCTTCTTCTTCTTTCTTCTTCTCCTTCTTCTCCTTCTTCTCCTTCTTCTCCTCCTTCTCCTCCTTCTCCTCCTTCTTCTCCTTCTTCTCCTTCTTCTTCTTCTTCTTCTTCTTCTTCTTCTTCTTCTTCTTCTTCTTCCTTTTTCAAATGGCTATTTCTTAAAGGTTCTCTTCTAGAAAGTAAGTTCCTGTCCCTGTTTTGTTCATTGCTGTATTCTCGCTATTGAGGATAGCACCTTGCTTATGGTGGGGACTCCCTGAATATTCATATAGTGAATAATCACACATTCTTCTAATCACACGTATTTAAGAGTAAAATCTGATTGGTTTGTCTGTTTCCTCCCAACAGTTTCTATTGGTACAAGGGATTGCTGGGTCACAGCAATGCAACGATACAATGGCATATTCCAGATACTGCCCAGCCTGGAATCTACAGAATAAGATACTTCGGACACAATCGGAAGCAAGACTTTCTCAAGCCAGCGGTCATACTTCCATTTGAAAGCACTTCCTCTGCCTTTGAAGTAGTAACTACTTAATGACAAACTGATAATTCATTTAAAGAGCAGCTATACTCTATAATTTATAAAAATGATTTCATATGAATGTAAATGATGATGGTGACCTCTTTGATTGTCCCTGTTTGGGGACAGATAGTTGACTGCAAATGGGACAGAAAGGTGTGTGTGTGTGTGTGTGTGTGTGTGTCCCGTTCATCTGGCACTAGCAGCTTTACACCTGGTGCTTCTAGAACCTAATGCATGAGTTCCCTCCAGGCCTTGCTGTTGTTTGAAGGAACAGTTCCCCTCAATATGAAGCCTCTGGAAAGTGAGTGAGAGTGGTTGAAGATGTGTGAACAATGGTAAAACTATTTATTTATAGAGTTATTGAATGTTAGTGCTGGGAAAGTTTAGAGATTGTGTACTTCGCTTCTTTATTTTGCCGATGGGAGCAATGAAGTTTCATGGATTTAAGATTAATGAAGGCTACGGGACCTTCCCCCGCTGCGTCACTTAAAAATATATTATATACACATTGACCATTAACATATCAGCCCAATTAGAGAAAATGACTGTGGAAATTAATATGCCAGCTTCTCTGTATTGAGCACAGCCTCTCAAAGCAACCACCGTGGAGGCTACGTGCGTGATCCAGAGCCGTTCACGCTGGTAAATTACTGCTGACATTGCCTTCGGAGGTCAATTACAAGAAAGTCAGACTTTTAATATTTTGATCAAGTCTTGTGTTTCCCTAAGTGCCCTTAACCCTCCGAATTGTGTTTCCTATTCCCAAGACTGATTCTGAGTGATTTTGACTATTTTCAATGATTGCATTCACTCCCAAAACACAAGCTTTGCCATTAGTGTAGATATTAAAATGAAAATGTTACTGGATTGGAAGGGGATCCTCAAAGAGCAAACTCTAAATTCACTTATCTGTTCTTTTATCGCTCACTTACTCGTGGACTCGTTCAATCACAGAATTTTTATCCAGACCTGTGTACCCAGCATCGTGCTAGCGCCTGGCCTTGATAATTACCGTGATCATATTTGGGATGAATGTGTAAGAATCAAAAGGGGACTATTTTGAAGGAGAAAATTCAGTATATAAATTCAGTATACTCAGTTCAGTATATAAACTCTAGAAGGCATTTAAAAGGCAGTAATCTTCAAGTTCTAGCTCACATATATAATCTGTGTCGGGTGCTCCCATATGGGGGGAAAGAGGCTCCAGATACTTTGGAAAAAGTTGTTTTCATAGTTATTTGGGGGCCTTATGAACTACCCTGCCCAATGTCTGGAAGAATGAGATATGGCAGTCGAACATTGATTGCCCAGAAGTACCAATTCCATTTAAAATGATCCAAGTTAATGAGGAGCTAGCTCCTAGGCTACCAAGTAAATTTCCAAAAACCAAGTCATGCTTTTCTTGTATGTATATAAAAGCATTAGCATTTTAGGGGGAAAAAATCAACCTTTATTTCAAAAACAAACTTGAAATCTTGAAAACGGTAATGATACTGAGCACAACAATACCAGCACTCATTTATGTGTGACTGAACATTCTTTATCACATTGGAATGGACCTGGAACACTTTTTGATGGACCAGGGTTCTGGTTCTGGGGAGTTAACTGCTGGAGAATTAGCTAAGCAGGATTCCAAAGAGTACTGATCATTTTTCCTAAGGACACAGTGTTTAATCTAACAATTCAGAGGCTTCAGAAGAGGAGAGAATTCTGAAAGTAGTTGGCCTTAAATTCTATTAGAACTGATGATAAGACTTTAAAAAGTATTTTGCATGATTCAAAAGAGTTTTTGATTTATTTTTCACTACCTCCATGCCCCCCACTGATGTTCTTCAGTGGGCCTGTGATTCCCTGTTGTTTACTTGCAACTGTGCCAAGCCAGACAAAGCATTGCCTTGGTGCTATCCTTCTGCACCAACCCTCTACCCACCAGTACTCCTGGCCCCAAATCACCCACAGAAGCATGTGTGCCCCCTCGCTGCTATCTCTTCCAACCCATGCAGTTCCATTTCTGCAGTTTGTATGACAATAAGGCCAGATCCTGCATGATAGAAACCATAGCTAGCCACTTATGCTTTAAGGAACACCAGAGGGAGGCAGATCTGACCTGTTAATATACAAACCTAGATCCAAGCTGTGTTTGGGGCTGCTGCTGGGAGTGGCTCATTGGAGCCAAACCATGTGGAGAAAGCTACTGAAATTGCAGGAGGATATGGGGGCAAGGAGTTTGGTTGGTGGGAGGACACTTCTGCAGAAGGTCTTGTGTTTCATGTCAAAGTGTCTGGTGTTCTGTTTGTTGTCCTCTGTCCACTCTGGTTTTAAGGATGCTGTGACTTCGTCAGAAAGTACTGAACGATCCCTCTGTATTTTTTCAATGAGTATTATGTAAAATTGCTAATACGAAATATAATATTTAATAAATTAGTGAGTACAATCGGGAATGTATGTTCTACTGAGAAGTGATATGGATGAATGAATGCTTGTTTTGCTTTTGAAGAGATGGAATGAATGGTACTGGATTCGTACTGGAATGACGTACTGGATGTACGTCAGGCTGGAAAGTGATATGAATGGCATCTGTAAGTGGCCACCCGAACACAAGGGATCCACTTCATCAGGTCCTTCCTGCCCTCTGAAGATTTATTCCTGCAAAATACATATGTTTGAACATTTTTTATTAATAGGGCAACTGAGAGTTTCCGAGGCAGGTAATAATTCATAAAATTATTTCATGAGCCAGGTATGATTATAGACGCCAAGAATGAATGTGTTTGTGAATATCCTTCTCTGATTTACCCTCTCATGCTTCTCCTCCAGTGTAGGCAAACACTGTCCTCTTCTAATGTGAGCACATGGATTTCATCTTTAGCCAAAATATTTCATCATTAGATGACCCTCTCGTGTCTTTAATTCTTCAAATAATGATCTTTGTCTCCTGGGTATCCTTATCCCACATGCTGGTTTACACTGGCTTGTGGAATATCATGTCTTATATGATGCCACAGAGGAAAGTTTGCGTGTTCCTTACATGACTAGTTGGAATGTGTTCAGCTGCAAGTAACAAAATATTCCTGATAAGCAGGGGTCCAAACACTAGAGACATTGACAGTCGCACATAGCCATTCATCTTAAGGTGACCAAGTCTGGTTTCCTACAACCATTCCACGACGTCACTGGCTTTTTTTCTTAACTTACTAACTTTAATTCTCAAGCTTGTTGCCTCAGTCTAGAGAGAGCCACCTCATGTCTTCCAGCAGCAAGAAGGAAGAGGAGAGTTCCCAGAATCCCTTTTTTGGAAGGTAAAAGATATGTAGTAGGATCCCAAGTAGAATTTCCCCTTGCATCGTGTCCACAGTTGGGTCACATAGCTTCAAGGGAATCTGAGAAAGAGAATATTTGGCATTTTCTGCCCCTAGAGGGGGAGGAAAGTTCTGATCAGCAAGGAAAAAGAGATGGTGCAGGTAGCTGCTCTGTGAGCGTGTCAGCAGACTCTTTGTGAACAGCCCTCCCAGTTACCATGATAGGCAAGCAACATGAAATGCATATCCTACTTAATAGCTTTTTGAAATAATTAGCACTTTTTCCATCTTAACAAATCTGTTTTAGGAAAGAGCACATCTTGGAACCTTGATGGCGACAGGACTTGCTCTCTACACTGCAAAACCTATGCATTCATTCAGCAAATTTATATGCAGCACCTATATTTTCTCTGGGCATTGTGCTAACCCCTAAGGGCACAGTCATGATCAAGACAGAGCAAGTTCTTGCCATCAAGGAACTTAGAGTTTTACTAGGAGAAGCAGACAGGTACACAGGTGATTCCGGACAGAGTGACCCATACTGCTGCCAGGCGGTTAGATATGGCACCTTATATGGTCTTGGGGATATTACAGGAGGTTTCCTGGAGAAAATAACATCTAAGCTGAGACCCAAAGGATATTAACTAGAAGAAAGGTAATGGTGGGGCAGCCCCCGTGGCCCAGTTGTTTAGTGCTGCCTTCAGCCCAGACGTGACCCTGGAGACCGGGGATCGAGTCCCACGTCGGGCTCCCTGCACGGAGCCTGTTTCTCCCTGTGCCTGTGTCTCTGCCTCTCTCTCATTACTCTAATGAATAAATAAATAAAATCTTTTTTTTTTAAAGAAAGATAATGGTGTGTGTGTGTTTGTGTGTGTGTGTGTGTGTTTACATGCATTGGTGCAGGATGACTACCTTTTTCAGGTAAGCGGAATATCAAATAGTTTACCAAGGCTGTAGTTATAGTACAGGGAGGAATGGTCAGAGATGTAGCACTGAGCTTCATCTTCATAAATAGCAATTTGGTGTTATAGTCATGGTAGCATTTTCCCCCTTAAGAACCTTCACTTATGGCATGAATGGGCTCGAATGTACTTTCCCTTTGCTAAACTAATAAGACACATTATTTTATAACTAAGGAAATGGATTTTGGTTCCCAGTCTCCAGTGACACTGGATATCACCATTCTGTCTTCATAGGCTGTAACCGTTTCTTGGAATTGGATTTATTGATAGTTCTTTTGCTTCTGTCCATCTCATGTTTCCAAATCTTGATTCTTCTTTCACCTTTTTTATGCCTACTAAGTGGGTGAGTATAGCCAATAAAGACCAGTCTCTCCCTTTAGATGGAGTTCAGTGTTCCAGCCTACATCTTGTAAGTGCTTATTAATACTAAAAAACTGACCCAGCCACATAAACTTCAGAATACTTTGGTGTACATAATTTCAAGTTATCAGAGACCAAGCCCGTATTGATATTTTTCTCGCCGTGTTTTAGGATAATGAGCAATCCAGAAACCTGGGATATTGGCTTAACACTAGCAGAAGAAAACAAACCTACCGCCCCACTCTCTGGATCTCCACTCCCAGGAAAGATCGACATGGACACATTCCCTGTTCTATTGGAGCATCCTTATTCAATACAAGAGCAGGGTAAGCTAAATGAACATAAGAACTTAACATCCCAGCCATTATAACTTTGGAAAAAAGTCCAACATGGGCCCACACATTCCTAAGTGGAATTTCAATAAACTAGCGTGTATGATTTTATAAAGTTGGTGCCACCACAGTGAGGAGAGTAAGTACTTTGAATGTGTTTCTGAAACTATGGATGGTGTTGTGCTGACCCATTGCCACTCTTTCACAGTTTCTCTTAGCCTCAAGTCCACAGATACAAAATATCTCAGGGGACAAAGGGGTAGCTTTTAACCATGGGACATACGTGAGAAGTTGTATAATGTGAAATAAAGAACCTAGGTTTTGAAGTCTGGTCAACTTGGATTGGATTATATCTGTGACCTTGGGAGAGTCACTGAACATCCCTGGTTTATAAAATGGTGTAACAATAATGCCCTTCTATGGTTGATATGGGGTTGTAGAATTTAATGGTTAAGAGAGAAAGCTCACTGGAAACTGATTGGAAGCAAATTCTGGAGACAAGTTGGTTCAAATCTCAGTAATGTACTCAGTTTCTTAAAGTCCCAGTTTCTTCGTGTAATGCATCTTAATTTCTTAATGTATTGATGAGAACAATACAATCATAATTAAATTTTTAGTTTCTGAGATTAGAATAAGGTAGAGTTGTTGGCAGAGTATCTGATGTATGGAATATGCTTAATTTATTTATTTAGCTGTTAATTAACTTAGCTGTCACTGAGTATTATGTAAGATGATGCATATAAATATCTGGAAAAGGGTAGGAAATAAAAAAATTATCCACTGTGAACTGAACCCATCATTTGCCCTGAAGATACTATACTTTTCCTGATCTTTTGGTATCTCTTGTGTTAGTGTAGGAAGAGTTGGGATGCATGGCAAGTGAGGTTCTGAGGGTTGTCTAGACAGAGAGACAGTGGAAGTCCGAACCAGAACCAGAAGCAGCTTCAGGAATGGATCACAACTCTTTCAATGTATGAAACTCTACAGTTAAAATGGTCATGCCTTACTCATTAAGGGGATGGGGAGGGGGAGAAAGACAGTTAAAAAAAAAATTAAAACCCTAAAACGTCACTTGGGTGATGTTAAGTTGTTGTTAAGTTAAAACAAGAACCGGAGTAAAAGAAAGAGGATTGCAGAGGGGTAAAGGCAAAGCTAGGTTTGGACATCTGAGACTTGACAAAGTGTCCAGGCAGCAAAGTCCATTGCACAGTGAGATATGGGGAGCTCAACTTTTGCAGAGAAAGTAGGACAAAACAGATATGGGAAGCATCTGTTTCAACCCAATAGCAGGAATCAAGGAAGTTGATGACTTGCAAGAAGGAGAACAAAGAGGTGGAAAGAGCCTGGATGGCAATCTTGTGGGCAACACATCTTTTTCAGTAAAGGAGAGGAGAAGGAGGACCAGAAAATATTATCACTAAGAAGAACAATTAGGAGAATTCAGAGAATAGGAAGAGAGAACTCTAAGAAGGTCAGTTTATAAAGGTTGTAGAGGTACTAAAATGGTTAAAGGATTGAGGTAAACCTTTAATACTTAAGAGTGAGCAATTTCTGAAGGATGTAGAAGGCATATGCAAGAGAGAGTGTGGTTCCCTGCGGGGCTGGTGGGATGTGGCAGAGGGAGTTAGTGGCTATTCCTTATCTACTCTCCCCTCCCTAGTCTCCCTAGCCCCTAGAGTTTCCCCCTGGGGCTCCATTTTTCAGCCTGAGTGTACCCCAGCACTGGATCTGGCAGCTGGAATAACCATCTGACTAATTAAGTTCTCTTCAGGGGGATGAGAGACATGATACATTCTATTTTCCCACCTGCCGTCAGAACAGAGAGCCATACACTCCCCTGTCCAGCTCCCTTCCTAGTAGCTGGGTAACAGACATGGCCCCCAGAGCCGGAACAGCCATCTCGAGCCCAGAGATGGAAGCTCCATGTCAAGGATGGCCATCCTATAAAAGGTGCCTGGGTCCTTGCCAGTCCCCGATAGTCAAATCATTCCTTGACTGCTTCATTTCAGATGATTAAGTGAGGGGGAAATAAAACACCCATCTCACCTTTTGCTATTCACGGTCGTTGTTAGAACAGCAGAAGCCTTTATTCTAACTACTATACTGATTGTAGTCTCTACAAACAAAAGCTACGGTTGACACACTTTCTTCTACTGTGTCTAGGACAAATATCAACATATTTACGTAAAATCAGAGAGCAGATCTTTACTAACTGACCTGGGGAAAGTAGTATGGTGACCTCCTTCTATTTTTTGACTCTCTGGCTATTATGGGTTGAATCATGTCCCCTAAAACAGTGTGTTGAAGTCCTAACCCCTAGTATGTCAAATGGGACCTTATTTGGAGATGAGGTCATTCACTGCAAATGTAATTAGCTAAGGTGAGGTCATAGTAGAATAGAGTAGGTCCCTAACCCAATATGACTTGTATCTTTATTTAAAAAATGCTGTGTAAAGAGATGCACACAAGGATAACGCAATGTGAGCAGGAAAGCAGAGACCTACGAGCCAAGGAATCCCAAAGACTGCCAGTAAACCACCAGAATCAAGTAGAGAGGCACGGAGCAGATTCTCCCTCGCAGCCCTCAGAACAAACCAATCTATTTATTCTTTGGTCTTGGGCTTCTAGCCTTCAGAACAGAGAGCCAACAGATTACTGTTGTTTAAACCACCCAATGTGTGGCATTTGTTATGGCAGTCCTGGGTAATAATACACTGGCCAATGGATTAGTTTCCAGACCCATAGACACCCACCAAAAGAGATTCTTGGGTGCCATCCAGTTTAGACGACACAGTAATTATGTCTGTTCTTTACTCTTTTGGACAACATGGTCATTTTACGGCAAGTGGTCTCATCCGTCTTTGGTTGCCTATGAGTGTCATCTATCACTGTCAAGGACTATTGTAAATTCTAAAACTAATTTACATATCATAAAAAGCCAAATGAATCAGCAATGATGTAGCTCTAATTAAAATTTTATGGAGAATAAACATTCCATAATTTTGGGAATTGATCTTTTATGGGTTGTGGGTGAGACTATGAATATCTATTATATATATCTATAAGATGACAGAATCAGGACAACAAATGTAATTATGCATGTTTATTCTCTGTTCTTATTGAACTAAATTGGTTTTTTCCCCCTCTCCAGTGTATTGTGCAAGTATTATAAGCTCTGCAGCAAATGAAGTACATGTCAGTATGGGGTCTATCTTGCTGCTTACATGGAGGCAAAGATAGAAAGGAGTCCTAATATACTTTAGGAATTTGGCAGTGCCAGTTTTAAATCAAGACTGGAGATGCTTGCTTCCGTGTATTAGAGAGGTATTGCAAGAAGTACTAGCAGTGAGTTTTTTCTCTCTATGAATAATTAATGTTTACATAAATGAATATTTTCTAGTTCAAGAAATGCTTTTGCGAGTAAGAGAAGGCTTTAAAGGTTATCGAAGAGAAATCTCATTTTGGGAGGGTTGTTATTTTCTTTGAATTAACTAAGTATATCTCAATGTCTATTTTTTGCATAAAATTTATGGGGGTCTTGTGGGAAATATGCTGTTTCCTCCTGGTTGGGTGCCGTGAAGCCCACCCAGAGGAGTCTGATAATCTTCTCCTATAGGTATCATCCATCCTGTGTCTCCACCATGGTAGGGACGTCATGAAAATGCCATTGTGATTCCAAGCTTAGACTGTCATTGAACTTCTTGAGACCTTAGAAAGAAAATTATTATGAAAAATGTGAAACTTACAAATATGCAGGATAGTACAATAATTGCTGTATATTTTGTCATTCAGCTTCAGAAAGTATAAACAGCTTGCCAATTGTGTGTCATCTCTTCCTTTACATTCTATGGGGTGGAGGTGGGGTTGAGCCGGACTATTTCTCTTATAAAACTTTTTAGCATATTTCTCTGACACATGGAAATGTTTTTTCTTCTATGTAACCAGAAGTTCACTCTCATATCTAACAAAATTTACCATAACCTCTTAATTTCATCTAATACTCAATCCATGTTCCTGATTGTCTAAAAAGTACCTTTTCACCATGAGTTTGTTGAATCTTGAATCAGGGTCCAAACAAATTCTGTACATAGCATTTGGTTTATTAACCTCTTTAAAAAAAAGATTTTATTTACATACGAGAGAGAAAGAGCTGTGGGAGGGGAGGGGCAAAGGAAGAGGGAGAAGGAGAAGCAGACCCCCCGCTGAGCAGGGCACTCACTGTGGTGCTGGATCCTAGGACCCCGGGATCATGACCTGAGCTGAAGGCAGACATTTAACTGACTGAGCTGCCCTCGTGCCCCTGGTTTATTAACCTCTTAGTTACACTTAATATGTAACAGTTCTCCTCAAATCACACCCCTTTCCAGGATGGATATCTGTTTAAGAAACCATGGATCTAAAAAAAAAAAAAAAAAAAAAGAAACCATGGATCTGATAGATTTTCCTACCTACGACCTTTGCTTCTTCAGGACGGGCTTTTATTTATTCTTCTACCCTTACCGTTTCTTGGAAACATTAGCTCTAAACCCTTGATTAGATTCAGGTTAATGTTTTTTTTTCTTTTGGCAAGAATACTTTGTCCTTTGTTTTCTATTTCATAAAACAGGAAATACATAATGACTGGTTGCCTCATTTCAGTTAAGATTGACCTGACATTCAGGGGTCATCAACCTGATGCATTCATTAGAAAAGTTCCTGTCAACCTTTGATCTTTGGTTTTCGCAGCCAAAATGACTGTTAATTAGGCTCATCATTTCTTTAGGGATTAAAAAATAGTGATTTTCTTTTTTCAGCTTTATTGAGGTATAATTGACAAATACTTTTATAATGTCTGTATATTTTGAAAGAATTCCCACTGTTGAGTTCATTTACACACCCATCACCTCACACTTGTATATATTTTTCTCTTTTTTGGTGAAGATACTTACATTATACTCTGAGCAGATTTTAACCCTGCAACACAGTACTATCAACTATCATCACCATGTTATTCATTAGATCCTCAGACTTTGTTTATAACTTGTAACTACCATCCTATAGTCTGTTTCTGTGTTTTTTTTCTTTTTAAGATTCCATGTATAAGTGATACCATGTGGTATTTGTCTTTCTGTGTCTGACTTATTTCACTTGGAGCAATGCTCTCCAAGTCCGTCCTTGTCACCAATGGCAGGATTTCCTTCTTTTTCGTGGTTGAATAATATTCCATTGTATATTTATACCACATCTTATTTATCGCTTCATCCATTGATGGGCACTTGGGTTTTTTCCATATCTTAGTTATTGTGAGTAATGTCACAATGAACATGAGAGTGCACTTATCTTTGTGATATGTTTTCATTTCTTTCGGACATATACTCAGAAGTATGATTGCAGGACCATATGGTAGTTCTATTTTTAATTTTTTGAGGATCCCCTCATACTAGGATCCACAGTGGCTGTACTGGTTTGTATTCCTACCAACAGTGCACACAGGTTCCCTCTTCTGTACATCTTTGTTACCACATTATCTATTGTTTTTTTGATGGTAGCCATTCTGACTGGTGTGAGATGATATCTTGTGTGTGTATGTGTGTGTGTAGATTTTATTTATTTACTTGAGAGAGAGAGAGAGAGAGAGAGAGAGAGTATATGTGGGAAGGAGAGGTAGAGGGAGAGTAAGAAGCAGACTTCCTGATGGGCTGGGAGCCTGACATGGGACTCAGTCTCAGGATCCTAAGATCATGACCTGAGCCAAAGGCAGATGCCCAAATGACTGAGCCACCCAGGTGCCCCTTTGTCGTGGTTTTGATTTGCATTTCCTTGGTAATTAGTGATGGTGAGTATCTTTTCATGTATCTCTTGGCCATCTGTATGTCTTCTTTGGAAAAATGTCTACTCAGTTCCTCTACCCGTTTTTAAATTAAATTGTTTTTGTTGTTGATGATGAGTTATATGAGTGTCTATATATTTTGGATATTAACCCTTTATCGGATACATGGTTTGTAAATATATCCCATTCTGGAGGTTGCCTTTTCATTTTCTTGATGGCTTATTTTGCTGTCTAGAAGCCGTTTGATTTAGTCCCATATATTTGTTTTTACTTTTGTACCTTATGCTTTTGGTGTCAGAACTAAATAATCATTGTCAAGACTAATGTCAAAGAGCTTATTGTCAATGTGTTACATTTCTGTACATCAATAATGAAAACAGCAGAAAGAGAAGTTAAGAAAGAAGTTAAGAAAACAGTCCCATTTACAATCGCACCATATATAATCAGATCCCTAAGAATAAACCTAACCAAAGTGGTGATGAAAGACCTGTACTCTGAAAACTACAAAACACTGATGAAAGACATTGAAGACAACACAAACAAATGGAAAGACATTCTATACTCATGGATTGGAAGAACAAATATTGTTAAAATGTCTCTACTACTCAAAGCAACCTGCCCGTTTAATGCAATCTCTATCAAAATACCCACAGCATCAAAAAAAAAAAAAAAATACCCACAGCATCTTTCACAGAACAAGAACAAACAATCCTAAAATTTGTATGAACAACAGAAGACCCTGAATGTCAAAGCAATCTTGAAAAAGAAAAGCTAGGCTGAAGGCTTCCAAACATCAAGGTATAGTACAAATCTATAGTAATCAAAACAGTATGATACTGGCACAAAAATGGACACATAAATGGAAGGAATAGAATAGAAAGCCCAGAAATTAACCCACAATTATATGGTCATCTAATCTTTGACAAACCAGGAAAAAATATGCAATGGGGAGAGGATAGTCTTTTCAACAAATGGTGTTAGGAAAACTAGACAGCAACATGCAAAAGAATGAAACAGAACCACTTTTTTTACATCACACAAAAATAAATTCGAAATGCGTGAAAGACCTAAAATCATAAAAATCCTAGAAGAGACACAGGTAGTGACTTCTCTGACATTGGCCTTAGTGATTTTTCCTATATATGTCTCTTGGGGCAAGGGTAATAAAAAAATAAACTATTGGGACTTCATCAAAATATAAAGCTTCTGCACAACGAAGAAAATAATCAACAAAACTGAAAGGCAACCAATGGGATGAGAGAGATACTGCAAATGACATATGAGATAGAGGGTTAGTATCCAAAATGTATAAGGAACTTATACAACTCAACATTCCAAAAATGAATAATCCAATTATAAATGGGCAGAAGACACGGATAGACATTTCTCCAAACAAGACATACAGATGGCCAGTGGGCACACGAAAAGAGGTTCATCATCACTTACCTTCAGGGAAACGCAAATCAAAATCACAATCACCTCACACCTGTCAAAGTGGCTAAATTCAACGACACAAGAAACAACGGGTACTGGCAAGGATGTAGAGGAAAAGGAACCCTCGTGCACTGTTGGTGCACTGCAAACTGGTGCAGCCACTCTGGAGAACAGTATGGAGGGTCCTCAAAAAGTTAAAAATAGAGCTACAATCAGCTACTAGGATCCAACAATCGCACTACTGACTATTTATCCAAAGAAGACAAGAACACTAAATCAAGGGGATTACATGCACCCTTAGGCTTATAAGCAGGATTATTTACAAAAGCCAAGATCTGGAAGCAACCCAAGTGTCCATTAATAGATGGATGGATAAAGAAGATGTGGTGCACATATACAATGGAATATTATTCAATCATAAGAATATGATTGTCGTTTGCAACAACATGGATATATCTAGAGGGCATAATGCTAAGTGAAATAAGTCAGTCAGAGAGAGACAAATATTATTTCACTTGAATGTGGAACTTAAACAAATGAAGAGAAGAAGAGACAAAAACCAGGCTCTTATCTATAGAGAACAAGCTGATGGGTACAGAGAGAGGGTCAGTGGAGAGATGGGGGAAGTAAGTGAAGGGGGTTATGAGTTCACTTGTCATACTGAGCACTGAGTAATGCACAGACTTGCCGAATCACTATTGTACACTAATGTAACATTACTGAGGTGAATATGACACTATATGTTGACTACACAGAAGTTAAAATAAAAATTAAAAAGTTGGGATCCCTGGGTGGCGCAGCGGTTTGGCGCCTGCCTTTGGCCCAGGGCGCGATCCTGGAGACCCGGGATCGAATCCCACATCGGGCTCCTGGTGCATGGAGCCTGCTTCTCCCTCCGCCTGTGTCTCTGCCTCTCTCTCTCTCTCTCTGTGACTATCATAAAAAAAAAAAAAAAAATTAAAAAGTTAAAGTTTATTTTAAAATAAAAAATAGAAACACCTGCAGTAATAATGGGAAAACACGACTTGCTAGAGGTCAATGGTGGATACATGGCGGTCCCTTATGTTGTTATACTTTTGGTCTCTCCCATATGACTGACATCCTGCACTGACATTTGTAAAAGGAGTGGATGCAGAACAGATGGGGGTGAGCAGGACTGTGAGCATGGGCTGAGAGAAGGAGGAGGTTGAGAAGGGCTGAGATTTCAGGGTGTCAGGAGAATCGCAGCGCCTTGAAGAGCTGCACTTGCCACGTAGAAGTCAGGAATGAGCCGGAGGCTGATAGCACCACTTTGGGTGCATGATAGTTTAAAACTCTGGCTGGATTTCATCTCCAAGTGCCCCCGAGCCCACTAGAGATGCTCATTCTGCATCGTCAGTGGTTTTGAGAAGTAGCAGGATGTAGTTTACATGCTTCATACTCAACTTCCCAAAGCACTTTATTTTTTTAGCTGTCGAATATTTTATTTATTTATTTGAGAGAGAGAGAGAGAGAAAAAGTAAGCACAAGTGGGTGGAGGGGCAGAAGGAGAAGCAGGGAGCCCGATGCAGGACTTGATCCCAGGACCCCGCGATCATGACCTGGGCCACCTGGTCACCCCTTCTGCAAGCACTTTAGAGCAGCAAATTCAAAGCTGAAAAACCATAGAGAAAAAAACATACAAAACTGTACAAGATTCCTAAGAAAACAATATTAATGAAGGGACTGGCCATTGAGCTCAAGATTGGACCTGACTGCCTTCAAAGCCAAGGGGTAAGGTGCCTGGGCAGGTGGAGGTGGTGGGCTCAGGGCAGGAGCATCCAGAGGGCTGGGCCGTTCTGGGCCCGCAGAGCAGGCCTTGCTTCTCCAAGGTAAGGCCGGCCTGCTGGGCGACGTGCGCTAACAGCACAGCCCCTCACGGGCAGTTCTGGACTGAACTTGTGCCTCCCCTGCCCCTGCCCCTTCTCCAGATGAGGAGGGGGGCACTTGACCGCAGCCGGACCCCTAGTGCTCCCTCGTCTGGGCCTCTCCTCAGGCTTTCTGCTTAGATAATCCGACTCCCAGCAGTAGAGGCTTGGTCTCCCTCGGGAGGCAGAAGGCCTGGGTCCCTGGCCTGGTACCATCATTTATGATGGTCTGGTGAGTCTGGGATACGTTTGTCACCACCTCCGATTCTTGTCAAGGGCTTGACCTTCCAAGTCTCAGAACCATGTGGACTTCATGGGGCATCGCCGTCGACTAGGAGCCACACGGGAGCGGCAGGAGGAGCGTGTGGGAAGATGGAGAGCTGTGCTCTGGTTCACTAGCTCTGGCCAACGCGGGGGGGGGGGCCAGCGGCTGACTGACGGCCCTGCCTCTGCCCTTCCTACCCTCTGGAGCTCTACAGGCCCACCTCTTCTTACTCTTTCTTCCTCTCTTTCTTTTTTGATCTTATTTATTTGTGAGACACACAGAGGGAGGCAGAGACCCAGGCAGAGAGAGAAGCAGGCTCCATGCAGGGAGCCCGACATGGGACTCAATCCCAGGACCCCGGGGTCACACCCTGGGCCGAAAGCAGATGCTCAACCACTGAGCCACCAGGTGCCCCATATCCCCCCTTTGCAGGGGGATTAGATCCACAGGTAGAGTTTGGCTGGGAGGGGGGCAGGGGGACAGAGACCATTCTGGGTGCTTCACCCTCTTGTCCCTCCAGCAAAATAGACAAGTTGCTCTGGGTTGACGGGACATCAGAGGTGACAGGGGGGAAGGAACAGACGGGTCCTTCACGGCTGGAATGAATCCACCTGGACACGGCTGGAATGAATCCACCTGGACGCGGGGATTTTCTCTACGCTGAATCTGCAGCGCCACCTGTCGCAGCGGCTGGGAAACCACGCCAGGCCTGCAGGGCGCCGAGGGGCCACCTGAGAGGAAGTCTTTGCTTTTTCACATGGTTTAGTCTCAAGACTGGGCTGCGAGGATGTCGCAGTATTTTACTAGAGGAGTCCTTCGGAGAAGCTTAGAGCGCTGTGAATCCAGTACGATCGATTGTCAGTAGGTTGTCAGTACAGGTGGGATTGTTGATTCATGTTTAAAAACGATGATTTTAAGTGATTAATTGAAGATTTAAAACTCCAATCCCTTGGGCGGGGGCGCTGGGTGTCTCAGTCGGTGAAGCATCTGCCTTTGGCTCAGGTCATGATCTCAGGGTCCTGGGGTCGAGCCCTGTGTTGGGCTCTGCACTCTGCACGGAGTCTGCTTCTCCTTCTCCCTCTCCCCCTGTTTGTGCTCTCTCTCTCTCTTTCAAACAAATAAATAACATCTTTAACCCCCCCCCCCCAAACTCCTTTTGTACACTTCTGATGTCCTTATAATCTTACGGACATTGGTTTTAGGAGGTAAATAAGCCTGGGAAGGAGAAGCAAAAGGCAAGTGATATTTGCCAAGCGTCTACTATATTTTTCTCCAAACCACTATTCCCAGGGATGAGAACTACTATGTACTAGTCCCTTTCTCACCGACTCACAACACACTAGCATAGTAGAGGTTTTTAGATTCCCTGATGGCAAGAAATCTATTTCTAATTCAACGTTCCCTACATTTAGTGAAAAATGACTTATTTTAAATTATTTCAGCTATGGGGCCCTCACACGCCAGACACAGGGGTAGGGGCCTGGCATAGGTGAGCTGGTTTAGCCTCATTACAGCCTGTGATTGTTTTGCAGAGGAAGTTGCGGAGGGCTGAGGGGACTTTTGCAGTGCACATCATGAGCAGCAGTGCTGCAATGGGAGGCCAGGCCTGCCTGACTCAGCTTCGACTGCCCCCAACTGCGCCACAGCTTCTTGACAGGCCACTGCACTTTCCACATGGCTGAGGGCCGTGTCTGCTGCTTTGCCAGGCGAGGGGTGGTCCCAAGAACTCCCATTTTTCAGTCGGCCTGTCCCTGGGATAGAGACGCTTCAAAGGCTCCTCTTGGAGAAGAAGCAAGCGATCTGCTTCTGCACGTTTGACGGTGCGGCCCGCCTGCGACAGATTCCCTGTGGCCCTCTTCGTGAACTCAGCGGTCTCCTTCCAGAGCTGGCCTTGTTTTGCAGGGTGTCTGGAGAGAGGCGGTGCCTCCGGGGAATGTGGCATTTGTGCAACACACACCAGGCCTGCAGGAGGCTTGGGTTTCTTAGCTTGGAAAGCAGGGTTTACAGGCAGGTAAACCTGCGTGTCTCACCCACATTGCAGGAAATATTCTAGATCCCCCTGCCACTTCTTTATTTTTTTATTTTTTATTTTTTAAAATATTTTACTTATTTATTCATGAGACACACACACACACACACACACACACACACAGAGAAAGAGAGAGAGAGAGGCAGAGAGAGAAGCAGGCTCCACGCAGGGAGCCCGACATGGGACTCGATCCCGGGACCCAAGGATCACACCCTGGGTCGAAGGCAGGCGCCAGACCACTGAGCCACCCAGGGATCCCCCCCCTTTTTAAAGACCCTGCCACTTCTCTAAATGGTGGAGTAAAAAGGAGGTGAATTTAAGAAGTTCAAGGAGAGAGGAGGAAATCCAGACTTCACGTGGGTCAGACATACGATGATGGCACATCACGGAAAGGAATTTGTATCCCATGAGTGATGCATGTGTATTGTGTTCTGTCCTGAATTTCTTTCTTCCCCTCCCTCTGCCCCTTCCACTGGGCTCGCTCTCTGACTCTCTCTCTCTCAATCTTAAATAAATAAATAAATAAATAAATAAATAAATAAATAAATATTTTAAAAAGTCACCTATTACATGTGATGGCATATTATGCAACCCAAACACAAAGAAAAGCAGGAAACCCTGCTGTTTGCAACAATGTAGATGGACCTTGAAGGCTTTACCCTTAAGTGAAATAAGCCAGACAGAGAAAGACAAATCCCATCGGATCTCATTCACATATGGAACCTAAAAAAAAAAAAAGGAACTCACAGACACGAGAACAGATGGGCGGTGGCCAGAGGTGGAGGGTGGGCGTGGTGGGCTTGAACGACCCCCTCCAGGTATAAGACGGACGAGGTCTAGGGGGTCCCAAGTACAGCAGAGAAACTCTGGTTAGTAATATTGTTTTGTGTATTCGAAAGTTGCTAAGACATTGGCTCGCAAAAGTTCCCATCGCGAGAAAAGATTATAATGACACGAGGTGATGGATGGTAACGAGACCTACCGCGGTGATGATTTCACAATATACACATGCGCCAAGTCATTGGATTGTACGCCTTGCACTCATGTCACCTTATAGGTCAAAAAAAAAAAAAAAGGTCATCTGGATGATGCCCTCCCCACCCCCAAGGACGTTGGTGTCCTGGTCCCTGGAACCTGCCCACAGTTACCTTCCTTGGCAAAGGGGAGTCCCAGCCGAGGCTGAGGGCCCGAGTTTAAGGCCAAGGCTGGGGAGAGGGGGTCCTCAGGGTGGGCCCGGGGGTCCCTGCTAGAGGGAAGTGCTGCGAGGCTCCCGAGGCTCGGAGGCCCACGCAGGGGGTGCAAGCCCTCTGGAAGCTGGCCAAGCCAAGGCAACGGTGTGCCCTTGGTCCCTAGAGGGAAGGGGGCGGTGCCGAGGCCTTGGTTCCTGCCTGCAAGCTCCCCTCTGCTCTTCGGCTCTCTGCGGCCGTACCCCCTGAGAGTTGGGGTGTTTGGGCCGCTACCCTTTGCATGATGTGCTACAGCAGCGGAGAGCATGCAGCCACCGCCACGAGTTGGCCCCTTCCTTAGGGACCTGTGCCAGGCCACCAGGGCGCCAGGGTGCCAAGGCCTCCACGGTGCCCTCTGCCCTCCCCAGCCTCACACTGGCCCCTGGAAGCAGCGCTCACACAGTCCGACCCCAGGGGTTCTCCTCCCGCTTCTGCTCCTGTTTACTGGTAGTTTTGGTTTTTTGTTTTCAATATTTTCTTTATTATTCATGAGAGCCCCAGAGAGAGGCAGAGACCCAGGCAGAGGGAGAAGCAGGATCCCTGGGGGAGCCCGACACAGGACTCGATCCCAGGACCCCGGGGTCACGCCCTGGGCTGAAGGCAGATGCTCAACCCCTGATCCTCCCCGGGCACCCCTGTGCAGGGTAATTTTTGCCATTCCTTCTGGGGGTATAACTTTCCTCCCCTTTCAGCCCCAGCGTGGCCAAAGCTGAGTTCTGCTGGATTTGAGGCTTTCTGTTGGCCTGGCCGCCAGGAGAGGAGGTGGGAGCGTGGCCTTAGGGGGACGTCCATTGCCTTGTGCAAGAGAAGCTTCCCAGTATCTCCCCACAGAAGGGGAAACGCTCATTCTTCTGTGGAGGTGGGGGGCACTTCTGTAAGCTTTTGGTGCTGGGCAGCGGCGAGGGGATCTGTAGAGCCAACCTTGGGGGTATCCACCCAGATGTCTTCATCCCATATTCCGGGGTCCCATCCAGAGACATGGCTTTTACTCAACTGACCTATTTGGGGTGAGGATTTGAATGTAGGATTCCAAGGACGGCACCGCACAAGCCAGCAAAATGGTGTAGTGGGCGTAGTGGACTCACTAAGCATCTGAGGTGAAGGGGACGAGGGGACGCCCTACAACATTCCGTGAGCAATAGATGCTCTCAGAGAAAAGATGAGGGCAGATTATTCTGGAGCCACCAATCCTGCTTTATTATTGAGATGTCTCCGGAGTTGTGCAACTCTAAGAATGGGGTTCAGAATACTCCCCTCCGTGATTTGCTTTTCCCCTGCAAGAGACACGATACTGATGAGGCCCTCGGGTTCCCTCAGCCCCTGGCTGTCTGTCCACCACCCTCAGATGCACACCGTCCTTCTGTGCAGCGTTAATACGACCTGGTGATGACCAACCCACTCCCCTGTCTTCATAAGACGTGTTCCCCAATATCCTTCAAATGCCCGAGTCGTTGTACTGTTGAAGGCATTGCCTCCCACCACGGCATTTCCCCCGAGGGGTAACGCCAGGGAAATCTCCCTCGAGTAGGCCGCCACCTGTGCCAGCGGCCCTCCAGGCCCTACGTTCCATCAAGGATGGAGTCGTCCCCACCCGTTGGGTCACGATCGCACCAGTGCTGAAACCTCACGGTGTTGGCACGCGGAAGGGGCACCCAAATGGCAGGCGAGCACATCCACAGAGCAGTGATCTTTCTTGGACCCCTTCTGGGATCACCTGCGTCACCCAAGAAGCAGATGCCCGAGGAGATTAGACGCACAAGAGATCATCTGCTGGGGTTAGAGAAGCTTCAGACTGCACTTGTGGAAGGAGAGGCGGGGAAGGAACGATGGCATCCGAGATCCTCGGGCTGATGGCGACTCTCTGAGCGAAGCTTGCTTGACCGGTGACTCCCATGACTTTCCTAGGCCCGTGGCCTTCGATCACCATCTGGGAGCAGCCCAAGAAGAGTGTGGCCCCGCTGTGCGCCCCGTGGTAGATCCGGCCTGGCCGCCGCTCCCTTCCAGGAGGTCTGAGTGGCATCCCTCCGTGGCCCCCTGTGCTTAACACCCTCCATTCGGGAGTGAAGCTGCAGGGCTTGAAACTTGACAGTGCCACTGAGGAGCCACGGGATTGGTTTCTGTAGGCCCTACCGTCACCCGCTGGACCGCGAGGGTCAGAGCACCTGTCTCTCAGGCACGCGGTGAGGCTGACAGGAGTGCATAGGTGTAAAAGGTGCAGAAGCAGCTGGGCACACAGAGGGTAGTGTAAGAGTAGCTATCGTAAGTTGTGGCTGAACCAGTCAAACAAACAGGGTCGGTAGCTCAAGAACCTGTATTTTTGCTTTGCGTCTACCTACATAGCGCTCTAGGAAATTCAGTAGGGTGTCCGCTCTATTCCTCTTTGTGTATTTGACAGATAATTTTGCAGAGTCCCCTGTGCAGGTCACAGGACTTTGCTGATCCTGTGGTGCCATCTCAAAGTTCACTCGGAGGAGTTCTGTGAATTCTCCGAAACCCTCATAAACTCAAAATGTGTGGCTACTGCGGGGTCGCTTTCATCTCATTCCCCTTGTTTCAGGGAACTCCGGTTCTAACTGGGAGATACATTTATAAGACAAATAATTGAAATATAAGGAGAATCTCTGGCTGGAGGTGGAGAGAGATGTCGCATGGCTCTATTCCCAGACTCAGTTCCAGGGTTGAGAATGAGGTAAACCCAAGCCAGCCCTCAACACAAGCTATTTACACAGAAAATGTTCACTCTCATCGTTTTGGATGTTAAATCTTTCTAAACTAGATGACACATTTCCCGATTTGATTAAGCCTAGGACTATAAGAAAAATTTAATTGTTCTTAATGCTCGGGGTCATCTTTATGGACATTAATCATCAAGCCGGGTTATATAGAGTGAAACATCTGGACTTTAACGTGTGTCAGACCTTTTGCCCCTGCGCTAAGGGGATTACCTACCCATTCCAGTTTCTTAAAATGGTTGTTATTGATTCTCGTTCGTGTCCTCTCTGCCGCCAGCTCTTGATATGAAGTGGTTGGTAAGCTTGCTGCTCAGGCCACCTGGCAGGGCGGGGGCTCGTCTTTGAAGTAAAGTAAAGGGTCTTTGTGGTCAGTCTGTGCTTCAGAAGCCTGGGTGGAGCTAAAGGATGTTTCCCATATGAACAGTTGATTATGGGAAAATTAATAGGTGGATCTTCTGCAAGATCTGGTTTCTAGGCTCAGCCCTCTCCCCAAGTAGATGGTATCTTGGCATCACTTCACCTTTGTCAGACTAATTGCCACATTTCAAAACTGGACATTTGGAAACCAGAAGTCCCAGAGTGATGGATGCAGCGTGATGGATTTGGGCAGCAGGCCGTGTTTATGATCTCCGTGTTGTGAATTGGCAAGGTAGCTGGGCAAGTTACTTAACTCCTTTGCATCTTTTCTGTCTCCTTATCCGTTTCGGTGGCTAGCGACATAGGTGTCACAGTTGCGGTGGAGTGTGGGTAGGACTCACATGGGAGGCTTTGCTCACAGGGTCTGGCCAGCAAGTAGAGAACACTTCCTTTGAATTCAGTGCCTGCAAGGTCAGAATTCCCTAGGCTGGTCCAAAGTCTCTGAGTGTCATTAGCCAAGCAGACCACTGGATGTCACACTTGATCTAAGTTAGCACACACCCACTGTCCCCCGCACCTTGGCTTGGACCCTTGCAGGCTTGTAGAGGTGGAGTAAGCCATAGGGATCTTTGAAACCAGGCTCGACTGCAGGGCCACAGCCAACGTTTCGTCTCACGTGCATTTTATTCTTTTCAGTTTCCATGAACCTTGAATGCATCGAGGCTCCGTCCTATTCCCTACGGTCCTCCTTGGGCCCTTCCCTCGTGTGGGTTACCCACCGGTTCCCCGAGGCGATCAGGTGAGGAGCACCCACTCTCATCTTACAGAGGTGGAGACTCACTACCTGACACTGTCGCAGGTTAACCAAGGACACAGGCTCCAAGTTCAGAGTAAATGTGGGACTAGAAGTCCTGTCCCTGGACTCCCAGGTTGGCCCCTGGCATAGAGCCAGGCACTTTAGACAGAAATCGAGATTAGGTATGCTTAGGACGTTTCCGTCGTGCAGAAGCAGATGCGAAGCATCACTATCTGATCGAAGCTCCGTCCTAGGCTCTGTCCCATGACAAGCTTCGGAATATTTTGGCTGTCATGTTGGCTTTGGATTGAACGCTTCATCTCAGGAATTTGGTTGGGGCGACGGGGGAGATGGACATTGCAGCAAGTTTTGGCCGTTGCAGTGTGTTTCCCAAGGCGCTTAGCAGAGATACTTTAGGCTAACAATAAAGTCCACAACCTCTAACAGGAAACCAGTAAAACAAGACAAGGGTCATGAATTATCCCAGCTCTTATCAGAAAAAGCAAGCCGTCGGAGCTCAGTACGGGCACTAATAAGTTACAGTGTAACCACACACGCACGTTTACATTTTCCCAACTGCCAGATGGAGGATAAGCCAAGGGTGCACACGCCACCCGCTGCGTTTGGAGAGAGCAGGTCGGGGAGGGTAATTCTCTCTCGGCGTTAGGTTTCCCTGGCTGTGGAGGGCCGCAGAAGGTTATTTCTGGGTTTATGTCAGCAGAATCGCCTGCAGGAGCTACGAGATAAGAGCAAATCAGGCTTCCATTGAGGATGTTTTTACTGGTTTTACTGTGGGGGGCCCTGGGCCCACACGGCGTGGGGAGCTAGAGTCTCTTCCCTGGGGATCGGAAATGCGGGGGGTGAGCCACCCCTGGCTTGTTAGTCCACGGGAATTTTGGAGGTTCGGAGGGAAAGCACACAGGCCGCGTCTTTAAAGCCTGTTTTGGAGAATCCTGAGGTCAGGGAGTCAAGATAGCAGAGCCTCTAGAACAGTTATTAAAGAGCATCGCGTCCCTTCACGTTGCAGAACCAGAAATGCGGGGCCCAGAGGTGATAGGTTGCAATTCGCTGAACCAATATTTTTCCTTTTTTTTCTTTTTCTGCTAATATACTTTCTTGTACCCAGATCACCAGAGTCGTCACCCCTTGACCTCTGTAGTGACTCTGTCCCTTGTACTCTTTTACTATTTATACACATTTGTTTGTTATTTTTTCTGTTTATTTTTATATTGAGTCTTGCTGACACCCTAAACCACACATCACAAAACCGTACAAGTGTTGATGTTTTGATATGTCTATACTCACGAAGTCCCCACTGCAGCTAAGATGCTGAGTGCAGCCCCCCGCCCCAGAGGGTGCCGCTGCTGCTGGGGGACCCCTCCCTCTGCCCTCTGCCCCACACCCCTGCTCTGCTTTCCCTCCCTGGAGGAGGCTCTGCATACTCTGGGATTTTACATAAAGGGAATCACACAGTGGGCACTCTCCTTGTCTGCCTTCCTTCATGTAGGGTCCTTATTTTGAGATTCATCTATGTCCCAGCACGCATGGAGAGTTCATTTTACCTACTGCTGAGCAGCATTCCTTGGATAAAGGTATTGCAATTTATTTGTTTATTCAACTGTTGATAAATGTTTGGGGTTTTCCCAGTTATTGGCTATTTCGAATAGAGCAGCTGTGAACATTCACGTTTGGGTCTTGTATTTCTGTCTTAATGTACTGGCGGGAAACCCCAGCACAGCATTGAAGGGACGTGGAGACTGGATCTGTCCTCATGAGGAAAGCCGAGAGAGTTTCACCATTAGCATGAGAGTTAGCTGTCCAGAGCCTGGGTGGCTCAGTTGGTTAAACCTGTGCCTTTGGTCGTGATCTCACGGTCCTGGGATCCGGTCCCATGTCGGGGTCCCTGCTTCTCCCTCTCCCTCTGCCTGCTGCTCCCTATGCTTGTGCCCTCTCTCTGTCAAATAAATAAATAAAATCTTTAATATATCCTAAATATATATTTCATATTAATGTTCTAATTATTAATTTATTAATATTTTAATTAATTATAATTATATATAATTAATATTAATTATTATTAAATATAAACATATATTACATATAAAATCTATAAATAATATTATATGAATTACACAATTTAATTAAATATAAATTATAATTATATTAACATACAATTAATTATAATTAATATTTTAATTAATATCAATATATTTTAATATTACTATATTTTATATTGATAGAAATATTAAATATATAACCACACACACATATAGATGGTTATATATAAATATGGTTAGCTGTAGATTTTTTGGTAGCTGCCCTTCATCATTTTGAGGAAGTTCTCTTTAATCCAATGGGGTTACACATTATTATAATCATAAGGGTCTGAAGTTTCTTTGTTTGATATTGGGGTAAAGCTGGCTTCATAGAATAAGCAGGAAAATATTCCTTCCTTTTCAATTTTCCAGAAGAGTTTGCATAGAATTGGTATTTCTCACTTAAATATCTGATAGACTTCACCAGCGAAGCCATATAGACATGAAGTTTTCTTTGTGGGGATGTTTTTATCTTCAAGCTTAATCTCTTTAATAGCCGGTGGACTAGGAGCTCCTGGGTGGCTCAGTGGTTGAGCATCTGCCTTCGGCTCAGGGTGTGACCCCGGGGACCCGGGATCTAGTCCAACATCGGCTCCCTGTACGGAGCCTGCTTCTCCCTCTGCCTGTGTCTCTGCCTCTCTGTGTCTCTTATGAATAAATAAATAAAATCTTAAAAGAATAAAGTAGCCGTTGGACTACTCACGTTCTCTATTTCTTCTTGATTAGGCTTTTGTAATCTGTGCCTTTCAAGGAATTTGCACATTTTTTAAACTGTGGAATTTCTTTTAACACATTTGTTCATAACACATTCCTCTATTACCTTTTTAGTATCTGCAGAATCTGTGGTGTCTTAGTTAATTTGCTGTCTTTTCTTCTCTTTTTCCTGATCAGTTTGGCTACCGGCTTACAAATATTATCGATCTTATCAAAGAACTACCTTTTGGTTTCATTGATTTCCTTTATTGTTTTCCTGGTTTTTATTTTATCGATTCCCATTCTCATCTTTATTATTTATTTCCTTCCGCATGCTTTAGTTTGCCCTTTTTCTACATTAAGAAATAATTGGATCCCTTCTTTCTAATATATGTGTGTAGGGCTCTACCTTCCTCCCTAAGTACTTTGGTGGTATCTCAGATACGTTGGTATGTTGAATTTTCGTTTTCATTCAGTTCAACATATATTCTAATTTTTTTCTTTGGATCTTTTATTTTTAATAAAAATTAAAGTATATTACTTAGCATCCAAATATTTGGGTATTTTCTAGATACCTTTCTTTTTTTGACGGGGGTGGGGGGGTGGGGGGAGTGGTTTGGTGCTTTTTTTGTTGTTCTGTTTGTTTTTAAACCAGGCTCCACACCCTACGTGGGGCTTGAACTCCCAACCTTGAGATCAAGGATCACATGCTCTACTGAGTGAACGAGCCAGGTGCCCCTTCCAGATATCTTTCTTTCACCGATTTTAAGTTTTGATTCTATTGATCAGAATCTGTATGACTGGAAATCTTTGAAATTCACTGAGATTTCTTTTACAGCCTCACATACGGTCTATCCAGGTGAATACTCTCTGTGCATTTGAAAAGAATATATATTCTGCTGTTGGCCGGTGGAGCAGTATATGACTGTTACATCAAATTAGCAGGCGGTATTTGTCAAATCTTTCATGTTTTCACGGATTTTCCTATTTGTCCCATAGATCACTGAGAGTGATATTTCAATCTGCAACACAATCGTGCATTTCTCTAGTCCTCCTGTCAATCTCCTCGGTCTTTGCTTCCCGTGCTGTGAGGCTCGACTAGTGAAGTTGTCAACATTTAGGATTGTTCTGTCTTCTTTAAACAAACTCTTTTATCATTCTGGAATAGACGTCTTTATTCCTGGCCATAATCTTTAATGTGTCTTTTTAATTTTTTTCTGAGTATGTGTAGCCTGGTGGGGTGAACCTGGAATTATGTGCATTAATACACAGATTGAGGAATTTCCCCTCCCCAGGATCCCTTTCTGGGATTTTTCTTATGTTCTGTCTCCAGGGACTCCTTTGCCTCTTCCCTTTGGCTAAGAGGATGTGCTTCTGAGTGTTGTCTTCCTGTGTGTCCTCCTGAAGCTCTACACTACAGGCTCTGCCCTCCGGGCACGGAGGCAAGAGAACATGGTTCAAATGAGGGTTGACTCCAGACTCTTGCTCCTCTGCAGGAAGGAGGAGGCTTCTTTGGGTTGGGGTGGGGTGGGGGCATCTCTGTGCTGCTTCATCCTGGCAAGGAGCTCAGGGGTGGGCAGGACTGGGAGAGGAGGAAAAAAAAAAGAAAAGAAAACACAAAGACAACGCTGCCCCCTCGCCTGCACTGCTTGGTTCTTCCTTTCCTGGGCCTCTGGTTGCAAAGGGGGCCTTCTCTTGGAGGTTTTAGTGCTCTTACTTGTAAAATTTTGTGACTCAGGTCACCCTCAGGTTACATCCCAAGGAAATAAAGGAGAAAATAACAACAATAACAGAAAAGTCACTACCATTATGGATCAGTCTTCAAGTTTTGCCTTTCGCTCTCGAGCTCTTGCTAGAATTTCTTGCTGTAATCCTTGGGGGCAAGAGACAGTTGGGTTACTTGTATGGACAGCACTGGGAGCCCCGGAGCCTGATTTCCCCTTGTTTCTTAGAGAAGTGAGCCTGGAAGTTTCCATCAGAACCCGACATCGTCTCTATAGCACTTTTTGTAAAACGTTTTTTAATGTGCATTTGGTGCCAACTTTTTTCTAGAGCTGTATCAAAAACTAGAAACCTATACTCACATCACAATGTAGTTTTGATAGGGGTGTTTTGTTTTTACTAGACAGGATTGGGTATAACCATTGAATTAAATGTAGCAAATATGTCCTCAAAAAAAAAAAAAAAAGACATCTCTTTATTTGGTTTTCGCCATGTCCGACGCTGGGCAGAGCGCTCTAATGTGCACGATCTCCACGCATTCTTACCCCAGCCCTCTGGAAGAGATATTACAATTTCTCTTTAATAGATGAGGAAACAGAATCACATAGTTCAGGTTTCTCCCAGGCTTCCAGCAGTTAGTAATTGGCCGCCGGGTGCCCTCTGGCCAGCTCGCAGGCCTGTGCTCTGGCCCCTCCATGGGGTCGCGTGGGATCCCAGAGAACCATTGGAACCATGTCGAGGTGGACCTTAGATGCCATTTTTCCATAATTGAGTTAAAAAAATTTTTTTTTTCGTAATTGATTTTTGACTGAGCTCCCGTCCAATGGGGCAGGGACGGGCAAAAACTTGCCAAGCTTGGTGGCCCCCTTCTTGAGGCGGTGCTGCAGTCTTCGGCACCCTACACAGCAGTGGGAGGTGATCCAGATCTCCTGTGTTCTTGGATCTTTGGGTCTCTTTCTCCTCTCTCCCCTCCCCGTTCTGTCTGGGAGACGAGGTGCAGGCATTCTTCCCCTTGCTTTTCCATGATACTCAGTCTCTACCATCAATCACTCTCTCCTGCTCTTTGACCTCCTCCAGAAACCCCGTAAATTCTTTGAATTGCTAAAGTTTTTGGAAAACCAGAGCCAGGAAGGCTGCACACAGTCTGTCTGATGTTTGGCCAGATGCCTTCACTGCAGCAGTGATAGATGGGCTCGCTGGGAACCGGGGCAAATGCGGCGAGGACTAAGTTAGCCTCTTCCCTCCCCTCCCTCTTCTCTGCTCCCCTGCATCCCTTCCTTTCTCATTCATCCCTCCCTTCCTTTCTTCTTTCTCCTCAGTCAGCATTTTTGAGCAACTCCTACGAGGTATATACAACTTCCCTAGCTTTTATTCTTCTTAGTACTGGGCCTATGCTCCTGGATCCTGACAATAACAGGTCATTCAGAAATTTGGAAATTGGGTTGGCTTCACAGGGTAACGTATAGAAGTGTTGGGTGACTCCGTTGTGCACCTGACACTAATGTAACACAGGATGTTAACTAAGTATGGGATGAAAATAAAAACTTAAAAAAAATTAAATTAGGGCAGCCCCGGTGGCGCAGTGGTTTAGCACTGCCTTTGGCCCAGGGCATGATCCTGGAGACCCAGGATGAAGCCCCATGTCGGGCTCCCTGCATGGAGCCTGCTTCTCCCTCTGCCTGTCTCTCTCTCTCTCTCTCTCTCTCTCTCTCTCTCTGTCTCTTATGAATAAATAAATAAAATCTTTTAGAAAACCTTAAAAAAAATTGCGTTGGTTTCTGTGATTCTGCAGAATAGCTCTGGTGACTCTGCTGCTAAACCCACTTGTGTTCACTGTAACTTTATAACTTTTTACTCTTGTATCCGTTCGTTATCCATTGTTCACAGCAAATTATCCCCAAACCCAGTAATTGAAAACACTTATGATGCCACAGCTTCATAGGGTGGACGTCCAAGTGTCCCAGAGCTCTGTCCTGTGCTCCAGGCCCTCTCCTCCTCTCAGCCACCGTGTGGACCCAGGCTGTGGTCCATCAAGGCTCCACTGAGACCACACCTGCTTCCAGAGCTCGGTCACCTGGCTGGGGGCAGCCCTGGGTTCCTCACAGGCCGTCGGCTGTCGGCTGCCTTGGGGTCCTTGTCCTACGTGCCTTTGCACAGCACAGGTCACGCCCCAGCAGCTGGCTTCATCACAGTGAGGGAGCAAGGCCAGAGAGCTGGGAAGCATACTCTGTTATAACCTCATCTCAGACGTGCTATCCGATTCTATCCATCAGAGGCCAGCCCCCAGACGCAGCCTGCCTTCGGGGGAGGAGGTTATGCAGCGGGGTCAAGACCAGGCGGTGGGACCCGGGGCACTGTCCCTACCACAAATGTGCCTTCAACGGGTGACTAGACTCCGAGAAATTCTGAGACAAACTGACAGCTTCCTTCTAGTTGGGGAAGGAAGGGGGTGCCACGCCCAGGGCCTGCTGACCTCAGGTGCTTTGGTTCATCTCACCCTCATGTCTTTCCTGGGGCAGGGGTTGTGACAGGCACTGCTGTTGCCCTGCAGTACCCATTATTCCATTCCTCCCCAGCAGAAGTGTTCCTTATGGTCACCCAGATGAGGACCACCTTCCACATCTTGTCCCTGGGCATGGCCCTTGCTGGGCTCTGCCGGGAGAGGGGATGGAAGCCCCTGGGAAGTGTGGCACCTGGTGGTCGGTCTCCTTAAGGGAGAGCTAGCTAAGGCTCCTTCCCTCTCCCCTCTTACCCTTCCTCTGTCCTTGTATTTGGAATGCACAGGCCATCATCTTAGCCCTGAGGTCAGATCCTACAGGGAAGGAAGACCTTCTGTTCCTAACGCCCTGAAGCGTTATACCCGCATCCTACTACCTTTTGGGACTTTTGGGGGCCAGCGAATAGCTACCTTATGCAAGCCACTGCCACTGCTGTCCCTGGCAGCCAGACCCAGTCCTAGCTAACTCGGAATTTAGTACTTAGAAGTGGGGGGTTACCTGCAATAGAAGCAGAAATATGCGGGGTTGGCCTGGTGCAGGGTTTGGGGGAACTTGTTGCAAAAGGCCAGGTGGTAAATATTTTAGACCTCACGGGCCACCTAGGGTCTTGTCACAGATTTTTCCTTTATGTTTAAAGCTTTTTTGTTTGTTTGTTTGTTCTTATTGAAGTTCGATTTGTCAACATATAGTATAACACCCAGTGCTCATCCCATCAAGTGCCCTCCTCAGTGCCCGTCACCCACCCAGTCACCCCTTACGCTTGCCCACCTCCCCTTCCAGGACCCTTTGTTTCCCAGAGTTAGGAGTCTCTCCTGGTTTGTCTTCCTTTATGTTTAAATGACCTTTTAAAATGTAAAAGATGTCTTGGCTCAGCCCTTTGAAAAGATCACAACCATTCCTTGCTCAAGGACCAACAGAACACATAGCAGTGGGTTCAGGGGCTGGAGGGCTGGTTTCTGATCTGGGTTCTTGTCCATTAGGGATGGGCCAATGTTGGCCTCAGAGCCCACAGACCTTGCTGGAGTCATGCTTTCTCACTATCTGCACTTTCTGAGAACTTCTCTTGTTTTCTTTATTGACTGGGAAATAATGCGCCTGATTATTAAATGTTACCTCTACCCTCAGGAGAGGCACAGAGGGCACTTTCATAAAAGATGCAAATGTAAAGAAATGGCCAAAAAAAAATACCTGCAATGTTAGGTCATTAATATTTAAGTATTTACTCCAAAGGAGTAAAACTGTAGCACTCAGGAAAGAAGAAAAAGAAATCAGCAACTCACATTGGTACTTTTAAAACTTTATAATGTTACTTGAAAATTCAACTGAAACCACTTTGTCATCTTGAAATTACACGAGTCATCACAATACTGCATTACCTTTCATTTCATGTGATTTATGATCCTGTGGTACCATTATGTTTACATCTTCCAAACCAATGATCATTTTCCCAATGAACGGATGTTGTAATTTTACTTAGTACATTTAGACCGACCAGAGTTCTATAAAATACTGTACTCAGAGTACAAAAATAAGTGCCTTTTGCACCTTCTTTAATACTGTTTTTAATCTCTCTCTCTCTTTTGGTACCTCAGCTAACTAACGTCACATAAATAAAGTCATTAATAACAAAAAAGGACAAGAAGCAAGAGATGGTTAAACACCTGGAAAAGAGAAATGCATATTGCCGACAGTATTATTTTAGTTGGCAGGGAATAATGATACCTGGCTCTACTGCAGGCAGAAAAGTAGGAAAAAAAAAAAAGTCATGAAGGAATAGAAACAAAATTACCAATAATCACATCAAACATTTAAACCCCTGATAACGATAGATTGATTTCAATACACTTATCTGCGGCTCTTATCCTACCATCCCCCAGATCTCTTAGGAATTACAGTGGAAAGTGCCAAATTTCAAAATAAAATGTACATCTGAATAGAACATGTATACTTCATTGCAGGTCATTTATTGCAAAACATATAGATGAGGCTTGTTAAGAAGATTTTTGAATTTTATAAACACGAGTATATTTAGAAAACAAAAAAAGAAAAAAAAAAAACGAAAAAAGACCCCAAAATAATTAATAACCAAAATGTGTTCAAGAGAACAGCCAAGCTTGAGTACCTGGTCTTTAACATCACGAATCAGCATGCGAACTTGTCAGTCGCGTGTTTTAAAGCTTCTGGACCTCTAATAAAAATCGTTCCTTCTTTTTTTTATTTTTTACACTACCTTTTGTATTTCTCCTGGGGAACATACTTGAAGACTCATTTTACTTGAACAGCAGTAATAATAGGTGAAGAGTTAAAATGAATCTCTAAAAGGACTTTTGGTGTCCAGCTAGTATTTGGCAATAATAATTGAATCTTAAAATTTAGAACAGAGTTTGATTTCATGGTGGGGATTCTAAGTGAAACGAGCTGCCAACTGGTGAACCTAAGTGCAATCATATTCAGTTTATAAAAACGCAGACCGCAGACCGGTCTGGATCGCCAGACCGTGTACCCCGTTGTGGAAATAGGCGCACACCGCACACACGTTCATAGTTCCTGGCGTTAGAGAAGGTGCGTAGTGAATACAGAATGATCATACACCCTAGGGGGTAGAGCTTGTGGGTTTATAGCAATAGAAGATTAGGATTCGCTTAGTTCTTAATATTAGCGAAGAAAATAAAAGAGTAAGAAAAGAAGTACAGAAACAGGAAGATACCTGGCAGTATTATTTTCCATTAAGAAATATTTGAAACTTCATATGAGATCATCTGAGGATTTGGTCAAGTTCATGGGCAAGCGTAATGGAAGGGGAGAACAAGTGTCGGAGCAAATCTGCAAAACACGGAAGGGAAATGACAATGTGCCTTGTAAGATGAAGGTTTAGGTTGCGAGTCCTTTCTGGCGTGCGGTGTGAGGGGCTTGGTTTACGGAGGAAGCAAATCCTCTGAAGACCCTCCTCAGGCCCTGGCTCTCTGGGCCTCTGTCCCACGTGGCCCCAGGGTTGGGGGGCGCTCGCTCTGTCCACTGAAGGCACAACTGGGGACCGAGAGTCCGGGAACTGGGAAGGACTATAGGACCAGGAAGGGGTTGTGTATGGGGTCCCTGGACAGGCAGTGGCCAGAGGGTGACCACCAAGGAGAAGATGACACGTTCCTGTCTATTCACTAGGCTCTCAGCCCCATCAGAAGGAAGTTATTGGGACCTTTTGCTTATTGGAGAAGAGACAGCCAGTTCTACAAGATTAAGAAAGAAAGAAAAGAAAAGAAAAGAAAAGAAAGAAAAGAAAAGAAAAGAAAAGAAAAGAAGGAAAAGAAAAGAAGGAAAAGAATAGAAAAAAGAAAAGAAAAGAAAAGAAGGGAGCCATAAAAATGGGGTCACGGCACATTGTCTACATTCAGGTGCACTTGTGACACGAAGGCTTGTGGTTCACAAGGGCAAAGCAGGCTGCCCAGCCAGTGGGGACGTGCCGTCACCCACATAGCACTAAACCCAGAGTGGGGCTGATGTTCTTCTGGGTATCCAAGAGCATCCTGCTGGCAGCTGACTTTTTTTTAAAGGCCCGTTTCTTGGCATCTCCCCTCCCCTTAGACAAGGTAACACATGTGAAGAGAGGACGAGGCATCATAGTCTTTTTCTCGACTTCTCTCCCAAAATGAGAGAACGGTGAGAGAGGGAGAAGCAGGAGGGTTCTCAGTGTCATTCCGGGCACGGTTGAATGAACGGAGGCTGCTGGTTTCCCGAAGAATAAGTGAATTAGTTTTCACTTCTAGACAGCTTACTCATTTCTCCTCACTATTAGCTGAAGCTTCAGGTGTTCTCTCATCTTCTCTGCAAAGCTCAGGGCACCTGGAGATGCATAAAGCCCGCATGCTCCCCTAAATGAGTGTGTGTGTCCGAGGTGTGCACTGCTGTCCCTCTTAAACGCACACATTCTACTCTGTAAGAAAAAGCTGGCTTTTAAAACGGACATTTTGGGAGCAACAGACTATCCTGTACCCATGTTTTTATTTTTATTTATTATTATTTTTTTTTACCCATGTTTTTATTGAATGAAATTTCTAAAAAAATGTTTTACTCCATAAGTAAAGTGATAGGGCATGGGGGTCGGAAAGTCTCCTTTGACTTACTGTAGCAGGACTTGCTTTGCTTTGCTCTAATGTTGGCGAATATAAACATATATCCTGGTGGATGCATCCCGTTGTCTAAGGCTATGTTCTTGCAAAGCTCAAAGCATGTCTGGACATCACTGGGATGAAGTAAAATCTCGGCATCAGATTTGGCGGTGGGTTCAACGAAACACAGTAAATCACTATTGCCCGTCAGGTAGGAATGTTGGTTGCCCTGTTTCTCTGTCTTTCCATGGTACATTAAAATTCCTAAATTATGCTATTAATATGAATATTTTCTTTCAATGGGATCACAAAGTTCACTAAAAGTGTCACAGTTGAAGCTTAGTTTCATCTCGAACAGATTGTATCTCCGATACATAAAAATGTATCCGGAAGATATATGAAAAAGTACCAGGTCTTCAGGTTGAGTTGCAGGTTACCTTTCATCTCCTGGGAATTTCTGTATGGATGCGAGGAGGGGATAATTCATATTATCTTGGGGGTCATTGTTCACGTTTAGTTGTAGGTTGCTTATGGAACACCTTGGGTAGGCCTGGAGTCGCGCAGCAGTGATACATTTTATCAGACTTCGTAGCTTTGCGTACAAGGACAATTTACTTGCAATACTTTCTTGACTGACCCTTATTCCGGAGAACCGCCCCGTCCCCCATGGATTCACATTGTGACCCTGTGAGCCAAGACTGAACTATAAAATAGTTATTGAAAAATAGCGTGAAAATGAATATACGTCGGACGTTATTGGAGGTGATATTTATGGAAAACTAAGAAGTCTATGTGATTGGAAGAACGTATGTATTTTTTCTTTTAAACTTTTAAGTAAAACTAAAACTAATTTCCTGAGTAACTATTGTCAAGACATAGCTATAGTGTGATTTCCATCCATCATTAAAAAGTCAAAGAACTGTGGTTGCTTAGGGTTGTTTTCTTAACACGAGGTAGCTTTCTAGCAGCATTTTGGGTGCTTTTACCCAAACACGGTGTGGTTTGCCGTGATACCAGGTTTGGGTAGGGGTGGGACTTAAAGATGGTCTTTTAGTGATAGGAATGGGGTGGGAAGCAAGCACAGCAATTTGAGAATAGGCAGCATTTTTACAGGTAAGAAAATAAATGTCTCATCTCACAGTTGATTTTTAATTTTCACTAAGCTTTTCATTACCAAAATTTAGAAGCTCAATTCTAACTTACTAGATGCTTCTAAATTATTGGTTTGGGTATTCTGTTATCACTTGGTTGGTTGACTCATTTTATTTTTATTTTTATTTTTGGTTGGCTGACTCATTTGAATTTCCTCTATAAAGAGTTTTTTCCCCCCCTACGAAGCAATAAAGTAAGAAATAACAACAAAAAAATAGATGTCGATGCACAAGAATTTCCAAAGTCCAAAAACATAAACATCACGCAAAATAAGCCTTTGGTTCCACACATGATTTTTAACAATCCTATTTTTTGAAGTTTCAAACTCGTTAGAGCCGTATAATGAGTTTGTGGAGCTCTGTAGTTGCTCTCCGTTACTTAATTTGGACACAGTAAATACACACGGATGGCACAGTAGACACATTGATACTTCCTATGAGTATGTTCTAATGGAATTCAGAATATTTTCTAGATCTTACTAAAACCACTTCTACTCACTCGAATAAAATCAGTCCTTAGGAGGTTAGTGTACAAATACTTGTGTTTCCTTAAGCAAGGGTGTTCCCATAGCAATTTTCTTGATACTTTGCCGTTTTTGTATATTTAGGTTTCTGTTCTTAGTCTTAAAAAAAATTTTTGATGATTTAATCTGGAATAATGCTTCTTTTTTCTCGTAAGAGATTCCCATATTAACTAATTGTTCGTTCTGATTAAATTTAAACCTCCTCTGGATCAGACCTTCGACTTGGCACTGGCTGGACATGCAGAGCACTGTTTTCTATATTTGAAGATTTTAAAAGAACATTAAAACGTTCACTCTTGTAATCTGGAATGCTTTTTTGGACTAAGTAGGAACTTGCCTGCCCCAAGGTCATTACTCTTTCTGAGTATAAAAGCAGGTCTGTGCGGGAATGTAGATTTGGACCTCAGAACTGCTGATGGGAGAATTTTTCACTTTCTCATTTAAAAATATTCGTTTGGTCCAAGAGTTAGTTTGAAGCCAATTATATTCGAGTTTGTACTTCTTATGAGATGAATATTTGCAAAACTATGAGTTGGCTATCCGTTTTGCCTTAGACAAATTTTTTTCTTGCATTTTTCTGTTTAATGAAAGTGAAATAAATTAAAGAAAACATTAAGGGTTGGCTGGAAATGGACAGACCAGAGCCGTTCCCAAAGTGAGCTGCACATTGAAATCACCCAAGATCTTGAAACACCGAGGCCAGGCTCCTGCTCCATGGTACCCTACCTAATGGGTGCCAGGCGTCATCTTGGCATGGCGCTCTGCAAGGTAGTCCAGCTGTTTCGAATGCGCAGCCAAGCTCGGGAACCACTGGCCTCTGGAGTACGACGAACAAAATGTAAAGCCAAAAGCACCAACCTTTCAGAGTGTGAGCTGCGGCCTTGGGGTCTTTGATATCTGAATGGACTTAATGGAACTGAACAGTTACAAGGACTTGCAATGATTATTGGAATTGAGCCGATTTTGACTAGAATCTGGGCTGATGTTGAATCCCAGGAGTCCATTCAAGAGTTGACAAATTTTTCTGTCTTTGGGTTTATGTTTCCCTTTGAGTCCTGTAGAATTTTACCAGGGCCAAGGGACTTTTTTCCCCCCCGGAAATTCTGGTACCATATGTCTTAAACCACGAATGAGACAGAAGCAGTAGTGATAGGTGTTTGGAGTTCAGACCTCGATTGTTTCTGTTTTGAACAAAAAGCAGTCATTTACAACAATGGCAAGAAAGTAGTGCCTCTGCTCCCTCCAATCCCAGTTTTTGTAGCACCTACATCCCCAGGAGATGTTTCTGCAGAGAGGCCCTAAACCCATGGGATTTTGGTCACTAACATCCTTGCTGGGGGTCTAAGAATCCGCTTCTAATCAGCAGTGGCAAGTTTAAGGTTTTCTGTGATGCCTTCAAGACCAAAGGACTCAGATATTGTAAAGCTGTCTGACACTTGTTGAAAACAGAAGGAAGGGAAGGCAGAGGATTTCTTGGCAGATTTAATATAAGAGGTTAGACAGTCCAAGGCCAGCCCCAACTGTCTCTGAATGCTGGATGCTGGTCTGGGTGCTGCAAGAAGACCAAAGAAATGAGAGTAGATCTTCACGTCTCTGTTTGAAATGACTTTTCAACCCATTTGCTGAATAGGAAAAAGCATCCTAGGGTATAGTTTGTATATTTGATGTGCTATTTTTTTTTTATGGCATGAGATACGAGCAAAATGAAACTGGTATGAAAACAAATCCATGTGGATGAGTCAAAATGTTTGAAATGAGAAGCCATTTTAAGTTGGGATGATTACTGTGTTGGAGGATCCTTGGGAAGGGTAGGTGCTCCAGGGAAGAAGAGGTGTGGGCTGATGAGCTTAATAAACAGGCTTGGATTCGTTTTATCCTTATCTGTACCACATCACATTGAATTCCAGGAGGTCCCCAGGGGACGTGGGTGACAGGGCCTAGGATGGATAGAGGAGGTAGGATTTTGCACCTGAAGTGATGCTGGCCCCATCAAATCTTGGGCTGTCTTTCATAGGTTCTGACCTGAGATGGAGATGCCCATGCAGTGGGCAACGGGGTAGGCATTTCTGACAGCATCCTCCACCCTCCCCTTTCCTGTCTGTGACTTTGTGGATCACAAAAGCAGCTGTGAGCTGGGGTTAAGACTCTGGAGTTTACTTGCCTCCCTCTGTTGCTCCTGCCGGGCCAGGTCTGCTCAGCCCCCTGAACATTTGCTGGTTAAAAGATCTCTCTTCATGTCGATGCATGCCCACGTCACTCAGGAACCTGGGAGAAATAACTTTTGGGGGGCACTGGCTCTTAAGATTTCTGTCAGGCAAAAGGCTTCTTGACATCTCATTTCACCAGGAATATGTCCTCATGTCATGACTAGAATTAGCATAAGCTGCACGGTCTCAGGAAGGGCATCCCTTTAGAAAAAGTATGACTTCTGATCATAAGGAAACTCAGTGAGAGGTTTATTTCTTCTAGATAGAGTTTTGTGTGTCTTAAATTAAAAGAAAGTTATCTTCAGAAGGCTCCATATCCATCCCCTCGGGCAGTCACTGCAAAAGTGGGGTAGACCTCATACGTCGTATATGCTAAGTCTTGTCCAAGGGTCACTGCTTGCTTGAGCTGGGCTGCGGACACAGGTGCCGTTGCGTTGGGAACAGCGTATCCTGGAGGAGGAGGCAGAGAAAACTTCATCGAAAGCCATTCACATTTGCTCCCTGTTGGCTTGTTGTCTACTTTTTTGGAATTTGAAAATTTAACGCCACTTCAGGCCGAAAGTCAATATGGACATCTTAAAAAGTGAACTCGGGACATAGAACCTAGACTCATTGACTAGGGGACAGACAGCGTTCCTCAAAGTGAGGTCAGCCATGTGTGCCAGAACCACCGCATGCTTAGAAAATTGGAAACACTAGGGACGGAGTCCAAGAAACAGAAACCTAACAGGATGCCAAGCTGATTAAAGCTTGAGATTTTAGAACTTTTTCAGAGGCTCTCAGAGTTTATAAAGGAGGGGAGGCAATCGGGGGTCTGATTGTCTGATGGGTTGGCAGGGCTGAGGGGTGGGGCTCTGGGGGTCGGCTTCTGTACCCGCATCCCCACCTAAATGAAATGTTGAAAACCATTGCCCTTTCCCAAGAAGGACCTAGAAGGCCTGGGTAGACCAGTAGGAGAAATATGGCAAGTTTCAGTGCGCTTCTACACAGCACCCTGAAAGCAGATACTTGGCCTCTTTCCATGTAGACCCTACTGTGAAGGGCAAGACCATTTTGCTTCACCACCAAGTTGGTGAGGTGTGAGGTGTTTTCAGATGATGCTCGTCTTCGCCACCAGACAGCCAAGGGTCTGAGTGGTAAGGAGGGCATCATGTGCGGTCACACTAGGATCATGTCTGCCTGATTGCCATTCACTTTTACAGAAAAGGGCATAATAAGTGCTATTATATAAACGCAGTTGTTTCCGTGTTAACGTTTTAGGTCAAAATTAAGCCATTTCTGACATGATCCAAAAAATATGAAGATGGCAAGAAAAAGAGGGAAATTTACTTAAGCAACAAATGGGGGACCTGATTAAAACAACAACAACAACAACAACAACAACAACAACAAAACCATACAAAAAAAAAAAAAAAAACCTTGTCCATTTGGTTTATGTGCTGCGGCCGTCATCCCAACCCCAGACACATTGATTTCTTTCTGGTGGCTTCTCAGGAAGTGGTGGCAGGAAGCTGGCTGGACTATTTTTTAAAAAAATTAAATCCACTCCTTGGCTTGTGCACTTTGGCCAGTAATGCTGACTAATGCACTACTCAAGTATGGTATGTTTTCCAAGGATATGAGAAATGTGCTACCAATTACTTTCATAATTTTGGAAATAGCGTTTCTAAGTAAGCGAGAAAGAAATACACATCTGTAAGAGGGGTACGTGTGTGCCTGTGTGGTGTAGATTTTATCGTGGGGGGTTCTGAATTGTCTTCTTTCAGTTTGGCTACTTTCTTAAGTGCAAGAGTATTTGGATTCTCAACAGATTCTTCCCCAGGAGCCTATTATTCTTTGCTTGACTCCACAGCAACGTTACGAGAGAGGCTTTCCCAAGACAACTCTCATGCCCCGGATATTTTTTTTTTTACTTCTTGGAGGAGCAAACAGAAGTGAGGACAAGACCAAATATTTGTAGGTGAAAGCAAATCCTTTCCAACGTGCAAGCGAACCGTAAAATTGTGACAGCGGCTTATGTGTTTTTATAGCACATTTGTGAGCTGTCTTTGGGGTGCAGCTTCCCGTGAGACAGGGGCTCTGGCTTCTCCAAGAACCAAGAAGCCTGGCCATGGGGTCCCTGCTAGATGGACATGTCAACACCCCGCTCTGTGGAAGGCCCAGAGGCCCTGCCCTTGGCGGTGGCACCTGTCGCCCTGGTAACCTCGCGGAGGTGCAGGGCCCAACTTCTCCGCGTTCTACGGATCAAAGCTGGAGTTGAGGTCGTGTCCGCGTGTGACCTGTGGTTACTTGCCAGAATGGAAAACGTGTTTGCAGTTTTTGAGAAACCCAAGAAAACGAGAGTAAGGGCCGGATGGGGGGGACACCGCGGCTGTCACGCCCGTGCGTGCCCAATATGGGCACCAGTGGATTGATTGAAGTGCCCCGTTTCGGGGTCCACTCAGATCTCTGAATTGGTCTAAAGGGACGCAGGCCAACACAGTGACACGCCGGAGTGGCTGATTTCTTCCAAAGAAATGCGCTTTTCTTGCTAAAAAAGAATGGGGTTATTCAAACTAAAGGCTAAGGAAAAGTTTCCAAAACAAATCTCTTGTCCGGTCACTTTTAATCTCTAGAGGGTTCATTTTTTTTAAGTTATTAGCATTTATTGTAGGTACATAACAAATGGGGAAAAAAGTCTTTTAAAAGTGGCCTTGGGGGATCCCTGGGTGGGTCAGCGGTTCAGTGCCTGCCTTTGGCCCAGGGCGCGCGATCCTGGAGTCCCGGGATCGAGTCTCATGTCGGGCTCCTGGTGCATGGAGCCTGCTTCTCCCTCTGCCTGGGTCTCTGCCTCTCTCTCTCTCTCTCTGTCTATCATGAATAAATAAATAAAATCTTAAAAAAAAAAAGTGGCCCTGATGGCATGTCCACCTACAGATGGGCTTTGCGCGAATAGCCTGCGCTCTAGGCCAAAATCATGGGACAGATAGATGAGAGCTGATCATCCACATACTGAAAGACTCTGTCTCTGTCTTTCTCTCTGTCTCTGTCTGTCTCTCTCTCTCTGTGTTGCTCTCTCTCACACAGTTTTTGACTTAAAACAATTTAAGAGGGCGCCTGGGTGGCCCAGTGGTTGAGCGTCCGCCTTTGGCTCAGGGCGTGACCCTGTGACCCCGGGGCTCCCCACATAGAGCCTGCTTCTCCCGCTGCCTGTGTCTCTGCCTCTCTCTGTGTGTCTCTCATGAACAAATAAATAAAATCTTTTAAAAAAAAACCAACATAAGAAAAATATGATGCACACATTTCTTTTAGAAAGCAAAGCAATAAAAGTCAAGTTGAGTCAAAGATGAGAATTGTGCAGGGAGTCCAAGGACTCCTTAAAAGTCAATTGACCTTGGCCACATTCCTTAGTAAGCATTTAGGTAAACAACTGCTAACAGGTAGTTCCAAACTCCCTTACTAAAAGTTAAAAACTCAACCCACCCAGACGCAGAGACTGGCCCTTTCAAGGTCACGCAGCTGCTGGAGCGGAGCTGAGACTAGGCCCCCTTCTGTTCCCTGCTCACTCCTCTCATCTCCCATCTCGATGCTTCACTCATCTGGCAAGTGCTTTTGGTCACAGATGGTGTAAATCTGTATTGTGGGTAGAGCTCAGAAACAGGTCCTGGAGGTCATGGTACCGAGGGAGGGTTTCCCAAACACTGTGGGCAGGGTGCCATCCGGGGCCCCACTTCCCCTACCTGGGAAGGCGGTGGCGGCGGCCGCAGTGGGGGCGTCGGCCCCCTCAGTGGGAATGCCCAGGGTCTGCAGGGTGTACTCTGCCGCGTAGGTCTTTGCTTCATCCACGTACGCACTTAGCTTCGGAGGCGTGAAGGGGTGGCTGGAAGGCACATGCAGGCATTACATTTGAGGTGCTGAGATGGGAGGAAACCTAAGGTGTTACTCGTGTGTTAAGATGAGCAGATGTTGGACTTTAATGTGGCTGGGTTGTATTCTCCTTGCATTTAAGACTTCCACATGTCTGTGCACAGAGGAGCATTCGTGACCTGCCCCAGGACACTAGCAGTGGATGGCACGTTCCTGAAACACACCTGCAACTCAACGCACAGGGGAAATAGGATGGTTCCTACAATGTGTAGGAATGCAGTCTGGGGGTGGTGATCCCCACCGAGAGGATCTTTGACCCAAAAATGTAAGTGGCCGGGCGTGGTGTTGTTTACACAAAATAGCTACTCCACAAGGTTCAACCTAAACACCGACACAGATAAAAGAGTGGGCTATAGTTTTCATCCCTGTTCCATTTTATGTTGGCAGTTTTTTTTATTTGTTGATAATACTACACACTCTTCATTGTGTGAAATCCGGGGCTCCCGAGATACCAGTTTCTCAGCTGGCATGGACACCACCCCAACTACACATCTCAACATTGGCGTTTAATGAAAAACGAGCAAGTAGTACATGGAAATGTCTCTCTTATTTGGATAGTGATAAGATACACTTAACTTCTAAGAAACTCTTATTCTAAAAAGCTTGAAGGATTAGAAATTTAGAGATGTTACCCACATTGTAGGATTCTGGTTGGCCAGGGCAGGAATGGTTATCTTGTATAAGAATAGTTGTCTCTGATCTTGTCCAATGGCCGAGTGCAGCTGATACACTGGCTGTCCCCAGTTGTTTTTCTGACAAATTTCTTCTAATATCTACAAGAGTGAAAAGAAGTGATTTCCCTTTCAAATGTCACATTTGCATTATTTCTCCAGCTTTCAGGGTCTTAAACTCGGATCTTCAGTATTTAAGCTAATGTAAGAAAAATATAAAATGCCACATGTTTTAATGACTCATAAAATTTAAGATGAACTCAACTTGAACTCCATTTAAAATGTGATGTAGATTAATTCATAAAAATCATTTTCACACCATTTATTCTAATATGTTTTAGTTTAGTCCATTAGCTGTAACTTTTTTTAACCAATAGTTTAAATTTATGATTTGTTTGATATATTTGTCCCATTAAAAAAAATGGACATTTTCAGCACCGTGTGGCTGGATTTCCTCATTACTACCCTCTACTCTTCTGTTTATAATGGTTTAGAGAAAATAACCTAAGAATATATTCTTACTTCATGTCATTTGCCATAGGATTTTAACTTCACATTTTCATAAAAAAGATCGAGTTAAAAAGTTTAATGGTTACTACTTACTGACGAGCATTAATAGATGGATGTTGACAGCTGCAATGTCTTTGTTCTGGCTAATTTTACAATGATCTGAATTTTAAAATTTTCCTGCGTGTTTTTTTTCTGCCTTTATTACTACTCCAAACTGAATCTTACCTAAAGGCACCCTTTTTATTTTTCATCCTGAAGCCATTTTTGGTGGCCCACCAGCCCTGATACTCCCATGAGTCAGAAGATTCAGGAAACTGTGCAAAACAGGGCATAATTCTGAAAGGAAGAAGACTTTGGGACAGGACAGTGCCCCCCTGGGCTGAGTTGATGGAGCTTCTTATCTCATCTGTTCCGACACTAATCTGCAATGGCAGAGCATTTTCCAGCTTATTAAATTTGTAGATTGCTCCTATCTCCTCTACTGACTTTTATCAGCTAATCCTCTTGGTTTTGTAGCATCTCTTGCCATCTACAAAGCATTCCCTAAGGTCCCTGGGCTCTAGTAGACTGCTTTAGTTGGCAGACAGTCTACCTGCCTGCTGGGCAGGGCTCAAGGAGGACAGACTCTTAACTCCTGACTCTGCTGGGCACCCTTGTCTTGCTGCTCTAGTTGGACATTCATGACTCCCCCATGGCATTGTTAAGGTTCCATATGCATTGGTTGGGGTTGTTGGCACAGCCTTTAAATTCTAAGCTGTGCTTGTAGAGATTCAGAGACAAATTAATTGAAGAACTTTTTCATCAGTTGAGAGAGGTGGTTACTTACCTATCACTATAAACCATGACCAATTTCTAACCTGGGTTTAATAGAAGAAGCAGAGATGATTCCTCACACTATGGCAGCTCTTTGAACTATTATATGGAATATATAATAATTATTATTTTTTATTTTCTTAAAAGATTTCTAAGTATTCTAGGTACTTAACAAGGTTCTTTATTTTGCATTTTAACTCAAGATAGACTAGATGACAAGCTTTTGTGTTTTCTGAGCAAAGTGCCACCAGGACACTTACTAGAGTTTATAATGATGATCTTTTTATGTGTCTCTATTATCTCCCTGGATCTCCATATGATTTTTTCCTGGCAAAGATTGCATTATATTCCCTTTTCCATGCCCAGCACCCAACACAATACTTGGTGCATGATGGATGCCCAAGAAATGGCTTTTGAACAAACAAGTGATTGCTGTTTACCACTCTGCTAGGCTTCCTTACTTTTGATTGCCTGGGTAGGGTGAGTAGAAACCTTAGATGAACTCATTTGTATGCATAAGAGAGCCATTGACCCTACAAAAATAATACTCACAATGAGCTTTTAGAAAGCCATGTTTCCTACTTGATTGCGATCATAAGGCTACTTCCATACATTTGGGGCTTGTGCTTTTGGGCCTGGAATAGGGACATTTCCTTGAGAGTCCTTAAACCGTACCTCAGAATGACTGGGTAAGATTTCTTCAGCCAGTATCTCAACAGAGAGCCTGGCATGTACTGCACACCCATAGAGAAGAGGCTAAGCGCTAACAGAGATCGTGTTTTATTTTATTTTTAACCCTGTTATTCACTTTCCACCCTGGAATAGCTTTTCATAACTCCCAATTTTCCAATAATAAAAACCACAGCTTCATGCAGAAACACGGAAACTTGGAGCTGGGGAATGAAAGCATTAAAACTTCACCATCATGCCCCTGCCTAAATTGTAATCATCGTTGGAGAACTGATTTGATATGAGTGATGGCATTTCACAGTTAATACAAGCAATAATATCACCATGGATAGTAAGGTGTCCTCTTTTGTTAAACACAAATAAAAGATATCTTAAGGGTCTATATGTTTCCTGTCATGAAGATCCTTCATTAACCAAATGATACACAGTATGCATTTATTTTGAATTAGCGTCTTTGCATCATTTTGTTTTCATTTAAGGTATTGGTTGATAATTCCTAATTGCTCTCAGGATCTTCACATTCCAGTTGTTCAGATTATTTAGGGTGTCAAACTTCATTTTTAAGAAAGAGGGTGATGGAACAGTGGCACTTAACAGCCAACATTCTCTCAGTGTACGTTATGTTGATTGGCCACTTTATTTAACAAAACCAAAGGCAATAGCCCAAGTTTGGATCAAATCAAATCATTTGATGAAAGGTGGATGATGTTGGTCTTTGGCTTAACTTAAGGAAACTATCTCTAGAATAGTATTACCTACCTGGGGAGCAAGCTTAATTCCTTGGGGTTTTAAAGTGACAGGATTCATTGGGGTGAGCTCCATCCCAGGTAAAAGGTCATAGAGTTTGTCTTCTCTCTTGTCTCCCTTGACCTGGTATCCACGACCCAGGCCTGTATAGGCCAAATAGCCACGGCCGGCCAGTCCTCTCACTCCCGCGGCCCCTACAGGTACATTCATGTAAATTTCTAGGAACGTAAGAAGGCATTAAACTGAATCAAACCACCAGAAAATCACCCTGAATCTTACTGTAATGGAAAAGTTAGCCCAAGTCACATTGATCATTGCCCTGAAGATGCATAGAAAACTCTAGGGTTTTAATGAAATGAAGCTCAACATAATGTAGGGTTCACCATAGGTGTCTTGCATTTTTTTTAAACTGTCTGTGGAAGAAAGCCATCCCCTCAAAGCTATCAATAAGTACATG